>NC_062287.1:39021911-39324941 GCF_902655055.1 Lutra lutra | reverse complement strand
GACCATATTTCACAGTTACGAGCCGGTGTGATTACTGGGTAGTGCTTACGGTTTAGAGTTCACTCCTTGTGGTAGTTTCTAGGTGAAGTGTCCTCGTAGTTTTTATTTTCTTTTGTGTTTCACCAGCCTCAGACTGCGTTTTATACTGGCGGTTGGGGTAACAGATCTTTAATTTTCCTGAATAGGGTGTAGTGGAATGGACATAATCTTTCTGACTGCTGAATCACGCTGGAGTGTTGGTTTATCTACTCATTGGTAAGAAGAAGTAACAAAGAGCGTGCATTGTTTGCTTCTCAGAAAAGGAAAAAAAATGGCACAGAGTAAACAAGGGTGAAGAAGTAGGGAATCATAATTTTTAAAAGGTCCACTCTTTAGATTTCTTTTTCTTGAGGATTTTTTTTTACATTATGACCGTACCTGCTCTGTGGAAAGTGGTCAGCAATTTCTTTTTTTTTAAGACTCAGATTTATGCTGGTATGCGATTTCACAAATCCAGAAGTCCTTTGTACTGTTGACGGACCTGGTTTTCTCACCTTCATGGAAGTTCCATTATCTGGCCTTTTATTTTTTATTTATTTTATTTATTTTTTATTATGTTCAGTTAGCCACTGTGGAGTACATCATTAGTTCTTGATGTAGTGTTCAGTGATTCATTAGTTGTGTGTAACACCCAGGGCTCATCACACACATGCCCTCCTTAGTACCCATCACCCAGTTACTCCCTCCCCTGCCCTCCCCTCTGAAACCCTCATTATCTGGCCTTTTAAAAGTTTGCCACACTTGAATTTTTTTTTTTTAAATGGGGTGTGTGTGTGTGTGTGTGTGTGTGTGTGTGTGTATGTGAATAATCCCTCTGGGACTAGTTTGGGGGGAGAATGGAGCTCTCACCGTCCTTTGGAGGCATCTGAGAGATGACAATGTCCCAGAGCCGGGCATACAACCCACCATTTATCTTTGTTGAGTTGCCTTGAGTTAACCTGAAGCCAAGAGACATTCCCCCATTTTTCTTTTTCATTAGGGGTCCTTGTTTTTGCTATTGTGTATATAGTCTTGTGTCATTTTTTTTTCACTTTTAGTTCTTAGCCAATAAGTAAGCTTGGTAGCTGATGGGAAGAAGGCGTGAGTTCTACTGAATAATTTTCTGGATCAGTTTCTGGCCCAGACTTCAGCTGCACCCACCGTGATTTCAGACATGCCAGCTCCTTTATTTGCTCATTGACCTTGCTGGCCTCCCTGCCAGAATCAGGCAAAATAAACAATAAATAAAAAAATATGGCTCTTTTCCTGCCATTTTCTTGGAATATAGTCTTGGTGATGTAAGCCAAAACTCTATTCTAATGAAGAAAAATAAACCTTATGGGAAGGAAATTTTCATACATCACACTAAATTTTTTTTCCCTTAATTTTAAATGGTAGGTACTGTTGGTGTATGTGACAGTTTCATGTGCATTGATCAGCAGCAGGTCTTAGAGCTGTGGAGTGGCTTAGGCAAGGAAACAGGATAAAGAAATACGTGAGAAATGATAAATGCCGGGCAAATGTGTGGGCAAGTTGGAGTGACCCAATTTTAAGGGAATGTAGTCTTTCTTAAGCCCTGTGTGTTCCTGGCATTGTGCTAGGCACCATAGAGGCATCAGGGTTGAATCAGACCAAAGTCTACTAGGAAAGTACATAAAATTTTGTAGTATAGGAAGAGTAACAAAAGCCCTGAGAAGTACAGATGCATTTTTACAAGAATTAGAGAAGTAGTAGGGAGCGATGGTGTCTTGGTCTTTGCTTCTGAAAATGTGTCTGCAGACATGCTGCTTACTGGAAATGCAATTTCACGGGTCCCTTAGGAATCTCTTCTGGGCTGGGGCCCAGGAATCTGTATTTTGATAAGTCCCTTCAGGTGATACTGATGCCCACTGAAATTTGAGAAGCATTCGTTCTGTTCAGCATAGAAAGAGAGAATAAAGGGGTTCTTGGGGGAGGTGGCATTAAACTGGGCAAGAGGAGCCGAAGCGAAGTTTGCACAGTCCCTTAAGCTGCCTCCACGTTTAGTGCCTCCAACTCTTAGAATGAAATATTTACTTTCTATTTAATCTCGATTCGTCATGCTTTTCCACAATGCTATTTCCTCTCTTTTCATTCTCAGTGGAATACTGAATCATGGTGATCATATTTTGTAGGATAACCTTTGCTGTGTATCAAAGAAACTATTAAGTTCCCCACTGTCTTTTCTTCCTCAGGCTAATTAATCCTTATTTTTTCAGCCTCTTCTCTTACCTTCCAATGCTTTCAACATTTTCCTTGCTCTTGTCTGGGCTTTCCCCAATTTTCTGTAGTTCTCTAAAGTTACAAAGACCCAAACTATCCTGGTGCTGGGTTGAGGTCTTTGCCTCTCTCTTCAGGCAGAATAAATGGATCTTATCCTCTACATGTTCTTTCCTTTAAGAGAATTTACCTAGAGAAGTAGCAGAGTGTAGGGTAGTATGTTGAATCTATTGTGCTTGGACTCATGGGGGACTGGGGATTGTTCACATGGTATTCTTAGATTCATATAGGTACCAGCCATTGTCTGAAGACTCTGTAACTATAATGATTTCCACATAAATGCATTGCTTTTTGTTTCTTAATATACTTAGCTGTAATAGGGACTAAAATTCAAAATCTGTTGTTTTTATCTTCTTGTGTTTTCTTAACACAGTAAGAGTCCACATGCCCCATGGGAATCTATGCAATTTTTTATGTCAACAAAGGAGCCCTTTTGTTTTGAAAACGCGTTTGTTGGGGCAATAGGCCAGTCGGTGAGCAAGATGGCTTGTCCTCATCTGTACAAGAAGGGAAAAAAGGATCTGTCTTTCATGGTATGAATCGTAATGGTAAAGTGGTTACTGTATATATAAGACCATAGTAGGTGTTCAGCAAATGGTAGTTATTATTATTTGTGTGTATTGACTTTTGTCTCATATGTACCTTTTCACCTACCATGATTCATTGTTCAGCTCAGCTCACCCCAGAGTATGTAGATAGTAACTACAAAATGGGGCCACATTTTTCTCCAGTTTCATATCTGTATTCTCATCACCTTCTTGTGTTTAGGTTTCTGTGTGTAGTGGGATGGAGGAAGGGTTCCTTTCTGAGAGTTTCCTCAGTCTGAGTTGGCCTTCCCCATGCTGTATCTTGCCATAAGAGGCCCCTTCATACTCCCCTGGATGTCTAGAATTTGCTGTTTTCCCTCTTGAACTAAAAGCAGTAAAAGAAATAGTGCAGGGTGAGTTGGCCAAACAGCAAAAATTGAAAGTTTAAGATAGTTTTTTGTATAATTATTGGACTTGTTGCCAAGAACATTATTTCTATATATGTTGACAGCCAGTAGAGGGAAATTTCTGACCTAGGAGTCTTAAATGTGTTGAAGACTAAATAAATGTTTTTAGTAGACTGAGGCGAAAGTATGGCTGGTTATAAAGGAGATGCCATTTTCTTGGTCCAGTCTCTCTGTCACTGTGGGATCTGTTTGTCTGCTGGTAATGTCGGCATCCACTGTCTTTTCAGCTGTCATTGTGGAAACAGATGACACCATACCTGCCTTATCTGTCTACCTTGCATTTTGTGTGAGAAGGTCTGAGAATGTCCTTGCATGCATGCTTTGATGAGTGACTGCTTAGTTAGTGATGCTCACTTCTTAAAATTCTTTGTTCTGCATGCCAGAATATTGTTGCCTATCTCTGTCATTTCTCTTAGTCTTCTACTCTTAGGCTTTGCATTTGTTTACAACAAAATTTGCTGGTTTAAAAACAGGCTGGGAAAGCTTCTCATTCCCCATGCCTCAATTCATGAGCAGGGAAATAAGACCTCTTAGGAAACAAAGACTGCCCTGGAAACTAGTGAACAAGAGAGACTCCTTGGGTTTGGGGATCTAGCCAATACAGGATATTTGAAGTTGATTAGAGAGGTGGACTTTCTAGGGGTGCCTGTGTGGCTCAGTCAGTTAAGGGTCTGACTCTTGCTTTCAGCTCAGGTCATGATCTCAGGGTCATGAGCTCCTGAATTGGGCTTTGGGCTCTGAGCTCAGTGTGGAGTCTGTTTGTCCCTCTTCCTCTGCTCTTTCCAGGCACACACACGCTCTCTTTCAAATGAATAAATGAATGAATGAATGAATGAATGAATGAATAAATAAATTCCTTTAAAAAAAAAAAAAGGAAAGGAATTTTAGGCCTTGTAGATGGTTTCCCTTTTGTCAAGCTCTGGCACTAGGGACTTTCCACTGCAAAATAAAATGTAGTTCCTTTCATAGAATCTTATTTTAGCTTTAGCTTGTATTTTCTAATTTTGCCTTTTTAAACCATTACATCAGTTTTGTATTTCTCTGCTACCTTTTGGCTTATGAGAACTACAACACATGGGCTTAGATAATTTTATTTTTTGGAAACATGCTTGACAAAGCTGCATATAATAAAAGCACAATTTTCTCAGCAGGAGAATAAAACACACCCTCTCACAACTGGGCTTTAAACATATCCAAACAATATACTTACTTAGATAAATTTGGCTTGCATTTTAATATTTTTGCAGTGAAATATTTGCTTCAGAACGTTCCCAATTGAAAAATACAAAACTTTCTTTTCCTGATGTGCTGCGGGGAAACGAGATTCTCCTGCCAATTTCAGCATGAATAACTGTGGTGCCTGTTTAACTTGTTCCCTTTGTGAGTTACAAGCCTAGAATAATTCTGCCATGTCACAATTTAGAATGTGCTCTCATTTGATCTAATTTATTAAGCAATGAGTGCTGGTGGCATTCCATGGAATGATCAGCCTCTCAGTTTGTTACACGCCTTGGGATGGTTGTGTGTTCTTGGCATGTCCGCAGCACACTGGGTATAGCGTCAGAATCCTTGGAGTGTGAGCAGATGCCCCAGGCCATTAGTTAATCTATCCTCTTGCTTCACCAGATGAACAGAATTGCATTTTTTTTATCTCATGTTGGCCACAGTTTCAGGTGAGCCAAGTCTCGCTCTCTAGGCCATATTCTACCTCCGTGCTTCAAATATCAATGGCCATGGTTTAGGAAGTGGCTGTTGTAGTTGAAAACAGGAACACCTCCATTGTCAGAAATGAACAAAGTTGTCATCAGGCATCAGTCCACGTGCCAGGAGATGGCTCAGAGCATTGGATGTCTAGTTGTAACTTTGGGGGTTCCCCTGGTACTACTGGCTTCTGCAAGGTCCAGACTGGCCCCTGAAATGTGCTTTGTGATAGCCTCTACTACTCAGAAGGTGAGAAAGAATGTGGAAAACCATATGGGTAAATGTATTCATCTTCTAGTATTCAGTTATTGTATTGTTTTGAACCTTGTTCCTTAAAATTCAGAGCAAACCATCTCACTCACACAGGATTCCTTAAAACCTTATTTTTTAAGCTTTCCATGTTAACATTAATGATAATTAATTTATATGACATTCAAATTAGTGTTTCTTATATACTTTTCTCTAATTGGGAAAGTGGATATGCTGTGTTCTCTTAAGGATATATAATAAGAGCAAAGTCACCTGCATCAGATTATTTCTAAATTTTGTTAGTGCTTTTTTTTAAAAGATTTTATTTATTTACTTGAGAGGAGGAGAGAGAGAGAGAGCACAAGCAAAAAGAGGGGCAGAGAGAGAAGAAGCAGACTCCCCCGAGCAGGGAGCCTGATGTGAGGCTCAATGTGGGTCTTGATCCCAGGACTCCAGGATCATGGCCTGAGCCAAAGGCAGACGCTTAAGTGACTGAGCTACCCAGGCACCCCATAAACTTTTATAGTGCTTTATCCACTACACAACACTGCCTTGGCTTGAGATGAAAACAGTTCACAAAAAAAGCTGTCCCATGTCCCTAGAAAACTGTTTACATTTTAGCAACCCACCCAGAAATTTTGCCTGATGGATGAGATTTTAGTGGAGCAAGAGGTCACCTGTAAGATGCCCTTGTTTATTAGGACCCAGTACAGAGGGCAAACACCCAGAAAACAATAACTCTCTTGCAGATTCCTCCAATGTCCTTCACAGGTGCAGATCTGTCCACATCCTGCTGAGAAAGATTGATGTGGCTGAGCTTCTGTTGGAGCAGAGGATGGTACCAGGACAGATGCTGGAGGTTAGGCAGTGTCCTGGGGAACTTGTCCAAGGCAGCTTGGATGTGTGCCTTGGAAAATACCAGCCATGCAGAACAATCTTGGGGCTGGTGTAAAGGAATGGAGGATAAAAAGGATATTGAGGCAATTGTTTGATTCCGTAGGTTGAGAAATGACCTTCTAGTCATCATTGCTTTGGTATGACCTGCTGTTTTGACAGTTCTTAAGAATCCATTATGATTTTGTTGTAGTTGCTGAGTTCCTCCTTTAAAAATGCTAACCTATGGGGTGCCTGGGTGGCTCAGTGGGTTAAGCCGCTGCCTTCGGCTCAGGTCATGATCTCAGAGTCCTGGGATCGAGTCCCGCATCGGGCTCTCTGCTCAGCAGGGAGCCTGCTTCCTCCTGTCTCTCTGCCTGCCTCTCTGCCTGCTTGTGATCTCTCTCTGTCAAATAAATAAATAAAATTTAAAAAAAAAATGCTAACCTATTATGAAAGTTATTTCTAGATCACAGCTGTGGGGAAGAGTTCACTGTCCTGTGATAACAGGGTTGTGTTTCTCACTAGGTAAGTAAACCCATTCTAGGGATTCTATTTTTGAATTGCATGCTCTCAAATTCATCATAAAAATATTTATATATTTTGTACCTCTTCGGTACTTTGCTGATTCCGGGGGTACCAAAATGTGAAAAAATGGACTCTATTCTCCTAGAGTGGACCATGAAGTAAGAAGAGACATGTAGGTAAGCCAACAATATACTCCCTATAGTAAAATAATACAATGCAACAAAATACAAAAATGTGGTCAGTGAGGGTAGCCTCAGAAATGTATAAGGCGTGCTCGCTTCGGCAGCACATATACTAGAAATGTATAAGGCAACAATCAACGTAAAAGAGATCATGGTTAACTTTCCTGAGGGAATGTGTGACCCAGGGACGTCTTTGGAGAGAAAGTAGTATCTGAGGTGATTTGACAGGTGGATAGGAATTCACCAGAAGGGAAAGAGATACTTAGAGGAGAACTGGCTGGTTGGACCCAAAGGTGAGCAAAGTTATGTGGACGGGGTTATCATGTAGCTCAGTCTTATATCACTTTTTTACTTTTAAAGAAATTATTTATTTATTTATTTGTTTGCTTGTTTGTTTGAGAGAGAGAGAGAACAAGTGATGGGGGAGGGGCAGAGGGAGAAAGAGAATCTCAAGCCAAATCCCAGCTGAGCATGGAGCTCCACATGGGGCTTGATCCCAGGGCTCTAAGATCATGACCTGAGCTGAAATCCAGTCGGCCGCTCCAGACGGCCGCTTAACCAACTGAGCCTCCCCCAGGCCCCTTGAATTAATTGTGATCGAAAATTGACCAAAAGAGTATTTTAAAATAAAATTAAAAAAAAAACCCAACTAAAGTAATAGAATGATTTTAGTTATAATGGTGTACAACTCCAGCTCCCTGCTGACCTTTAAGAGATGGCTGTCCTTAAAGTTAGGAAGAACCTTTTTTCTTTTTCTTTTTTTTTTTTTTTTTTTTAATAGAGAGGATATAATAGGTTTAGCAGGTACACGGTGAATAGTGTTTGTATGGGTGGCTGGGGGATTCTGAAGTGGAAAGTGTGGCTTCCTTTCAGTCAGTCCCTAACTGAGGTCATAGTCTTAAGCATGTCACCTGCCTCTTGACCAAAATACTTTATAGTATCTAAATTTTTTTCCGAATCTGATTTCATCATCTATCAAGACACCTCTTAATAAATTCTGACATACAAAAGAGAATAATTCATGTGTCTAGAAAATACCCTCCTACTGGATAACCAAGGCATTATTCCATATCACTTAGTAAATCCATCACTTAGCAAGCATATGTAATTGTCATCTCCTAGCCCAAGGAAGGAGATTTCACTAGGCTAGAGGAGACAATGATTTAAAAAATAATATTTAGTAATAGTTACAGTGATAACAACAGACTTGGGTGAAAGTGTTCCATAACCTGCGCCTCCATCAGAAAGGGAAAACAAACCTTTCCATCCTAATACCACCAGCCATCCCTTAGCCTCTGTGCCTCGCTGTAGTCCTCATAGTCGCTGTCCCCATGCGGTTCTGCATACCAAGTCATCAGAAGGCCAGGAGATCTTTGGCAAAAACACAACTTAGAGTAATTCAGCCTCCCTGTGCCTGAAGGTTCTCCAGGACCCATCTGACGTGCTCATTGACCTTGTGCCCTGGGGAGCTCTCCAGCCAAGAGTGCTCACCCCTGTCTGTGGATAACAGATGTGGAATATACTTTGCTTAGGGAATTTGGTTGGATTCTTTTTTGAATCAAATTTCTGTTTCAAAAAGCCGGTAGTTTTTGTTGTTTTGTTTTGGCTTTTTTTGTTGTTGTTGTTTTAAATTGACCTAACTGTGCTGGGAATTGCGTTCGTGGTACAGACGCCTGACAGACACAGAGCCGCTGCCCTCAGGATGCTCTCAGTCTTTGCAAAACAAAGATGTACCTATTGTAGTTTTTAGGACATCACTGGGCCTGGAGAGAAAAATGATTTTATAATATCTAGGCCTATTGGCCAAACATCAATCTAGTTTTTAAAAAATTACAAAGCTAAGGTGTTTTCAGAGAAGACTTTGGCCTTTTTTTTCTTTTTTTAAGATTTTATTTATTTATTTGACAGAGAGAGAGAGACAGCAAGAGCAGGAACATAAGCAGAGGGAGTGGGAGAGGGAAAGCAAGCTTCCCGCCAAGCAAGGGGCCTGATGCAGGGCCCGATCCTAGGACCCTGAGATCATGACCTGAGCTGAAGACGGATGCCAGAAGACCTAGGCAACCAGGTGCCCAGAGACTTTGGTTTTTCTCACGAGACTCCTGGCATATTCGTTGAATGAAACTAAGCTCTCTGGTGCAGACTTCTTGTTCCCCTACCTCCAATTAATATTCTATCTTAAATTATTAGCATTCTCCATGGAAACTCCTTGGGAAACCAGAACCATTTTTGTGAACTCTGCGTTTTATTTTCCTTATGTAAGGATTCTAATTATAAAACAGCTTTCGTGAGAACTTCACTTTTTAAATGCTTTTAAATTTTCTTATGTTTCTTGGTGGTGAGCTCAGGTGTTATTTTCATCTCTGTGTAGCATTCTTCAAAGTTTAAGGGTCTTTCACATTTCTAAATAGAACTGGCTTCCAGGGAAACTTTGTAATAAGTTGTAGGTGAAGGGCACTTATATTAACCTACAAAGGTCCAGGAAATTCATGAGGCCCCAGTTTTTGTTAATCCCATTAAAGGGGTGCCTGAAGACGAGAGTTTGGGGCTGAAAAACACTGAAGATCTCTATGAAGATTAATTATAAGATATAAAGCAGAGATAGGAGGAGTGTGTTGTATTTCTTTTAGACCTCAAATTTCTGTCATTCTTAGGTGGCCCGGGATAGTGCTTACCTTCGTGTTTGGATTAGCAAACAAATGGAAGAATTTTGAATTTCCGTGTTCAGCCTTTTCAATAAGTGGATTTGTAATTGGTGTTACATTGTAGATTCGTTCATCTCCAGCTGTGTACCTGTCACTAAATCCAGGGCCCCCGATCAGTCTTAAGGGAGGTAAGTGACAGTCTGAAACTTAGAGAGTCACTTGTAGTGGCTCTCTTTAATTGTTTGAAAGACTTCACGCCATCCCTGCAGCTAAACGACAGAATCACATGTTGGCTTAAGGGATACTTGCCTCTTAAGAGTCTTTAAGGAAGAGGGAAACTTGGTTTACAAGAAAGATCATTCCCTTACTGGTGTCTTGGGCAGGAGAAACCCTGAGAAACATGGAAAGTTCATTTAGATTTTAAGTCCATTCTGATTTAAGTCCATTCTGAGTTGATTGGGGTGGACGAAGTCCAATACATGGTTGGCCGCTCATTCTGGAAAGTTTTAATGGGACCCAGCTTTTGCCATATAAGAGTAGACGTGAGTAGTTCCACAGAAATTATGTGAATCACAAAACCTAAAATACTTATTACTTGACTTTTGACAAAGAGTTTGCCAAATCCTGTCTTAGAGCATCGCTACTGCTCACTCTTTATTAGGATGATTTAGCTGATAATTTTAACCTGTAAAGAGAAGGGGTCTTGTCCATAAGTCCATATTATGTTTGCTGCTTTCTCAAAAGGCATTGGAACTTTTTTGACCATTCCAAAAGGATGCTGTGTGAGAAAAGCCTGAACCAAGACTGCACGTGTGTGTAGCTATGCCCAGTCTGAGTTCAGAGACACATCATAGAGCCCCTGTTGTTGTCGCTCACCCAGTTTCATATCAAGTAGGATTTCGTGTCCAAGTTCTGGTCCTGGAGGATTCAGCACTTCCAGAAGACATGGCTAGAATAAGCTCTTATCAGTCTCTCCGCTCTTCGATGGGGTATGGGGGTAGAGAGAACTATAACTAAATCCTTACTAATAATTTAAACTCTACAAATTCCAGGACTTTGGCGGCTTGATTCAGTAAATCTTTCCTGTCTTTCGTTTTTTTAAACAAGGAAAAAATACACAAACAGATTAAAGTGCACTTACAAACCCAGCTGGCTTGTTTCTATGCTCCCAAAGGAGCACTTGATTTCCAATTACACTATTTTTCCTTTTTATCAAATTGCTAAGAAACAGTAACTCAATTGATTTAAATGATTTCTATCACACATAGCCTTTAAGACAAGTAATCGGTTTTATTGTGCTCAGTCATAACGATGGTATTTTACTTCTATGAATTGCATTTTCAGCAGTGCTCATAAAATACCCAGTTTGACTTCATTTATTAACTTTCTCATTTTCCATTAACCGATGTTTTCCTGTCTCAGATCATTTTCCTGCCTGTTGTTATTGCATAACTCAATAGAAATATGCCTTTCAAAAGAACAAACAAAATATTCTTCGAGGTTTGAATAAGCTGATTTTATTTGAGAACATCTCGAAGAATATTTCTTCAGTTTTTGTTTGTCAAAGTTCACTTCTTAGGTTGTAACATGAGTATCATTTTGAATTTAATTATATTCATTTTCATGGCTGGCTCTTTAATAATCTCTTATTGGTGAGAGCCTAGCCATTTAAAAAAACATTTTATTTTCTATATTTTAGATAGGAAGATATGATTCAGTTTGCATTCACTTAGCTCTTGTTGTCTACAAGATTAGTTAGAAAAAACATGTCTGGTCCTATATTAATAAGTTTCAATTTGATGCATAATTCTCCGGTAAGCCCCTTCCAGTCTGTTGCTAGAGCCGTCTTAGCCTGAGTAAGGCATCTGCATCATTTTGTTAGCTTCCTCCTGTTTTATTGGCAAGTGACCATGTGTATGATAATTGAGCAATTGTGTGCTTACATGGGTTTATGGAATTTGCATCCGCAACTTTGGGAGATCTGGGATTTTTGTCTCTAAACAGACTTGAGGAAGCTTTCTGAAGCGCCATCTTTTGGTTAAAAATAGATTTTGCATTTTATTGAGTGACAGTCTACTTCAAAACACTCAAGATGTATTTCCCTTTTCTCTTGGCCATCCCTTGTGTTTTTGTGTTTTTGCAGCTGAGGCTTTCATTTGTTGGGGGATGGGGATGAGGGAGCCACAGTATTCCCTGAGCCCCAGGGCAGAGGCCCATGCCTCACGGGAGCTTCCCACTTCCCTTTTCCAATAGTTGACATTTTGTCCTTCCTGTTCGACACATCAAGGTCCTGAGTTAAGAGGGTGAATCGACCCTTGTCTGAGTCACCCCGCAAGTGTGACAGGTCAACATTTTGAAGGCGGATCTACCAGAAACCCAAGGCCCCGAGCTGTTCCTGTGCTCCACGCCCCCATGTAGCAAACCGTTACATTATGGTTTTTGGGGGGCGCTCTGGTCACATTTGATCGTGCCATCAGGAGAGCCAACTACTTTGCTGTCATAGTCTCTTCTCACAGCCATATTTCCTCCTTGTTTGAGTACCAGCCCATGCATTGCTGAGCTGTCTGTGCTGTCTCCTGCTCCTCCCCCTCACCATGCCCAGTCCTACTCCTGCCCTCTGTTTCTGACTGACCTTCCTGCACTTCCTCAATAAGAACAACTTCGTGTGTTTTTGGAGAGAGAGAGAGTGAGGAGGGGATGAGGGAGAGGGATTCAGGTGTGGGTCTCGATCCCAGGACCCTGAGATCATGACCTGAGCCAAAATCAAGAGTCGGAGGCTCAACCCCCTGAGCCACCCAGGTGCCCCTCAGTAAGAACAACTTTTTTTTTTTTTAAAGATTTTATTTATTTATTTGACAGAGAGAGATCACAAGTAGATGGAGAGGCAGGCAGAGAGAGAGAGAGGGAAGCAGGCTTCCTGCTGAGCAGAGAGCCCGATGCGGGACTCGATCCCAGGACCCTGAGATCATGACCTGAGCCGAAGGCAGCGTCCTAACCCACTGAGCCACCCAGGTGCCCCTCAGTAAGAACAACTTTTGATAGGAAAGTGCTTGTATCAAACTTGGGCCCCTTGGACTCGAGCCAAATCCCATCTTGAAGCTGTGGGATCTGTCCAGTCCCTGGCAGCCTCTGGAAAGCCCTGTGAAGGGAATGGGGTTTGAGTGGGGCTTTGAAGAGGAGAACTTTAACAGGACACCTAGGGGTAGAGGGGGGAAAGGGCTGGCCAGAGGCTGTAGGCAGGAGTGGAGGAAGGGCATGTGGATGAGCATTGGGCACAGTAGGGTGAGGAGTGAGAGGAAGGAGACGGCTGAAAAGGAGGCTGACACTGGGCTCTATGGAACCTGCAATACAAACGTGAGACCTAGATTTTATTCTGTCTGCAGCCGAGAGCTGCAGGGACCTAGTGGCAGTGCCTTGCCTGTGCCTGGACGTTATGGGTCTTCTTGCCAGGAAAGTAAGTGGGACTGGAGGAGAGTAAAGCCAGAGACAGCACAACCCAATGGGATGCTGGTGTGGCTCATTCTCCCACTTCTGCATGTGTAGGAGTCCTTGGAAACTGGAGATACACTATGGGAAAACACTCTAGAATCATATTCCTATAGGACGTCTTTACGTTTACTACTGGTTCATTGACATTTAGGAGAAATACCACCAAAGACTGTATGGAATGCAGAGTAAATCTCTGATTCACATGCCTTTCCCTTTCCTCTCCCTCTCGCCAGTGTGTCCTGAGACAGGAATGAACACTGCAGGCCCGTCAGCCCCAAATTCCCCTAAGTCAGTGCTTTCCAAACTGAATTTTGCTCCCATCCATGGATCACTCAATAAAACTAGTGGGTTGCAGAGAGCATCAGAAAGGACACATTATAAAATATAAAACAGCCCATGATATTGCATGCATTAAAGTCAGTTTTATTTTGTGACATAAGGAATGTTTCTGTGTGTCTCCCCAGAAGATTGAAAAACAGCACTGTAAGTGAAAGGAGCTTATGACTTTGGAATACCATACATCTGTGTTTAACTCCACATGTAAAGTGATCATGTAATTTATCATTCCAACCAGGATGCATTTCAGAGGGAAAGAGGTGGTTCTTTTTTTTTTTTTTAATTTTTTTTTATTTTTTTTTTAAGATTTTATTTATTTATTTGACAGAGAGAAATCACAAGTAAGCAGAGAGGCAGGCAGAGAGAGAGGAGGAAGCAGGCTCCCTGCTGAGCAGTAAGCCCGATGTGGGGCTCGAACCCAGGACCTGGGATCATGACCTGAGCCGAAGGCAGCGGCTTAACCCACTGAGCCACCCAGGCGCCCCGAGGTGGTTCTTAATTACAGGAAACAACAGGTGGTAAACCAGGACTGCTTCAAGCTACTAAGAAACAGTCTCACTCTTCCTGTATTAACCAGGGCTCTCTACCAAAACAGAACCTGAGATATCTATGTCTATGTCTCTGTCTGTGTCGATATATACTATTCCCACTGAGTGAGAGAGAAAGAGATATTCATTTTTAAAGAATTTATTCATTTATTTTTGGCGGGGGAGGAAGGGGCAGAAGGAGAGAATCTCAAGCAGACGTCCCGGTGAGTGTGGAGCCTGATTCAGGTCTCGGACTCACAACCCTGAGATCGTGGTCTAAGCCAAAACCAAGAGTCAGATGCCTGCCTCGCCAACTGAGCCACCCAGGCACCCCAAAGAGATACTCGTTTTAAGGAATTGGCTCTCATGAATGTAGGACTGGCAGGCCTGAAATCCATAAAGCAGGCCAGCAACAGGCTGGAAATTCAGGGTAGGAGTTGATGCTGTTGTCTTGAATCCATTTTCTGCTGCGGGGCAGCAGGCTGGAAACTCCGGCAGGGCTTCTCTTTCACCGACTTGAATAAAATTCCTCCTTGGAGCAACCTCAGCTTTGCTGATAAGGCCTTCAATGGACTGAATGAGGTCCACACACATACAGAGGGTAATCTCCTTTACTCAAAGTTTATTGATTTAACTGCTTATCACATATTAAAAAAATACCTTCACAAGCAACATTGAGACTGGTGTTTGACCAGACAACTGCCCACTGTAACTTAGCCAAATTCTCATATGAAGTTACCCATCACCCACTTAAGGAGGACAGCAGGTGGGGATGAGCCCAGTTCCAGAACTTTCTGTAGTGTCCAGAGACTATGCTGAGGCTGAAAACTTTGTCAGGACTTGTGTTGTGCTGTTGACTCTCATTCCTAGTTATTAGCAATGAGCTTGATTGGTATCATCCTCGTGACCTTGTGGCTTCTTAAAACAACTAAAAAAAAGTTTTACATCTCACTTTGTGAATTTAGATAGCTTTTTAACTAGATATGAGTTATATGTCAATGTATTTAGAGCTGTTTAAGTGTTTTATGAAATACTTTATGAAATGTTTGGAGAAGAATGTTCCTGATTGGCTTGTCCACCAGGGACACAGTTTATCCTACAGAAATTGCCACAAGAATACTTAATGTTTTTAAGATTTTATTCATTTATTTGAGAGAGAGAGAGAGAGAGAGAATGAGAGAACATGAACAGGGGGAGGGGCAGAGGGAGAAGCAGACTCCCCTCTGAGCAGGGAGTCAGACGTGGGACTCAATCCCAGGACCCTGAGATCATGACCTGGGTGGAAGGCAGCTGCTTAACTGACTGAGCCACCCGGGCATCTTGCTGCAAGAATACTTGATCAGTGTTCAGCAACTTGCCATTTCTCTTGCTCCCAGTTAAACTGGGAAGGGTCTGCAGAGTGTCCAGGGAGTTGGTGAAAGCTTTGATTCTTATGCAGTGGCAGGAGCTAAGCTCTACGCACCTTTCCCTACTTTAGACCGCCACAGAGTAGCGGTCAATGCTCAGCAGCAACTTGGCCTTGGTAGGATCTTTGGAGAGAAAGAATTCTGTATGTTTCCAAACCAAACAAATATCAAAGTGAAACCCTTGTGCTTTCATTTTGATGCTGACCTATTTGTCAACCTAGTGCTGAATTCCTTCAGTTTTGCATTTATTCTAGTTTTAGAAGGATTGACTGCCAATTACAGAAGGGAAGCTATTGAAGAAGTATGAAGATGGGGAAGAAGTTGAAAATGATAGCTCTGATCGTAGGGCAGTGTGGTCATTCGCTTTTGAGTATTTTCCCTCCATTTCTTTTCTATGAATGTATTTAAGATCTCATTGATGGCATACGTCTACGCCTTGTGTTTTTGTGAGGTGACTTAATAAGCTAACAACTTCCAATGACAATAAGTGTTTTATAAACATTATGTTGATAGTCTGTATAATATTGTGTTGTATGGGCATGTCACACTTAAGTTGTGGAGAGTTCTTCCCTGTTGGACCTTGAAGTTGTTTTCTGAGTATTTCCCGTTGTGGGAAATAATGCTGCAGCGAACAGCTTTGTGAATGAAGCTTTTCTGTTTTTTGGATTTTTAAAAAAAATCTCTTTCTGGTTGCTTTCAAACATTAGGAACACAGCATTACTACTGGGCTCTTCTTGTTTTGGGTCCTGAGGTTGGCCAGAGAAGGCCCCAACACATGGCATCCTTGGAGACCCTCAAGGAAAGCCCAGCTACTTTTAAGTGACAACAAAAAGCTACTTCTTAAGGGGAGCCATTAACTTGGGTGGAGAAGGTTGAACTTCAGAGGAGAAGCACTCTCCATCCTAGAGTATCTCACCTCACAGTGGATTCATGGAGGCTGGGAAGTCCAGCGCTTAGAGAATATACAGTGTAACTCAATTGCCTTGCTGGGGAGGCTCACAGTCCTCACTGGCAGTGCATCACAAATGTGAGGTAGGAGGTAGCAAGGAGGACCAGGGCTCTCTGAGAATCTTATGTCCATGTCTGTTTTTTTTTGTTTTGTTTTGTTTTTTAGAGATTTTATTAATCTGATAGGGAGAGAGCAAGCAAGCACGAGTCTGGGAAGCAGCAGAGGGAGAGGGAGAAACAGGTTCCTGCTCAGCAGGGAGCCTGATGAGGGGCTAGATCCCAGGACCATGAGATCATGACCTGAGCAGAAGGTAGATGTTTAACTGACTGAGCCACCCGGGGCCCCGGTACATGTCTGTTTATATAATTTCTGCTGATAGCCAAAGTACAAGAAGGGCTCATATCTGATGTCATTCTTTCTACTCTTTAAAATGAACGAGTGGTGAAAGTAATCTTCAGCAGCAGCCCATCTGAAGAGCCCTCAATTTGCCTTTATTTCCATACCAAATGTGGTCAGAAAAGCTGGTATTACCACTCTAGAAGCCTTTGCTCCTGATGCAATGTGGGAAGACCTTGAGGAAGATTCAAGGACTTGGAATCCTGCCCACCTCCCCCTCTTGCTGCTGTTTGTTTTTCTTGAGGTATAACTGACATCTAACATTATATTAGTTTTAGGTGTACAACATGATTCTGTATTTATATATAATGCAAACTGATTATCACAGTACGTTTAGTTAACACCAAGTTCTCCTGCTTCTGCCATTGTAGAGACTTTGTCCCATTCTGGAGAGTTTGATGCTGGTTTGTAGCACTGCTTCTAGAACCAGGGAGGTTCCGACTTCAAATCAGCCTCCATTACTGACTCACTGCTTGATGCCCTGGGACTCGGCTCTTCTGTCACATGGAGATGTAGCAGCTCCTTCTCAGAGTTGTTTTGGGGATTGTATAATCATAATATACTTCTAGCAGTTCACACATTACTTGGCATGTTGCTGAGTACTCATTAAACGAAGCTGTTTGTATTTTTATTAATGAATGGCCCAAATGATTTCTAAATCAGTGTCACAGTGGGTGGCTCTTCCCCAATGTCTGTACTGTGATTGCAATAACTGATATTAGAATAATAAGAAACAGGGGCAGCTGAGTGGCTCAGTCAGTTAAGCTCCGACTCTTGGTTTTGTCTCAAGTCATCATTTTAGGGTGGTGACATGGAGCCCTGGTCAGGCTCCGCACTTGGCGGGGAGTCTGCTTGAGAGTCTCTCTCTCCCTCTGCCCCCTCCCTCTAAAATAAATAAGCAAATCTTTAAGAATCATAAGAAATAGCTAAAGGTGAAAACACAGCTCTTAAGGACTTTAATCTTTAGGACATTCTCTCCCTTCTTATTTTATTTGTATTTTCATGATCTACTCTGTGTCTAGTAACGTGGTACATGCTGAGAGTTTAAAGTTGAGTAAAACACCCTTTCTGAACTCATGTCATTTTTGTAGTCCAGTGTTTCCCAGATTACTAACATATAAATGCATAAATTAAAGCAAGTTGTTGCTGTTCTCATTCACCCGGGACACACCCTAACTGTTCATGGTTCTGAAGGGCTCTTTAGCTTCCTTTGAATCTTCAAAGTTATTTCAGCTTTGACAAGCATCCTTCTCAAAGGAGTGAGTTCCCACCTTTCAGAGTTCACACACCGTCAGTCAGCTGAGCCTACCTTCAAGGACCCGGGTCCTTTGTACCCCTGTTCCCAGTTACTTGAGTGACTGGGCTGGCATCAGGCGCCACTCTTCTTATGGGCAAAGATGAACATCTGCTTCTGACATCCTGGAGCAAGGTCCCTTCAAGAGAGGCTTCTGGCTCGATGCCCCGAGCCAGCTTTGAGGCCCATCTGTTCCATTTTGGCCTCTGAGTTCCCAATTTCTGACAGATCTGCTTTGATTTTCAGGTTCCTGTTCTGTGTTGCTTAGCTTCCTGAGCACAGCAACCCTCAAATGAAAAAAACCAAGAGGAGGCATAGTTTTGCATTTGCTATGGAAGCCTCTGGAAACTTCAGTCTTGCATGAAAAGCAGTTTCCTGACACTAGTTTCCTAATGCTATTTTCAGTCCTGTCTTTGCATTTTTGGTTAATATTTATGCTTCTATTTCATCATTGGATTGATCACTGAGAAGTAGTAAAAACAATGGCATTTATTCAGTGTGTTGGGATTTTTCATCCTCTCTCCAGTGAACTTAGAGGACAAAATCTTACTTATTTAAGAAATGTTCTGAGCAGGCAGCAAATAAACTTTCATCCTTATTTTGAGGGATGCAAAGGACTTGAACTCAGATGCATGAAATATTTAAGGAACTCTTAACATCTCATAGCATATTAGAGTTGAAAGTAAGTTTTGTTTAACCTACATTCACTCATTTTTTGTTTAAAGATTTTATTTATTTATTTGAGAGAGTGAGAGAGCTATAGAGAGCCTGGGTGGTTGGGTGCGAGGCAAAGGGAGAGAGAGAAGCAGACTCCCTGCTGAGCAAGGAGCCCCAGGGGAATCACACCAGAGCCAAAGGCAGAAGTTTAACTGACTGAGCCACCCAGGCACCCCCTACCCTCCCTCATTTTAACAGCGAGAAAACGTAAAGCCAAGTTGAAGTTTTGCCTAGTTGTGAACTGCAAAGTGATTAATAGGAGACAGAAGGACTGAGTTTGAATCCATCTCCTCCTCTTATTAACTGTGTGACCTTGGGCAAGTTATTTTACCTCTCCAAGCTTTGTATTCCTCGTCTATATGAGAAGGGGAATTATCTCAATGTAGCTTTTAGAGCTGTTGTCAAGTTAAGTGAGATGAGCTCGCCACTGGTTAGTGCCCTGTGGTAAACATTAGCTGTTCCCCTGACAGAAAGTGGAGAAGGACAGGAGCAAATCCACTCTGAGCTGAGCCGTGAAAAAGGAACACAGTTTCAACAGGTGTTAGTGGTGGGTGAGAATATTCCAGGAAGGAAGGACACAGAGTCGGGGAATTGGGAGTCTTAATGGGAACGTTGGGAGTAATCTAGCTTGGCTGTGCTGTGTGGGGCCTGAATGCAAGAAGGGAGAGGTAAACTCTGACAGAGTGGTAAACTCTGACAAAGTAATTGAAACCTGATCACGGACGGTCATGGATGCCAGGATGTGGAATTTAAACTTCAATGAGTAGTCTGGGGGAAAGGAGGGGGCTGCTGGCTGGCTGGCTTTAATTGGTGTGCATTTGAGAGTGAAATAGACACACAGACAGGAGACTAAAAGAGGGGAATTATGATTGTAATCTGGCAGTCTATGTTGAAAACTTAAAAATGTGCCTGCCTTTGGCCTGGCAATTGTAATTTTAGAAAAGTATGCTAAACAATGCTTTAAAACTAACAACGTAAATACCTGATAATGGGGGCTTTGTTAAATATTGATACATCTATATAACTTAATATTATCTATCAAGTAAAAATGGTGTTATTTATCAGCATAGATCACCAAGATAGTGCTGAAATAATTTGGAAGATATACAATATTATGTTAGTGTGATCTCATTTTAAAAATATATGTGTATGTGTAAGGTCCTGTGCCTTCATTCAGTCATCCAGAAAGGATCTAAACCCAAATGAAAACAGTGGTTATATTTGGGTGTTTGTGTCATAGGTGACTTTTTTTTATGATAGTAAAACATACATAACATAAAATTTACTATTTAGCCATTTTTAAGTGTACAGCTCTATGGTAAATATATTCATATTGTTGGGCAAACATCTCCATTCTCCATTTCTCAAGTATAAGCCATTTTTTTTGTATTCTTAATACAACTTTTATGTGTTGTTTGAATTTTTTAATTTTGTAGCCAAAACACAATTTTGGTTTAAAAATATGAAGCGAGGACTTGAGACTAGCTAGAATATTATTTCCGTGACGCAGAAATCATACCCTGACTCAGGATCACACAGTTGGAATAGAAAGGAAGTGAAGGAACTGAGAAGGCCAAGTTGTCCTAATGTTTTCATTTACAGTGTTTAATCACCTTGAACTAGACGGTGCTTTTTCCTGAGATAAACCCAGGCTGCCAAGTTTATGGTTATGGGACCAAGGAGCTCCTGAGGACCTGCAGGCTTCTGGTGTGAGCCAGGAGATTTTAGCACCGTGGAAAGTGTGGCTAAACCAATAGCTCCATAACCAAGCTGGCGGGTACGCAGTCATACCGACTTCGGGAAACCAAGAGATCCAAATAGTAGTTAAGGTTATGTATATGATGCAAACACAGATAGAGGCAGAAGTCCTTGCATTGGTGTGTGGCTAACTGTGGGAGAACAATTCTTGGTTTAGCATCAAGAATCTCAACAGCAGGGGTGCTTCAGGGCTCAGTCGGTCAGGCGGGCAACTCTTGATTTTGGTTCAAATCACGATCTCGGGTCCTGGGATCAATCCCCACATCGGGCTCTGCACTCAGTGAGAAGTTGACTTGAGCATTCTCTCTTTCCCTCTCATTCTGTTCCTCCTCCCACTTGGGTGTACACATGTGCGCACGCACGTGCACACACACACACACACACACACACTCCCTCTCTAAAATAAATACATTTAAGAAAATAAATCTTTAAAAGAAAGAATCTCAACATCAATTTCGTGCTGTATAATTAGATTCTCTGATGCCTAAATTCCCTCACTTACAGGAACTTTTGTTGCACAAACATTAACAAAAAGTCTCAAAGTAACAAAATATAAGACTATTTTAGTTTAGGCTGCCTTTCTCCCCAGAAACCCAGTCCTACTCATTTATATCTGAATGGAGTTTGCATGATATGGTGTAGGTGGAGATATATTCTCTGTCCAGATGCCCTAGGAATAAATTCTTCGCAAGCCTTTCTTCCTCCCTTTTCTTCTCACACATCGCTAGCAAATTATCTCAGACAAATAATGGTTGGGAATTGGGTGGACCATTTGCAAGTTGTAAATGTCATGTTACTGAGGGACATAGACAAAGGTCTCGTGTGAATCTCAGTTGGCATCTCGGGATGAAAGTAACACTTGTGAGGTTCTTATAACATACCAGATACTGCATCTATGATGTAATTATTTTTTAAAAAGAATAAGTCAATTTATTTCAAGTAAAAAAAACCAAATCGGTTCACTTATTTCTCCCATCCCCCACCTCCTGCCTCTGGCCGCCACCAGGCCACTCTCTGTATCTGTTCACTTGGTTATTTACTTAGCTAGTTAGTTTTAGTTTCCATATATTAAAAGACATCATACAGAATTTGTCTTCCTCTGTCTGACTTATTTCATTTATCATAATGCCCTCCACCCCATCCATGTTCTTGCAAATGGCAAGAGTTCATTCTTTTTTATGACTGACTCATATTCCACTATATAGATATGTCACAATTTATTAACCCATTCATCCACTCATTAGGTTGTTCCTGTGTCGTGGCTATTGGAAACAAGGCTGCAGTGAACATAGGGGTGCTTATATATTTTTGAGTTAGTGTTTTCATTTTTTTCAGATAAATACTCACCAGTGGAATTGTTGGATCATGCAGTAGTTCTATTTTTAATATTTTGAGGACACTCCCTACCATTTTCCTTTATAACTGCACTAATTTACATTACCACCAACACTGCACTAGGGTTCCCTTTTCTCCACATCTTCACTAACATTTGTTATCATCTCTTTTGAAACCAGCCATTCTGGCCAGTGTGAAGTGAGATTTCAGTGTGGTTTTGATTCCCATTTCCCCGATGATTAACAACAGGAGCATCATTTCCTGTCCTTACTGATCCAGGAAAAAAATCTTCTTTGGAAAAAATGTCTGTTCAGATCTTCTGCCCATTTTTAAGTTGGATTGTCTTTTTTGCTATTGAGTTATAGGAGTTATTTATATAGTTTGGATATTAGCTCCTTATCAAATAGATGATTTGCAATATTTTCTCCCATTCATTAAGGTGCCTTTTGATTTTGTTGGTGTTTTATTCTGCTGTGCAGAAGCTTTTTAGTTTGATGTGTTCCTACTTGTTCAGTTTTGCTTTTGTTGCCTTTGTTTTCAGTGTCAGAATCAAAAAATCATCACCAAGACCTATGTCAAGGAGCTTACTGCCTGTGCTTTTGTATAATTGTTTTATGGTTTCAGGTCTTACACTCAAATCTTTCATCCAGTTTGGGTTCATTTTTGTGTGTGGTATAAAGGAGTGGTCCAGTTTCATTTTTTTGCATGTGGCTATTTGATTTTCCCAATACTATCTACTGAAGAGATTCTCCTTTCATGATTGTATATTCTTGGCTCCGTTGTCACAAATTTATTGACCATATATGTGTGATTTTATTTCTGGGTGATTTCTTTTGTTCCATTGATCTATCAGCCTGTTTTTAGGCCAGTACCATGCTGTTTTAATTACTAGAACTTTGTGATACAGTTTGAAATCAGAAAATGTGATGCTTCTAGCTTTATTCTTCTTTCTCAAGCTTACTTTGGCTATTCAGGGTCTTTCATGGTTTCATACAAATTTTAAGATTATTTATTCTATGTCTGTGAAAAAAAGGGAATTTAGGTAAAGGTCGCATTGAATCTTTGGTTACTTTGGGTAGCATAGACATTTTAACAGTATTAATTCTTACATTCTGTGAATATAGAATTTATTTGAGTCTTCTTCAATTAATTTCTTTACTATCTCATAATTTTCAGTATGAGGATTTTTTATCACCTTGGTTAAATTTTTTCTTAGATATGTTATTCTTTTGGATGAAATGATAAATGAGATCGTTTTCTTAATTTCTCTTCCTGATAGTTCCTTATTGATGTATAGAAGTGCAACAGAATTTTGTATATATGCACTTTGTATCCTATAATGTTACTGAAGTTGTTTATTAATTCTAATAGTTTTTGGTAGAGTCTTTAAGGTTTATGCATAATATCATGTCATCTGCAAATAACGAAAACTTTACTTCTTCCTTTCCAATTTGGGTGCTTTTTATTTTTCTTGCTGAATTGCCCTGGCTAGGACTTCCAATACTATGTTTTATAAATGTGACAACAGTGGATATCCTTGTGTTGTTCCTGAACCTGGAAGAACAGCTTTCAACATTTCACCATTAAGTATATTGTTAGCTATGAGTTTGTCATATATGACCTTTATTATGTTAAGTTATGTTCCCTCTACACCTCCTTTGTTGAGAATTTTTCTTATAAATGATGTAGAATTTTAACAAATCCTTTTTATGCATCTACTGAGGTGATCATATGATTTATATCCTTTACTTTTTATTTATTTATTTATTTGACAGAGAGAGAGAACAAGTAGGCAGAGAGAAGACAGAGAGAGAGGGGGAAGCAGGCTCCCTGCTGAGCAGAGAGCCTGATGCGGGGCTTGATCCCAGAACCCTGAGATCATGACCTGAACTGAAGGCATAGGCTTAACCCACTGAGCCACCCAGGTGCCCCTAATTCTTCACTTTTTTATGTGGTATATCACATTTACTGATTTTCAGATATCATATCTTACTCACATTGTTGGAATGAATCCCAGTTGACCTTAGTGAATGATCCTTTTAATGTATTGTTGAATGCAGTTTGCATTCATTTGAGGATTTTTAAAAAATCTATTGGCTTGTAATTTTCTTCTCTTGTAGCATCCTTGTCTGGATGTGTTAACAGAGTAATGCTGGTGTTGTAGAATGAGTTTGGAAGACTTCCCGCTCTCATATGTTTTGGAGGCGTTTGAGAAGGGTTGGTATTAATAACTCTTTAAATGTTTGGTAGAATTCACCAGTGAAGCTGTCTATTCCTAGACTTCTGTTTATTGGGAAGTTTTTGATTACTAACTAATTCAATCCTATTAGCAGTAATTGTCTGTTCAGATTTTCTATTTTGTCCTGATTCATTCTTGGTAGGTTGTATGTTTCTAGAAATTTATTAATATCTTCTAGGTTGTCCAATTTGTTGGCATATAATTCTTCACAGTAGTCTCTTATGATCCTTTGCATTTCTGTGATATCAGTTATAAAATCTCCTCTTTCAGTTTTAATTTTATTTATTTGAGTCCTCTTTTTTTTTTTTTTTAAATTATTTTTATTTTTTTCAGCATAACAGTATTCATTATTTTTGCACCACACCCAGTGCTCCATGCAATCCGTGCCCTCTACAATACCCACCACCTGGTACCCCCAACCTCCCACACCCCACCCCTTCAAAATTCTCAGATCGTTTTTCAGAGTCCATAGTCTCTCATGGTTCACCTCCCCTTCCAATTTCCCTCAACTCCCTTCTCCTCTCCATCTCCCCTTGTCCTCCATGCTATTTGTTATGCTCCACAAATAAGTGAAACCATATGATAATTGACTCTCTCTGCTTGACTTATTTCACTCAGCATAATCTCTTCCAGTCCCGTCCATGTTGCTACAAAACTTGGGGATTCATCCTTTCTTTCTTTCTTTTCTTTTTTTTTTTTACAGCTTTATAAACATATATTTTTATCCCCAGGGGTACAGGTCTGCGAATCACCAGGTTTACACACTTCACAACACTCACCATAGCACATACCCTCCCCGATATCCATAACCCCACCCCCTCTCCCAACCCCCTCCCCCCATCAACCCTCAGTTTGTTTTGTGAGATTAAGAGTCATTTATGGTTTGTCTCCCTCCCAATCCCATCTTGTTTCATTTACTCTTCTCCTACCCCCTCAACCCCCCATGTTGCATCTCCTCTCCCTCATATCAGGGAGATCATATGATAGTTGTCTTTCTCCGATTGACTTATTTCGCTAAGCATGATACCCTCTAGTTCCATCCACGTCGTCGCAAATGGCAAGATTTCATTTCTTTTGATGGCTGCATAGTATTCCATTGTGTATATATACCACATCTTCTTTATCCATTCGTCTGTAGATGGACATCTAGGTTCTTTCCATAGTCTGGCTATTGTAGACATTGCTGCTATAAACATTCGGGTGCACGTGCCCCTTCGGATCACTACGTTTGTATCTTTAGGGTAAATACCCAGCAGTGCAATTGCAGGGTCATAGGGTAGTTCTATTTTCAACATTTTGAGGAACCTCCATGCTGTTTTCCAGAGTGGTTGCACCAGCTTGCATTCCCACCAACAGTGTAGGAGGGTTCCCCTTTCTCCGCATCCTCGCCAGCATCTGTCATTTCCTGACTTGTTAATTTTAGCCATTCTGACTGGTGTGAGATGATATCTCATGGTGGTTTTGATTTGTATTTCCCTGATGCCGAGTGATATGGAGCACTTTTTCATGTGTCTGTTGGCCATCTGGATGTCTTCTTTGCAGAAATGTCTGTTCACGTCCTCTGCCCATTTCTTGATTGGATTATTTGTTCTTTGGGTGTTGAGTTTGCTAAGTTCTTTATAGATTTTGGACACTAGCCCTTTATCTGATATGTCATTTGCAAATATCTTCTCCCATTCTGTCAGTTGTCTTTTGGTTTTGTTCACTGTTTCCTTTGCTGTGCAAAAGCTTTTGATCTTGATAAAATCCCAAAAGTTCATTTTTGCCCTTGCTTCCCTTGCCTTTGGTGATGTTCCTAGGAAGATGTTGCTGCGGCTGACGTCGAAGAGGTTGCTGCCTGTGTTCTCCTCGAGGATTTTGATGGATTCCTTTCTCACATTGAGATCCTTCATCCATTTTGAGTCTATTTTCGTGTGTGGTGTAAGGAAATGATCCAATTTCATTTTTCTGCATGTGGCTGTCCAATTTTCCCAACACCATTTATTGAAGAGGCTGTCTTTTTTCCATTGGACATTCTTTCCTGCTTTGTCGAAGATGAGTTGACCATAGAGTTGAGGGTCCATTTCTGGGCTCTCTATTCTGTTCCATTGATCTATGTGTCTGTTTTTGTGCCAGTACCATGCTGTCTTGATGATGACAGCTTTGTAATAGAGCTTGAAGTCCGGAATTGTGATGCCACCAACTTTGGCTTTCTTTTTCAATATTCCTTTGGCTATTCGAGGTCTTTTCTGGTTCCATATAAATTGTAGGATTATTTGTTCCATTTCTTTGAAAAAAATGGATGGTACTTTGATAGGAATTGCATTAAATGTGTAAATTGCTTTAGGTAGCATAGACATTTTCACAATATTTATTCTTCCAATCCAGGAGCATGGAACATTTTTCCATTTCTTTGTGTCTTCCTCAATTTCTTTCATGAGTACTTTATAGTTTTCTGAGTATAGATTCTTAGTCTCTTTGGTTAGGTTTATTCCTAGGTATCTTATAGTTTTGGGTGCAATTGTAAATGGGATGGACTCCTTAATTTCTCTTTCTTCTGTCTTGTTGTTGGTGTAGAGAAATGCAACTGATTTCTGTGCATTGATTTTATATCCTGACACTTTACTGAATTCCTGGACAAGTTCTAGCAGTTTTGGAGTGGAGTCTTTTGGGTTTTCCACATAGAGTATCACATCATCTGCGAAGAGTGATAGTTTGACTTCTTCTTTGCCGATTTGGATGCCTTTAATTTCCTTTTGTTGTCTGATTGCTGAGGCTAGGACTTCTAGTACTATGTTGAATAGCAGTGGTGATAACGGACATCCCTGCCGTGTTCCTGACCTTAGCGGAAAAGCTTTCAGTTTTTCTCCATTGAGAATGATATTTGCGGTGGGTTTTTCATAGATGGCTTTGATAATATTGAGGTATGTGCCGTCTATCCCTACACTTTGAAGAGTTTTGATCAGGAAGGGATGCTGTACTTTGTCAAATGCTTTTTCAGCATCTATGGAGAGTATCATATGGTTCTTGTTCTTTCTTTTATTAATGTGTTGTATCACATTGATTGATTTGCGGATGTTGAACCAGCCTTGCAGCCCTGGAATAAATCCCACTTGGTCGTGGTGAATAATCCTTTTAACGTACTGTTGAATCCTATTGGCTAGTATTTTGGCGAGAATTTTTGCATCTGTGTTCATCAAGGATATTGGTCTGTAGTTCTCTTTTTTGTTGGGATCCTTGTCTGGTTTTGGGATCAAGGTGATGCTGGCCTCATAAAATGAGTTTGGAAGTTTTCCTTCTATTGCTATTTTTTGGAACAGTTTCAGGAGAATAGGAATTAGTTCTTCTTTAAATGTTTGGTAGAATTCCCCCGGGAAGCCGTCTGGCCCTGGGCTTTTGTTTGTTTGGAGATTTTTGATGACTGTTTCAATCTCCTTACTGGTTATGGGTCTGTTGAGGCTTTCTATTTCTTCCTGGTTCAGTTGTGGTAGTTTATATGTCTCTAGGAATGCATCCATTTCTTCCAGATTGTCAAATTTGTTGGCGTAGAGTTGCTCATAGTATGTTCTTATAATTGTCTGTATTTCTTTGGTGTTCGTTGTGATCTCTCCTCTTTCATTCATGATTTTATTTATTTGGGTCCTCTCTCTTTTCTTTTTGATAAGTCTGGCCAGGGGTTTATCAATCTTATTAATTCTTTCAAAGAACCAGCTCCTAGTTTCGTTGATTTGTTCTATTGTTTTTTTGGTTTCTATTTCATTGATTTCTGCTCTGATCTTTATGATTTCTCTTCTCCTGTGTGGTTTAGGGTTTCTTTCTTGTTCTTTCTCCAGCTCCTTTAGGTGTAGGGTTAGGTTGTGTACCTGAGACCTTTCTTGTTTCTTGAGAAAGGCTTGTACCGCTATATATTTTCCTCTCAGGACTGCCTTTGTTGTGTCCCACAGATTCTGAACTGTTGTGTTTTCATTATCATTTGTTTCCATAAATTTTTTCAATTCTTCTTTGATTTCCTGGTTGACCCATTCATTCTTTAGAAGGATGCTGTTTAGTCTCCATGTATTTGGGTTCTTTCCAAATTTCCTCTTGTTATTGAGTTCTAGCTTTAGAGCATTGTGGTCTGAAAATATGCAGGGAATGATCCCAATCTTTTGATACCGGTTGAGACTTGATTTAGGACCAAGAATGTGATCTATTCTGGAGAATGTTCCATGTGCACTAGAGAAGAATGTGTATTCTGTTGCTTTGGGATGAAATGTTCTGAATATATCTGTGATGTCCATCTGGTCCAGTGTGTCATTTAAGGCCTTGATTTCCTTGTTGATCTTTTGCTTGGATGATCTGTCCATTTCAGTGAGGGGAGTGTTAAAATCCCCTACTATTATTGTATTCTTGTCGATGTGTTTCTTTGATTTTGTTATTAATTGGTTTATATAGTTGGCTGCTCCCACGTTAGGGGCATAGATATTTAAAATTGTTAGATCTTCTTGTTGGACAGTTCCTTTGAGTATGATATAGTGTCCCTCCTCATCTCTTATTATACTCTTTGGCTTAAAATCTAATGGATCTGATATAAGGATTGCCACTCCTGCTTTCTTCTGATGTCCATTAGCATGGTAAATTCTTTTCCACCCCCTCACTTTAAACCTGGAGGTGTCTTCGGGTGTAAGATGAGTTTCTTGTAGGCAACATATAGATGGTTTTTGTTTTTTTATCCATTCTGATACCCTGTGTCTTTTGATTGGGGCATTTAGCCCATTAACATTCAGGGTAAGTATTGAGAGATATGAATTTAGTGCCATTGTATTGCCTGTAAGGTGACTGTTATTGTATATTGTCTCTGTTTCTTTCTGATCTACTACTTTGAGGGTCTCTCTTTGCTTAGAGGACCCCTTTCAATATTTCCTGTAGAGCTGGTTTGGTATTTGCAAATTCTTTCAGTTTTTGTTTGTCCTGGAAGCTTTTAATCTCTCCGTCTATTTTCAATGATAGCCTAGCTGGATATAGTATTCTTGGCTGCATGTTTTTCTCATTTAGTACTCTGAATATATCATGCCAGCTCTTTCTGGCCTGCCAGGTCTCTGTGGATAAGTCTGCTGCCAATCTAATATTTTTACCATTGTACGTTACAGACTTCTTTTCCCGGGCTGCTTTCAGGATCTTTTCTTTGTCACTAAGACTTATCAATTTTACTATTAGGTGACGGGGTGTAGACCTATTCTTATTGATTTTGAGGGGGGTTCTCTGAACCTCCTGGATTTTGATGCTTGTTCCCTTTGCCATATTGGGGAAATTCTCTCCAATAATTCTCTCCAATATACCTTCTGCTCCCCTCTCTGTTTCCTCTTCTTCTGGAATCCCAATTATTCTAATATTGTTTCGTCTTATGGTGTCACTTATCTCTCGAATTCTCCCCTCGTGGTCCAGTAGCTGTTTGTCCCTCTTTTGCTCAGCTTCTTTATTCTCTGTCATTTGGTCTTCTATATTGCTAATTCTTTCTTCTGCCTCATTTATCCTAGCAGTCAGAGCCTCCATTTTTGATTGCACCTCATTAATAGCTTTTTTGATTTCAACTTGGTTCGATTTTAGTTCTTTTATTTCTCCAGAAAGGGCTTTTATATCTCCCGAGAGGGTTGCTTTAATATCTTCCATGCCTTTTTCAAGCCCGGCTAGAACCTTGAGAATCATCATTCTGAACTCTATATCTGACATATTACCAATGTCTGTATTGATTAGGTCCCTAGCCTTTGGTATTGCCTCTTGTTCTTTTTTTTGTTGTGAATTTTTCCGCCTTGTCATTTTGTCCAGATAAGAGTTTATGAAGGAGCAAATAAAATACTAAAAGGGTGGCAACAACCCCAGGAAAATATGCTTTAGCCAAATCAGAAGAGATCCTGAATTGTGAGGGGGGAGAAAGGGGATAAAAAGGGGTTCAGAAAGAAAGAAAGAAAAAAAAACTATTAAAAAAAAGAAAGCCAATAAAGAAAAAATATAAAAAGAGGAAAAAAATATATATATATTAGATAAACTATTTAAAAAACGTTAAAAAAAGAAAACGGTAAAAGTTAAAAAATATTTAGCAGAAGAATAGAAAAAGAAAAAAAAATTGAAAAAGAAAAAAAAAATTAAATTAACTGCAAGGCTAAAAAATCATGGGGAGAAAGCCATGAGTTCCGTGCTTTGCTTTCTTCTCCTCTGGAATTCCGCCGCTCTCCTTGGTAGGTGAACTTGGTCCTGGCTGGGTTTCCCGTAGATCTTCTGGGGGAGGGGCCCGTTGTAGTGATTCTCAAGCGTCTTTGCCCCAGGCGGAGTTGCACCGCCCTTACCCGGGGCCGCGCTGAGTCATCCGCTCGGGTTCGCTTTCGGGAGCTTTTGTTCCCTGAGCGCTTTCCGTAGAGTCCGGAGGATGGGAATAAAGATGGCGGCCTCCCGGTCTCCGGCCCGGAGGAGCCGAGAGCCCGGGGCCCCACTCCTCAGTGCGCCCTCAGAGAACAGCGCCAAATGACTCCCGTCACCCTGGCCTCCGGCCGCGCTCCGAGCTGACCGAGCCTGCACCGGTTCAAGGCAACCCTGAGCTGAGAGTCACTCCTCGGCTCTGTCTCTGCAGCCGGCTTCCCCGTTCGAATACCGGTAAGCTCTGCGACACTGAGACACCCCCGATCCTTCTGCGACCCTGCGGGACCTGAGTCCTCGCTTACCCCGCCTGGGCTTCACCCCAGTTAAGCCTCTGGAGCGATGTCCCTCAGCGGAACAGACTTTTAAAAGTCCTGATTTTGCTCCGTTGCTCTTCCGCTCGCCGGGAGCCGGCCCCTCCCCCCGCGGTCTATCTTCCCGTCGCTTTGGATTCACTCTCCGCCAGTCCTACCTTGCAGAAAGTGGTTGATTTTCTGTTTCTGGAATTGCTGTTCTTCTTCTCTTCAATCTCCCGTTGGATTTGTAGGTGTTTGCAATCTTTAGATAAGCTATTTAGCTGATCTCCCGCTACCCGAAGTAGTCTCAGCCTGCTACTTCTCCGCCATCTTGACTCCTCCCCTCCCATAATCCTCTCTCTTTTTTTTAATCAGTGAGTCTAGCTAGAGGTTTGTCAGTCTTATCTTTCAAAAGAACAAGCTGTTCGTTTCATTGATCTTTTGTTTTAGTCCTTATTTCCTTTATTTCTGCTCTAACCTTTGTTATTTCCCTCCTTCTGTTAACTTTGGGCTTTGTTTTTTCTTCCATTCCTTGTCCCTTGAAGTGTAAGGTTGTTTAATTGAGACTTTCCTTGTTTCTAGGCATGGATCTCTATCAACTTCCCTTATAGAACTGCTTTTGCTGCATCCCATAAATTTTGATGTTACATTTCCATTTTTGTTTTTCTTAAGGTATTTTTAAAATTTCTCTTTTGATTTATTCTTTGAATAAAATCAAATCATTGGTTGTTCAGTAGCATGTTGTTTAATCCCTACATATTTGTGAATTCTCCAATTTTCTTTGTGTAATTAGTTTCTACTTTCATACCATTTTGATCAGAAAAGATGCTTCATAATGTTTTCAGTCCTCTTAAATTTAAGACTTGTTTTGTTGCCTAATATATTATCTATCTTAGACAATTTTCCATGTGAACTTGAGAAGAATGTGTATTCTGTTGCTTTAGGATAAAATATTTTGTAAATATTTTTTTTAAGTCCATTTGGTCTAACATGTCCTTTAAGGCCAATGTTTCCTTATTGATTTTCTGTCTGGGTGATCTATCCATTGATGTAAGTGTATTTTTTTTTTTTTAATTCTCTATAACAGACAGGCTCCAGTGCCTCTGATCCAAAACTAAGAGAATTGAGATCATTTTAGCACTTTTCTCTCATCTACTCTGCCTTATTAGGCATATTCATTCCAGAATGTTAAAGCCAGAGATCCCTGTAAGATAAGAAAATAATTCCATAAGGAAGAATCTTTCAATAAGAAACCCATGGTTTTATTTAGGGACATTTCTAAAGTTCACCTTTGTTTGGTAGAAAATTAATGAATGCTTACCACATAGAAGCACATTTGCTCTATTGGAGGTGAGAACAGACATGACAGGGTGTCTGCCCTCTGGGAGCTCATAATTTAGTTCCTGGATTATAGTCAAAGTAAATATACATGTAAACATTTTCTTATGAGATGTCCTGGAGTATACAGTTGAAAGGTATCCATTTCTGGAGTTGGGTAGAGTTCTTCCTGGATGAATGTCTTAGGAGTATTGGTAGCGGTGAGCCTGACCTTGAGCCTTGATGGGTGGGTAACTTTGATAAGGGTGGATATGCATGATAGATTTGTTCCGGATGGAGCGAATGGCCCCACTCAGACTGCAGAAATGGAGCTGTATAGCATGGGGTTTAGATAATGTCATGTCTGGGGTTCCCTTAGCGAAACCGGAGGCAAGGATTTGAATGCAAGTTGTTTATTAGAGAGTGATGCTGGGAAACATTAAGAGGTGAGTGAGGAAGTGAGGTCAGAAAGGGAAGTAAGCCAGCAAAGGTTTTATCATGAAGCCAGTATCCCCTGTGGGCCACAGAGCTCAGCCCCATGGAGGGAGCTCTGGGGTCATAGTTTGCAATGACCTCAGATTTATCTCACCTGAGGGCCAAGGAACCCGCAACCCAATGTCCACACCTCCCAGACATCATTGGTTCAGAATGGCTTTCAGAGGCCCTGATGCTGGCCCTTACCGTTGGAGTGTTCTTCTGTAAGTAGAATAAAAAACTCCTGGGCAGTGCGTGGCATTGGTAATTACAACTTTCAGCATGTAGAGAAGGAAGAGAATAGAATGTTGGAAGTGCCTCCATCACATTGGTAGTTGGTGGGGGAGTCGTCCACTGACTAAACTAGGGATGGTGAGAAACACAGCAGATTGCCATCAGTGTCTTGGGGGTCAATAGCAGGGAGAATTTTAATAAGGAGAGCAAGTCAAGAGGAAAGTAATATTTTACTAAAAGATAGTAATCGTTGGGCTTTCAGACCCCAAACTATCCAAGTATTTGTTAAGCTGAGTGGTACAGTGGAGTAGTTTTTCTCTGTAACTTGGTTTTGGTTCTGGCTCTGCTCCTATCTAGCTGTGTGATCTAACCCCCTGTGCAGCTCAGAAAGGTGCAGTCCCCTCTCCAGATCCCAGCCTCCTGTCCTGTCCAGGGAGGTGGTTATTTCCAATCTCTCCCAGTGCTAAGATGCAATTTGTATGGATTCAAAGATGTGGTATGACTCCTACCTCACTCCTTGTCGTTTATTAAGTTCCTGAGTGTATTGCATGTTAAACAGAGAAGTAATCTAATTTCACAGTTAAATAAAGAGCTAATTTAAATTACTTTTGAAATTAAAATGTTCACAGGATAAATTTGCTGGGTCTAATAAATGAACTCTTGAGGACTCCTCCCCACCCCAACCACCCTTTGATCGTCTACTTTGTGTCTTCTCTCTCTGTCTGCTCCTGTTTCTCCACTGCATTTTGGACTCTAAAACTATTTTTATTTAGTGTTGGTTTACTTTTATCTACGGCTCTTTTTGCAGCAGGAATTATGTGCATTTTCCTGACAGAGGGTTTTTACACGGAGCATGTGTTTGAAAGATTAATATAAGCAGTTGCTTCTGAAACCATTTAATCTTGCTTTCCATAGTAATGAAAAATGAATAATCAAAAGCAGTAAATTATGTCTGGAAGATAATAAATACTTCTTAAAGCATTTTAGCATTGACTGCGAGTTGGGGCTGACCCCCACATCGGGAGGGGTGAATATGACCAATTGGGATTCCACAGTGGGTGCGGGCTTTAATATCGGTCTTCAGCTGCTTGATTCATTTCATTGCTCCCCAAGAAGCCAGAGAATCTGCTGTCTGTCCCACTGATTTAAAACTAGAAGTGGCATCTCATACCAATTAGGGGCATCAGTGTTTAAACTGCCATGAAACAGTCTTTGTCTCTTTCTGTCCCTCGACCATCACATAGACTTGAGTGGACCTGAATTAGGATTTGAAATATAAATAGTTACAACCAAATTAATTCTAGATCCCGACACCATGAGCAGGAAGGCTCCTTAGGAAATATCTTATCCACAGGTTCATCAATTTCTAGGGTATGGATGCAAAACTTGACCAAACTCTAGAAAGATCCCTCAGAAGTGTACTTTACCTGCAACTTCCCACCATGACCCAGGGTTATTTTACTAATGACATGTTTTCGAGGTTAATGAGTGTACCTCTTTAACGGGGCATTCTATGAGGTGTTGACATCCTGAAATAAATGATTGGCTTTTTAATTTTTTTTTTATTTTTTATTTTTTAAAGATTTTTATTTATTTATTTGACAGAGAGATCACAAGCAGGCAGAGAGGCAGGCAGAGAGAGAGGAGGAAGCAGGCTCCCCGCCGAGCAGAGAGCCCGACGCGGGGCTCGATCCCAGGACTCCGAGATCATGACCCGAGCCGAAGGCAGCAGCTCAACCCACTGAGCCACCAGGGCGCCCCATGATTGGCTTTTTTATATGCAAAACTTAGGAAACGTATTTTCACAACTGTGGTATTCAGATTGCTTTGTGTGGTGCCACCTAAAATAGTAACTAAAAAAGACAAATACATCTATACTCTCCCTGTCTTAGAGAAACTTAAGATATTCTCGGCAAATATAATGTACTTTACAAAGCAGCAGTCAGCAGGGATGCCTTGAATTTCCTGCAAAGCTGATGGCAAAAGGAGAGAGAACTGACTGTGGTCCAGCTTCTTCATTCTGTCTGTCTGCCTGCATGTAATGTGCCTTTATATGTTTCTGTCTCAAGCCGCTCGGGTACCAGGGGCAGCAATATTTTCACACCATTGAAACAAAAAGCAGGATACCTCCCCCTTCTCTGATGAACCTCATCAGGCACTTGTCCATGTCCCATGATGTCAAAAGAAACCCCAGCTGCATCTTTAAAAGTCCTGAGGTTCGGTTTTTCCTGGATGACACCTTTTAACTGATCTACTTGAACTGAGGTGCTTGACCTCACGGGGCTTCAGCATCCTTTAAAATGGAGACGACATTCCTTTCTTTTCTATTTTCAAATAATATTTCTAGTCACAAGTGAAAAACCGTGCTATATAGAAACACCCTTTGAAAACTCTACAGCCGTGTGCAAACACACGTAGAGGCTGGCTCTCGATGGACCTGCCCGTGGTTGACTCCTCTCATGTGTCCGTTTTGGTTTTATTGTAATTGTAAGCATTACTGTTTAAAAGGTTTAGCCAAGAAATATTTTCATGTCTTGTATGCTTGCACGAGTCCGTGTTTTCAAATCTAGAGATGTAATTCGGAAATCTCCTTTATAAGTGAGAGGCAAATCACATGAGCAAACCAGTCTTTTGACAGAGGAGAGGTTCTTTCTAGTTTATTGTTTCTAAAAATAAGCTTTCCTAATTTGGCACAGCTGTTGGGAAGCAGGGCTGGGATGTCAGTAGCCGAAAGTCCCCAAGTGCATGTTACGTGCACCGTATGGTCAAATGTTCGCAGAGCTACTGAGAAAATTCCTGGCATATGTGTTTTGTTCTAACAACTTAACACAGTACGCTTTTTTTATTTTGTTTTTATAGAAATGTTCAGGTCCTCCTGGAGTCTTTTGAACTGTTGCCAGTTTATGATTTAAACCCTTAACTTGGCCCTGAGAACAGAAGTTGAAAACCAAAGATGAATAGCCATGTGGACTCTTACACGTGAGAATTGTCCAGTTAATATTTCAAGCCACCAAGGCCAGGCTAGCAGGAAGCATGCATTTTATTTTCATTCTAAAACATTACATTTTGAGATATTTCCAGAAGGGCTTTTGCAAGAAATCGATCCATTGTATGTGGGCAGATGGCTGTGTCTTAGTGAGCTCCTTACTTCTAAGCCCTTGTTCCAAAGTGTCATCCTGATGTTGGTGGTTTGAGAAGAATGAGCAGAAGGAGAAAAAGGAAGAGTTAAGAAGTGTTTTTTCTATGATTTTACAAAGTGATTTTATGTGTTAGTGTCTAACTTCTGCGTTTCCTCATAATATTTAAAACAGCTCAGTGAGAGCATTGATTTCATACATGAAGAAATGTAAGTTAAAAAAAAAATTTTATTTTTTATTTACTTTATTTGAGAGTGAGAGCAGGAGGGAAGGGGCAGAGAGAGAGGGAGAGAATCCCAAGCAGACTCTCTGCTGAGCAGAGTCCAATGCGGGGTTTGATCTCACAACCCTGAGATCATGACCTGAGCAGAAACTGAGAGTCGGACACTGAGCCCACTGAGCTGCCAAGGCTCCACACAATTTCCCATGCCTCATGTAACTTAAAAAGTGACAGAGCTAGAACTTGAACTTCTGATTCAAAGTCTGACATTTTTTTCTAACAGTTTATTCCTTATCTGCATTCATTGCTCTACATGTAAAATATGGACCTAGTTACAGTGTGAGTTAATCTGTTTGCAAAAAAGCTTGAACCAGTGTCCTGAACAGCATGGATGCTGTATTGAAATTTGATAAATAAATGAAATAAAATTTTTGTCATGAGAAGAAAGAACAAAACATAGCTAGTTGTTAATGCTCATCTCAAACACAGAGGGAGAATGTCCTCCAAGGTCCCAAGAAGAAAAATACTTTAATATGTTAATGAATATTATTGGAAAGATAATGCAAAATATACTTTGTGTTATTTCTTAGAACCGCACTGATTTTTAAGAATGGATGACACAGTTTTGCAGAGGTTGGAGAAGAATGCTTCCTATATCTGACTATGACAGCTGTCACTGAACAAACCCTTCCCTTTCTCAAAGATAATTTGACGACAAATTGGCGGAAGCTACATAATTGAAATGAAATGCCTGCACCCTTTCAATGGTTTCTGTCTTATAAGGAAAAGGTTCTACCACTCTGATGGCACACAATATAATTTCCAAAGTCACAACCTGTTATGGGGTTAATTCTGCTCCCCCCACCCCATTCATATGTTGAAGTCCTAACCTCTAGTATCTCTGCATGAAACTGTATTGGGAGATAGGGTCTTCAGAGCTAATTAAATTAAATTGGGGGAGCGACCTGGGTGGCTCAGTGGGTTAAAGCCTCTGCCTTTGGCTCAGGTCATGATCCCAGGATCCTGGGATCGAGCCCCACATCGGGCTCTCTGCTCTGCAGGGAGCCTGCTTCCTCCTCTCTATCTCTCTGCCTGCCTCTCTGCCTACTTGTGATCTCTGTCTGTCAAATGGATAAATAAAATCTTAAAACAACAACAACAAAAAACAACAACAACAAAAAAAAATAAATTAATTAAATTGGGGCCATTGGGATGGTCCCTAGTACAGACTAGTCTTTATAAGAAGGGGAAATTTATTAATGTGTTGTATCACATTGATTGATTTGCAGATGTTGAACCAGCCTTGCAGCCCTGGAATAAATCCCACTTGGTCGTGGTGAATAATACTTTTAATGTACTGTTGAATCCTATTGGCTAGTATTTTGGCGAGAATTTTTGCATCTGTGTTCATCAAGGATATTGGTCTGTCGTTCTCTTTTTTGTTGGGATCCTTGTCTGGTTTTGGGATCAAGGTGATGCTGGCCTCATAAAATGAGTTTGGAAGTTTTCCTTCTATTTCTATTTTTTGGAACAGTTTCAGGAGAATAGGAATTAGTTCTTCTTTAAATGTTTGGTAGAATTCCCCCGGGAAGCCGTCTGGCCCTGGGCTTTTGTTTGTTTGGAGATTTTTGATGACTGTTTCAATCTGCTTACTGGTTATGGGTCTGTTGAGGCTTTCTATTTCTTCCTGGTTCAGTTGTGGTAGTTTATATGTCTCTAGGAATGCATCCATTTCTTCCAGATTGTCAAATTTGTTGGCGTAGAGTTGCTCATAGTATGTTCTTATAATTGTATTTCTTTGGTGTTCGTTGTGATCTCTCCTCTTTCATTCATGATTTTATTTATTTGGGTCCTTTCTCTTTTCTTTTTGATAAGTCTGGCCAGGGGTTTATCAATCTTATTCTTTCAAAGAACCAGCTCCTAGTTTCATTGATTTGTTCTATTGTTTTTTTGGTTTCTATTTCATTGATTTCTGCTCTGATCTTTATGATTTCTCTTCTCCTGCTGGGTTTAGGGTTTCTTTCTTGTTCTTTCTCCAGCTCCTTTAGGTGTAGGGTTAGGTTGTGTACCTGAGATCTTTCTTGTTTCTTGAGAAAGGCTTGTACCGCTATATATTTTCCTCTCAGGACTGCCTTTGTTGTGTCCCACAAATTCTGAACCGTTGTGTTTTCATTATCATTTGTTTCCATAAATTTTTTCAGTTCTTCTTTAATTTCCTGGTTGACCCATTCATTCTTTAGAAGGATGCTGTTTAGTCTCCATGTATTTGGGTTCTTTCCAAATTTCCTCTTGTGATTGAGTTCTAGCTTTAGAGCATTGAGGTCTGAAAATATGCAGGGAATAAAAGAAAGAACAAGAACCATATGATACTCTCCATAGATGCTGAAAAAGCATTTGACAAAGTACAGCATCCCTTCCTGATCAAAACTCTTTAAAGTGTAGGGATAGACGGCACATACCTTAATATTATCAAAGCCATCTATGAAAAACCCACCGCAAATATCATTCTCAATGGAGAAAAACTGAAAGCTTTTCCGCTAAGGTCAGGAACACGGCAGGGATGTCCGTTATCACCACTGCTATTCAACATAGTACTAGAAGTCCTAGCCTCAGCAATCAGACAACAAAAGGAAATTAAAGGCATCCAAATCGGCAAAGAAGAAGTCAAACTATCACTCTTCGCAGATGATATGATACTCTATGTGGAAAACCCAAAAGACTCCACTCCAAAACTGCTAGAACTTGTACAGGAATTCAGTCAAGTGTCAGGATATAAAATCAATGCACAGAAATCAGTTGCATTTCTCTACACCAACAACAAGACAGAAGAAAGAGAAATTAAGGAGTCCATCCCATTTACAATTGCACCCAAAACTATAAGATACCTAGGAATAAACCTAACCAAAGAGACTAAGAATCTATACTCAGAAAACTATAAAGTACTCATGAAAGAAATTGAGGAAGACACAAAGAAATGGAAAAATGTTCCATGCTCCTGGATTGGAAGAATAAATATTGTGAAAATGTTTATGCTACCTAAAGCAATCTACACATTTAATGCAATTCCTATCAAAGTAACATCCATTTTTTTCAAAGAAATGGAACAAATAATCCTAAAATTTATATGGAACCAGAAAAGACCTCGAATAGCCAAAGGAATATTGAAAAAGAAAGCCAAAGTTGGTGGCATCACAATTCCGGACTTCAAGCTCTATTACAAAGCTGTCATCATCAGGACAGCATTGTACTGGCACAAAAACAGACACATAGATCAATGGAACAGAATAGAGAGCCCAGAAATGGACCCTCAACTCTATGGTCAACTCATCTTCGACAAAGCAGGAAAGAATGTCCAATGGAACAAAGACAGCCTCTTCAATAAATGGTGTTGGGAAAATTGGACAGCCACATGCAGAAAAATGAAATTGGATCATTTCCTTACACCACACACGAAAATAGACTCAAAATGGATGAAGGATCTCAATGTGAGAAAGGAATCCATCAAAATCCTCGAGGAGAACACAGGCAGCAACCTCTTCGACGTCAGCCGCAGTAACATCTTCCTAGCAACATCATCAAAGGCAAGGGAAGCAAGGGCAAAAATGAACTTTTGGGATTTTATCAAGATCAAAAGCTTTTGCACAGCAAAGGAAACAGTGAACAAAACCAAAAGACAACTGACAGAATGGGAGAAGATATTTGCAAATGACATATCAGATAAAGGGCTAGTGTCCAAAATCTATAAAGAACTTAGCAAACTCAACACCCAAAGAACAAATAATCCAATCAAGAAATGGGCAGAGGACATGAACAGACATTTCTGCAAAGAAGACATCCAGATGGCCAACAGACACATGAAAAAGTGCTCCATATCACTCGGCATCAGGGAAATACAAATCAAAACCACCATGAGATATCACCTCACACCAGTCAGAATGGCTAAAATGAACAAGTCAGGAAATGACAGATGCTGGCGAGGATGCGGAGAAAGGGGAACCCTCCTACACTGTTGGTGGGAATGCAAGCTGGTGCAACCACTCTGGAAAACAGCATGGAGGTTCCTCAAAATGTTGAAAATAGAACTACCCTATGACCCTGCAATTGCACTGCTGGGTATTTACCCTAAAGATACAAACGTAGTGATCCAAAGGGGCACATGCACCCGAATGTTTATAGCAGCAATGTCTACAATAGCCAGACTATGGAAAGAACCTAGATGTCCATCTACAGACGAATGGATAAAGAAGATGTGGTATATATACACAATGGAATACTATGCAGCCATCAAAAGAAATGAAATCTTGCCATTTGCGACGACGTGGATGGAACTAGAGGGTATCATGCTTAGCAAAATAAGTCAATCGGAGAAAGACAACTATCATATGATCTCCCTGATATGAGGGAGAGGAGATGGAACATGGGGGGTTGAGGGGGTAGGAGAAGAGTAAATGAATTACAAGATGGGATTGGGAGGGAGACAAACTATAAGTGACTCTTAATCTCACTAAACAGACTGAGGGTTGATGGGGGGAGGGGGTTGGGAGAGGGGGTGGGGTTATGGATATTGGGGAGGGTATGTGCAATGGTGAGTGTTGTGAAGTGTGTAAACCTGGCGATTCGCAGACCTGTACCCCTGGGGATAAAAATATATGTTTATAAAGTTGTAAAAAAAAAAAAAAGAAAGAAAGGATGAATACTCAAGTTTTGTAGCAACATGGACGGGACTGGAAGAGATTATGCTGAGTGAAATAAGTCAAGCAGAGAGAGTCAATTATCATATGGTTTCACTTATTTGTGGAGCATAACAAATAGCATGGAGGACAAGGGGAGATGGAGAGGAGAAGGGAGTTGAGGGAAATTGGAAGGGGAGGTGAACCATGAGAGACTATGGACTCTGAAAAACGATCTGAGAATTTTGAAGGGGTGGGGGGTGGGAGGTTGGGGGCACCAGGTGGTGGGTATTGTAGAGGGCACAGATTGCATGGAGCACTGGGTGTGGTGCAAAAATAATGAATACTGTTATGCTGAAAAAATAAAAAAATAAAAAAAATAATAAAAAAAAGAAGTATAAAAAAAAAAAGAAGGGGAAATTTAGACTCAGACATATATAAAGGGAAGACAATGTGAAGACACAGGGGGAAGACGGTCATTTACAAATAAAGCAAAAACCAATCTTTCTTCTACTGTCTAGATGGCTGAAGCTCCTTATTTGCAAAGGAAGCTATTCGACGTGGGTCTGTAATGGTCCAACCGGGCTCATCCTTAGAATCATCTGAGTATCTACTTAAAATTTCATAGAAATTTTTTTTTTGGAAGATTTTACTTATTTGAGAGAGAGCAAGAGAGAAAAAGTACAAGCAGGGGGGCAAGAGAGAAAAAGTACAAGCAGGGGGAAGGGCAGAGGGAGAGGGAGAAGCAGACTCTCCATGGAGCAGGGAGCCCGAGGTAGGGCTTAATCCCAAGACGCCCAAAATCATGATCTGAGCCGAAGGCAGATGCTTAACCAATTGAGTCACCCAGGCACTCCCAAATTTTGTAGAAATTCTGATTCACAAATAGTCTTTGGATCTCTGAGAAGGGAGACAGGAGAGTTTAAGTCTATCTGTAAGTGCTTCTGATGACACTTCAGGTAGAGAATGGCCTCACATTTGTTTTTGGTATCTGTATGTGGTGTGTGTGTGTGTGTGTACCTGTTATCTTCAACATGGAAAATTACCTATAATGCCACCAACTGGGAGCTCGTTCATACTTCTGGTCTGTGATTTCCTCAGGTCTTTTTCTTTCACTAGACATTTCAAGATGAGAGTGTTAAGGACACTAGGAATGATTTTCACAAGTAGAGGTAGAATTTCACGGTTTCGTGTTTTGTAGCAATGACCTTAGGTTAATCAGTATTTTCTCTTTTCGAAACCTCCTGTTAGGGCAAAATATCTGATGCTAACAAATTACAGGGTTCACAATTGAATTGTCATTTGGACTTCTAATTCATTTGTTTGCTAATCGTTCCTCCTTATGAACACACTGATCAGCACCTTTTGGAAATTCACCTGTGTGGTCATATATACAGGCAACATTTCATTGACCTGAAGTCACTGATCCCCACCCAACGCAACAAGTTAAGATCAGGTTAGAAGAAAAAAAAAAAAAATGGAAAGTCAAAGTCAATGTTACGATAATAACTGACATATGTCAGGAATAATACTAAGTGCTTATAATTATAATGTCAAAATATCCCCGTGTGATGTGCCACTATCCCTACTTTACAGATAAGGAAATTGAAGCCAGGTCAGAGGTGTCTGGTAACTCCCCTAGAGTCCATGGGCCAAAACGTTGTAGAATCATTTTGACTCCAGAGCCCATGCTCTTAATAAGTTATTCTTCTTTGCTGACCCTGACCTTACTGGCAACTCATCCCTGAGCCCTTCTGAAAATTTTTTATACTCCTTCAGACCTAATTCTAGCAGGCTAGATTTTTAGGTTTCCTAACCAATATAGGTTAGAACAAGCTTCCCAATCAAAATACCAGAACCAGAAATTATATTACGTATTAGGTAAAAATAGATATTTTTAGGGTAAACACAGTTGTCTTGTTTTCATTTACAAAAAAGTAATATACTATGATTTCCTTGAATACAATGGGTTTTGTAATAATTTGTAATAATCATTTATGATATTCTCATGTATAAAATTATAAGGATAGCTACATGTCCATCAACTGTATTCATCATCTCATCCCTACACAAAAGCTCTTTTTTCTTTTGCCTCCTATCTTCTTGTCTTCGACCTCCTGGCGTTTTTGTATCATTGCAGATGAGCATATATGGTTTTCATATTCCATTTTTTACATAGTTCCAAGTAGTTCTTTGTAGTCACCAAAGTAAATATCTGCACATGGCCCCTTGAGTTGACAGATCTGCATTTACATTCTCATGTCTTGGCACCATCAGTGCTTTCTCTGTCTTAAAATCACATAGATTGCAAGCTTTCGGAGGTTGTTACCCTGTCTGAAATTCTTCCCTCGATCTGCAGAGCTTGGCATACTGCAAAACAAATTTGTTTTAATGCTTTATCTGTGTATGTATATACATGTATAGGTAGTGGTTTCAAGCACGTGTTTCAGAATTATGCAGTTTGGACTAATATCCTTGTTCCTCTACTCTTCACTCTCTGAGTCACTACAGGGGAAGCTACTTAACCTTTTTGAGCCCCAGTTGTCTTTTCTCTAAAGTGAGGAAATAATACCTACTTGGAGGTAGAGATTAGGAGGCAAAATAAAGGTGGTGCCAGCCTGGCCCAGGAAGAGCTCAACAGCGTTGGAATGCAAATTTGATTCACTGCCATCTAAACTATAGTCATGGTATGAAGCAGGGTAAAACGTGTATGTGAGAGTCTTATAATGAGAATCTGGTCCTACTTGAAAAGTGACAGAAACGCTTTTCTTTCGCTGAATGCGGGTGAGGTTTCCCTGTCTACGTTACCAGATCGAGTGTGTTCATGTGACTATGTCCATCTACTGCCATGAGCCAAGACCACTAGTCAGGGATGCGGAGATGTTTCTGGAGGAAAAGTGGAAAGAAAAGAAGCAGAATGCCTTCTTTCATCCAAGGCTAATCCTGTGAGTATCGGAGGGGAGGGTACACAGGCCTACTTAGAGCAGTTTTACCATTGCTGAAGTGTGGATTCTTTATAAAATCTTGCAAACACGGTACCAGAAGGCAGGATTCAGAAATAAGTTCACATCAACTTGAAGCTGTAAAAGTTCATTCTGGATCTGAGGGAGGGCTTCTGGAAAGGGATCCAACGAAGTCATTCTGGGGCCATATACCCTGAGTTCGACTCCTGGTTCAGCCACTTAGTGTATGACCTTGGACAAGTCCTTTTGCTTTTCTGCAGCCAATTCCTTTAAATGTAAAGTGGGGTTAAAAATAGCATTAACCTTCTCCGGTTGTTGTGAAGATTAAATCAGTTTATGAAGCTGCTTAGGACAATATATGGCAAAAAATAAAAAGTGTTCAGTAAATCTTAGCTATTATAATCTACCTACCTTTGGAGGGCTGAATGGTCACTTTTGTTCTTGCCAAGATTTTTTCTTTTCCTCTCTTTTTTTTTTTTTCATGATTGCACCTCGACTTATGTGCATTTTTATTTAAGAGGTTTGTGATTTTCTGGGGGCAGGTAAGTGTATGACATTATGAATGATAAGTCCTGAGCCTGTTCTATTATTGAGTTAGAGTTGTGGGACAGTTACTTTATATAGTAGGAATTATTTATCATCCTTACTGATTTTTACGGGCAAAATCTGTACTCTGATAGGCCTGGGTAGCAAGTAACACCTTTGTAGGCAGGATAAAGTTCTAAACAGTCCCCACACGCCTAAGATTAGAACACGAATTAGTTTTAACAAAGGTGTTTGCTCTGGGTTCCAAGTGCATTTCTTGTTCTCTGTGATAAATTCATCTAACCACAGCTGGAGTTTGGGGCAGGTCTGAACTCCCTGTACCTTCATTAGTTTCTTGTCCTTGTTGCCTGTTGAAAGTGCACTGGCAGAACACCACTATGCTTTCACGCTTCCTTTCTCTCTGCTCTTTTGCATTCAGAGTCTCAGGGATTCAACTTGTCACTAAGCCCAGTGTAGGGCCACTGATCTCTGAATTCTGCTAAGTTTTTCATGCTGTTACTCCAGAATGTACTACAAGGCTCACAAATGTTGCTACCCCGGTAGTTCCCAGGGGCAATGTGGAGCTGCTCAGGTGCTGTCTTGAATCTGGAGGTGTGTGTGGCCGGCTGCCACACTGGTGCTGGGCCCACTCAGGTCACCTGTTCTGCGGGGAGTAAAAGATTCCATTCGGCCAACATGTAGTGAGGTTTTTACACTGGGTGGGACTAAGACTAGGTGGCTTTACGTGCCTCCTTGTTTATCCTTGAAACATCCTGGTCCCTATTTTTGCAGACTGTTGAGGGTGTCTGAGGAAGACCCACGAAAGCATCATTCTTCTCAGCCTGAGTTCCAAGCAATCTGAGAAAGAAAGCCAAAGAGCAAACGTGGAAGCCAAAATAGCCTCTTTATTGTGGAGATGCGAAGTTGGCAGGTGTAAGACACTGTCAGAGCCAAATGAGCTTGCAAAGGTTGAACCCCAGAATTAGGCAGATGGACACACCAGTTACAACATCGGTGGGAGCCTCCTCACCTGCTCCCCAGACCCCAGGCATATCTGAACTCAGGTCAGGCAGTCAAAATGGGCTTCCTTGTGGGCAGCTTATTCCCAAGAGGAAGAAGTCTAGATAGAGCTGAATGGAGCTCGCCTCGTTATTCTCCCCACATGTACTCAGCCAGTGGATCACCCCTCCTGGAGCTGAATAGAATGAGTCAAGTGCTGGAGAGAGGCCAGGAGTTTGTTTACGGAAAATATGTCTTTATGAAAACCAGTGTGGAGGAAAGTTCAGATGAGGAAACAGGAGCACAGAGAAACAAAACCGGTCACTTGCAAAAATCTTACACAGCTCCGTAGCAGCAGAGCTGAAATCTGAATGTGGGTGTGCACTCTTCCACCGTGGACTGAGTGAGAGCATCTCTCCAAAGGAAAGATTAGAATTTGGAAGAAAGAGCCCTGAAAGGTCATTTATCCTCTGGAATCCAAATCAACATTTTACATAAACTATCCAAGAATGATAGATAGGTTCTTTTTCTCTCTTAGGTTTGCTAAAAACTGTGTGCTTCTGTTAACTCTCTGTTGAAAGTTCTGGTGGCCCTGGCTTTTACAGTATGTACCACTTTCTTCTCATGAAGCTATCCTGGCCACTGGACTTCTTCCCAAAACTGCCTCTGACCTGGTGGGACGCCCAAGTCTGCATCCTGAAAAACTTGCTTTTGGACCACTGACTATTTGGAAACCAGTTCCTTCCCCATGCCTTACCTTGCCCCGTTGTAATGACCCCCTTAGCCAGAGCCAAATGCTGTCCCAATGCCAAGGGACTGTGACACCCCTCTGTACACTTCCTACTTGCCGTGATGGACTCAGCATTGGTGGGCCAGCCAAGGGCCTGCCAACCATCTTGAGGGCTTGGGTTTTTGTTTGTTTGTTTGTGGGGTTTTTTGTGTTTTTTTGGTTTTGTTTGTGGGTATTTTTTGTTTTGTTTTTTGAGAGAGGGAGAGGTTGCGCAAGTGCATGGGGTGAGGGGCAGAGGGAGAGAAAGAATCTTAAGCAGGCTCCATGTCCAGTGTGGAGCCTGACGTGAGGCCCCATCTCACGACCCTGAGATCATTACCTAAGCCAAAACCAGATGCTTAACCGACTGAGCTTGAGGCCTTGTCTTAGAACAAACTCCTTCTTCTCAAATTGCCATTATCATGGTGTTTAATATTTAAACATTTTAATTGCCTCTTTAAACTTTTGGAATTGGATGGCTGAATGGCATTTTCTTTAAGGATGGTTTGCATAGCTTTCTGCAGGCTTGGAACCCTGCTCTCTAATTGCATTCATATTCAGAGTTTGGCTTCCTTGTGTCTGTGTGTGTGTGTTTGGGAAGGTGTGTGCATGTGTGGAGGGATTTATGGGTGCAGTCTTGCTAGGAGGCTTCCTGGAAGATCGTTCTGAATGAGCTACATAGAGGTCCTGAAGGAGACATAGTATCACAGCCTCTAGTTCCCTTACAGGCCTTATGAACCACACACGGCTGGAAATAATTAGCAGCTACAAGATTTGGAAAGTAAGGAGGAATGAGGTAAATCTTGTACCCAGTCAGACATGGGAACTTGGAATGGTGTCTTCTTCGGAATCAGACATTATATTCCAAAAGCCATGAAATCCCAAACTCTAGTTACCTTTTAGGTGGTGATTTTAGGAACTGAAAATATCCTTTGCCTTTGTGGTTCTGATAAACTGATAATATACATTTTATAGGTTATGTTCTTGAAAGAGTTATTAACGAGATAGGTTTACATTGTTTAAAAACTGGTCCTTCAGTATGGCCCATTTTAGTTGCAATATCGAAAATCCTATAAACTTGGGATTCCTCAAGAAGCCAAGAAGTTTTAAAATAGAATCCCGATCCCCTGCTGATCAGTCTCTTGAAATTTACCGGGCAAATAGTTTTCCCAGCAACTGTAGAACAGCTTTTATTTAAAATTCTACCAAGCACTTTGTTTCTTACTTTTTCTCTTTTCTGTCCTCATGTGTGAAACCCCAGTGGATAAGCAGGAAGATTTAAGTGTTTTTTTTTTTTTTTTAAGGTTTTAATTTATTTATTTGACAGAGACACAGCGAGAGAGGGAACACAAGCAGAGGGAGAGGGGAGAGGGAGAAGCAGGCTTCCTGCGGAGCAAGGAGCCTGATGTGGGGCTCAATCCCAGAGCCCCTTAGGCTCAAAGCCTAAGCAATTTAATTCGGGTTGCAAAACTGGTGAATGTTCAGCACAGAGTTGTGGATAAGGTTGTAACCAGCCTTCCATAACACGTCCTGCCTCTGATTCCCTTGAGCTAGCGTTATTCTTCGGACTGTCAAACTAGCACCTTTGGATATGTCTGTGACCTTGAAAATTAGAATAATTAAGTTTCCTCTGGCACAGCGGGACTTGATATGCGTAATTAACAGCAGCCAGCAGTCCCTGGAGACCAAATTTATGAACGACATTAAAGGAGGAAGAAGCAAACCTTTTTGAATGAGGGGAAGTGAACATTAGTCATGTTAGCACGGCAGTATTTAGATGTTAGTCACATGCACTAGATGTTTCTCTGAAATTTAGTAATGCATTTTCCCTTTATTTTCCTTGGTAGCACACATCATATGAAAGAGAAGGAAAGTGAATAATTGGCAACTGAATTAATGAACAGAGGCAGAAACTGAAAAACTACAGGGGGAAAAAAAGGTTAGTTGCAGGCTACTTGATTTTATTTTATTTTATTTTATTTTTTTGGCAATAAAAGCAGTTTTTAGACCATGGTCATTGTGTATTTGCCTTTTATATTCCTAACCTGGGACTGTGCCTAGCATGAACTGATCACAGAGTACAATCCCTAAGAAATGTGCAACAAATGTTTTTGAGTGTATCTCTCTCTCTCTCTCTTTTTTTTTTTAGGATTTTTTATTTACTTATTTGAGAGAGACTGAGTGAGAGAGAGAGAGAGAGAGAGCATGGGAGTGGAGGGCAGAAGCAGAAGGACTCCCCACCTGCCCCATACCTCTCCTCCCCACCCCCAAGCAGGGTGCCTGAGGTGGAACTTGATCCCAGGACCCTGAGATCATAACCTGAGCTGAAGGCAGATGTCCAACCCACTGAGCAACCTGGGTGCCTCCATTGAGTATACCTCTTTTTAAACACTTTTTCAAACAACTCTGAGTTTTTATAGCACTGTTTTCTCTAAAATTTTCTTTAAGCATCCATTGATAGGTAAACTGATATGCAGAGAAAGAGAAAGAGAAAGAGAGAGAGACAGGGAGGGAGGAAGGGTAAGAGAGAAAGATGTAGGACAACCCAGTCTTTTAATCTTTTGGTTGCTCTGAGTTTGAGTGCTTGGTTTCAGCCAATGGGAATTAGAAGATCAGAGGGTAGCTACACTCCCAGCCAATGAACATTAACCTTACATCTATAAAAGCTGTCTGCTGATACGCTTTTATAATGATGTTTTCTTCCTTTATATTCATCCTACTCTTTATTTCATGTTTAATAATAGATAATAATAATATAAACTAATATTGCTCATAAAAAACTAATGCCAAAATGTATGCAAGTCATAGTGTCTGACTGCTCATGAAGATAAAGAGTATCTGTCTGACTGGAAAAACCAGGATTTTAAGGTGACCTCAGACACCTGCAAGTAAATGATCCAGGCAATGTAGTAGGAAAACCAACAGGCGATTAGAGATTACTAGAAGGCCTTTGCCATTATGAAAAGCAGCCTAAACACTTCTGCCACCGAGGAAGAGTTGACCGGTAACTTGGGAGTGGTAGCTGGTGAAGAACATGGCAGAGATTTTCTGGAAAGCGTGGAAGGATTGCTCGAGTACTGGGATAGGAACACATATCCATAGGGACGGCGCTCTAATGACCATGTATACTGTGATGCAGTTAGTGCTAAATGGAACAAGCACATATTAATTCTTTGGTAGAAATGATGAGAAGGAGGACAGGAGGATTAACTGTCTGTAAACATCCATCATGGCAACCCTAAATCGATAATCCCTATTTTTGTTATCGATCTCTACCCACTACCACTCACATCATTGCCGATTAGCTCCTCCACTTCTCTCCTAGAAAGAGTCGGCATTGAGAAGATTTGAAAATTAAAAGATTACACAAAAGATGTTCTGAGGCCTGGGTTCATGAATAGGTTATAGTAAGAAACATTATTGCTCAAATGCTGCTTCTCATAGGTTCATTAGGAAAAAATCTAATGCTGTAAGTTAAATGTTGATCACGTGCTATTATCTACTATGGACAGTGTCTATTAGGCCAGCCCGCTGGTCGCCTCTTTCTTGGGTCTTTTTGTTGTGCTAGTCGTATTCCAGATTCTCTGATCCTGAATGAAATACTCATCTGTTTGTACCTTTCCAGATTCCAAAGTGAGAGTAGAGCCATTTCCCAAAACAACTTCTAGAGGGAAAAAAAAAAGAAAAGAAAATTTCTATAAGGGGCTCAACTAACTAATCAAATAACTGATTAAATGAAAATAATATGATCAAATGAGTCTGAGAAACACTGGCTACTAATTTTTAGAATCAGATTCCACAGAAACTTAGAGTAGTAGCTCTAAGAAGTCCTGGACTAAAGAAATTTGTTTTATTGAAGCTTAAGCTTTGGCTAACCATATTCATTATGATCAGAAGCTAACATTTATTGAAGGACACTATTGGCCAGGACATTGTGTTATTGTCTGTCCTTGTATTTTTTTTCTTTGTTTTGTTTTGTTTATAAATGTAACACCTATCAACTGTCAAAGTAACATGTGAAACCATCAAATGCCCATTGAAGGGCATGTGTTTGACTGTGGACCTCATGGTCTAAGTTGGTACTATCCAATAGGTAGATAATTCTAACCACATACGTGATTGTAAATTTTCTAGTGAAAAGGGCAAAAATAAATAAATAAATAAATAACAAGTGAAATAAACTCTAGCAATGTATTTTATTAACCCACTGTGTCTGAATTATAAAGGTTATTAATAAGATATGTTATATATTTTTTCAAAGTCCAGGGCATATTTTGCACTTCCAACATACCTTAATTCCTACTGGCTCCATACAAACTCAGTAAAGCATATGTGCCTAGTGGCTACTATTCTGAACCATGCAGGTCCATGCAAAGATGACTCAAGGGAAGGTCCGGTTTGCCCTTCCTTCCAGGAGTGTAATGCAGTCAGTTTTCATTTCATCCAAACAGCATCATCTGGAATTAGGCCAGCCTCTATGAATTGGTTGGTAAGACATTTCAGCACAGAACATCTATATTTCTTTGATATTTCTGTTTCATTCAGCTCCAGTGTCAAGTTTGCTTAATGGGGAGGGAACACAATTGGTAGAACTCTTCATGATTTAATAAAAGTCAACAGGAAGGCATCTGGAAACCTAATTTAACCTTATCAGGATAAAATTTAATTTTATTTAGGGTAGGCCCTTGAGTTGACTTTCTGCATGTTGGAACCTTGGTAGTATGTGGATATGATTTAAAAAATGATTGAGACTTATTAGATAAACATTGGACTGATCTTTGAGGGCCAGAGAAATGTCAAATACCGTGTACCTAGAATAGGTAATTGTGTGTGTCTTTATTAGGAAATGGATAATATTAGTAATGCTCAACATCTCCATGTGTCAAGGCCTATTTAATATGCATCATCTTTTCATCCTGACCATTCCACTAGTTGTCTCACTGTTTGATTGAGGAAAATAAGACTTTGGAAGTTTAGGAAAATTTGACTAAGTTTCCGCAGTTGTCAGCTTTGTTTAATGCTAAAGCCTCTGGTCTTATAGTGCACGGGATTCCCATGTGCCTCTGCATCCAAGAATCTACAGCCTTCTGGAATCAGCCGACATTGGGCACAGTCAGGGTGGGATGGCTGTAGACTAACCATTAAAGGAGAATGAGCCCTTCAGGGGACTGTCTCTAAATACCCTTGACACTAGGACAGTGTTCAAATGCTTTCTTTATTTTTGTAAATGTGAAGATGATAGCATTTCTATCTTAAAATTGGGGGATAGTTTGAAACTAGTCCTGGAAGGTCAAAATTATTCTCTGGCTGTAGCTTCAGTTTATCCAACCTTGCAATTTCAACATGATTACTCTCTCTGTTCCCAGAAATTGTGGCTCTGACAAGTTCCTGCTGCAGTCACTTCATTAATCTGACTCTAGCAGGACACCTGTTCACCACCGTGCTGTGTTGGCTGATATCACGCACTAGTTATGCTGTTAATTCTTGGGCTGATGTCTTCCAGACTGCAGCAAGGCTTCCTGTAGCTAGTGATCTGGGAAATCAGATGAAGGAGGCCAGGAAAACATTGACAATTGTCTTGCTTCTGCTAGCATGGTTATATGACATGTTTTGGGGAGGAAAGAATACCATTTGGTGAGTATGGTCCTTTTCACTGGGCCACTCCTCAGCAGGAATCCTTTTACTTGAATGGTAGTAGTAAACATGAACTTTTTTTTTTTTTTAAGATTTTATTTATTTATTTGACAGAGAAAGACAGCATAAGTGGGCGGAATGGCAGCCAGAGGCAGAGAGAGAAACAGGCTCCCCGCTGGCAATGAGCCTGATGCGGGACTCGATTCCAGGACCCTGGGATTTGACCTGAGCTGAAGGCAGACTCTTAACTTGCTAAGCTACCCAGGTGCCCTAAACGTGAACTCTTGAGGGAGATTTAACATGACCTAAATCTAACCTACTTCTTCCATTGGGGTCTTGAAGTGACTTAACCTCTCAGAGTCTTTACCTGCATGATAGAATAATTATAGAGCAGCATCATAAGATGCAAACTCTTACTTACCCCAATACGTACTCAAAAAATGCATTAACTTCTATTACTATCATTTAGTAAATATATATCAATGCCTGCTTTTTACTTACAAATATGGAAAATCTTCTTGTTGGACATGGTACTCTTGTTCAGCTTTGTGTGACAGGAATAAAAAAATTAATAGAGATACAATAGAAGAGTGTTCCAGGTAGGGAAGAAAGCTCCATGTGTGGTCTGGTGTGAGCTTGGACCCATGAGCTCTGAGAAGCTGCTAGTGCATCTTCAGGGCTGAGATCCCTCTGGAGAGCTTCTGGTAGCTGCCTGTGAGCTGCTTTGTAAAGAGGACACTGGCCCACCAAGTTGCCCAGAGAAATAGAGCAGAAAAGCTAATCAGTGAACCTTAGTGGATCTCCTTTCCTTAAAAAAAAAGTTTATCTAAAATTTCCTTATCCAAATCAGTCTAGTCTCCCAGAATAAGACTGTTTAATGTAATTATACATTAAAATGAACAGCTGAAACATCTCAGACCACTGGGTCAGAAGGAAGCCAGCAGTCCACCTGCCTCTCCCCTGGCTAGTGGCTGAGAGAAAAAAACATCGCCTTCCTCTTCAAAGCCTCCTGCTGATGACCAAAAGAAAATCTCTTATTTTTTCCAACATAGAACCTATTATTAGGTGGTTTCCAATTTCTTTTTCTTCCATTGTAAGCATAGTGCTGTGATGAGACTATGAGAGACTGTCATATTCCAGCTCAGTTGTTTTTAAATATTTTAACTAATGGAATTTTATTGTATTTTTTACCAGGGGTACTTGAAGCAGTAGGTAGAACCATGCAGGGCTAACTGATAAATAATAAATGCCCTAATGCCCATTAATCTATATTTAGAAGCCACGCTTCCCTCGCTTTTTTTAGGTTCTGACATTTACTTGTACGTTACCCCTGGGTACATTGGCTTATATAGTTCCATTTCCCATGGAAATATTTTCTTTAAATTTCCAGACCCATAAACATGTATTTTTCTCTGCCATTTACTCAACAGGGAAGAGCGTTCATTTAAGAATAAGGTCCCACTTGTTGCCTGTAATTTGTCATGGAACTTTGAGAAACCCCATGCTGTGATCTGCGCTCCTTGTCTCTGCCACCCTCCTTCCCAGCCACAGCGGAGTGACCTTTTGTCTTCATTTATGTCCTTCACCTGTTAGGTTTCCCAAGTGGCGTGGACCATCGTGACTGTCATTTTAAGGATGGATGGCTTTGCACTGGCTTCTCTAAAGATGTTTTACGTGGTAGGCCTTTATAGTGTGTGATATACTGCAGAGAGAAATGACAAGAGACAGCTGCATCTTGCCTGGTCTTAAGGCGGAGCAGACTGTGAGCCAGAGTTGTGCCCAGTCCCACAGAGAACATGGGAGTCCTTGCTTTGATTCCAGGGTTTAGCCTGGAGCCTTCATTCAACAAGATTCATCAGCCACCACTGTATCTGCCTTCCAGGGCTCAAACACACACACTTGACTGTGGTTTGCAAAAATTGAATTTAGGCAAAATTTGCATCTGCCTTTTATCATGTGTTAAGACAAGCATTCTGCTTCCTGGTATCCAAAAGGCATCCTCTGACAGCTTTGATATGCAGACAGTCCTGTGTTACAGTCCTTTAACCCTTCCTGGAGTTTGGTCGGAGGACATGCCATCCTTTATCAGTATAAGGATTGTGTGAAAGTGCAGCCCAGGAAGACACTGGAGCCCGTGAGCAGGTTGGATGGATATGTGCAACGTCAGAGAGCCTATTGGAGCCATTTCAGACACCTGCAAGGCTCGGGACATCCCTGAATCCTGGGGCCTTCCAGTGGTCCCAACAGCTGCTCCTGTTGTGCTCACCAGGTCACAGAGCATGGAGTGATGGAAAGGGAAGAGCAGCTTTCCATCCCTGGCGCAGCTCCTTGCTAGCTTTGCAGCTTGGTTAAATCTGGATGCGTCTCTGAGCCTTAGAGTATTATGGTTGTCCCTATTATGGTAGTAATCCTCTGTGTTTGCCCGTGTTCCGGGCTATTGTCAAGTTCCATTAAGCAAGGTCCTCACGTTCTCCAAAACTTCCTCTGACTTCACTGTCTATGCCTGCAACAGAGGAGGTGCTCAGAAGCATTTGATGATTGAATGAATGTGAACTACCACGCGGAGGATTTGGGTCAAAGGTGTTCGATTTCGAGCAGATGTCATTTCGCTCACTTCCCGCTCCTTTGAGGGTAGAGCAATTGCCTCACCGACTTCACTGGGGGAGTAGCCAGCGGTGTTTTTATGTTGCCATCCCTCTGCCTAGCCAGACATCAAACCCACATTTCCCTGGGGATCAAGAACGGGAATATAGCTTTTGGGAGGGCATGGTGTGTTTTTGCCATTGTTTCCAATGCCGGTTGATCTTTAACTTTGCATGCCTTTTCTGCACGCCTGGAGCCCCTTCAAAATGTAATATTGAGCAAGAGGAACTCTGGTTGGTGCAAAGCAAAGAAAAAAATATGTTTTTATTTGTTTTGTCTTTAGCCCAAGGTTTATTGCTGCCAGACACCTATTTATTAGCTAGTTTTAAAAAGCAGCTGTTCTCTGTCTTCTTTTTCCCTCCAATGATGCCTGCTTTGGATATTTGAGCACAGCTTAATTTTAGCAATGCTCTGTAAAAATGAGTCCTGGGACATAGATTTTGTATCTCTATCAGAGGTTGGAGAAGTAGAAGCATCAATAATGAAGGCACATATTAAAGAGAGGGCAGATAATTAAGCTCTCGCCTGGCCCCTGGTACCTTGTTGATGTGTTTTTATTTTCTGGTGAATGAGGGATGTTTTCAAAGGGAGGTGCCATGTGGGAAATCAGATCTCTGCTGAACCATAGCAGTCATCCCTGCATCGTCATGTTCCGCACAGGTCCGGCTCGAACCCACGGGCAGGCGGTGGGGCTGGACTAATTACACAGCTGTCAGAATCCCGTAAATGAATGGACCGGGAGTGCTGCTTCCTTATCTGTGACAGTGTTTGTTGCTTTGAATTTCACTTTCAATGGTAGTATTTTTGCAGGCGAGAGAGCATTCATATGCAATTGGAAACTTTCTGAAAACAGCATTAGAAAATATATTTGTACATGCGTGTGGCCCAGCGATACAAAGCTTGCTCCCGGCCTAAAGCCACCATGGCTGGTAAGACAAATGGAGGAAATTTAGAATCATGCTGAAAGGCAATGACCTTTATACCCTGCAGAAACATCCTCATTCCTACATGCAGAACACATGCACCCCATACCTCAACACTCATTAGATGGATGTTATGGACATCATCTAGCTAAAGTATCATTATGTTGTAATGTACAATAGGAAGTTTTATGATAGAAGACATTTGTCTGTGAGTAGGGAAGGGCACTCCGCTCCTGAGAAGCCATCATCCACTGCCCTTCAGATATGTCGTGAAGTCATCAAGAAACCAAATAGGAGATCCTTTTTGTTCTGAGCTGTATCGACCAGGGAAATGTTTGAAGGGCTGTACGGTGCTAGCCATATAGGAGCCTGTGGCTCAAGGAAAAACCAGCAAGACTGACCCTATTCTTAGTTGATCCTTTATCATAGATTCAAAAAATTTTAAACATTTCATTGTGATATTATCTATCTAGGTTTTGGTTTTGGGTTTTGTTTGTTTGTTGTTTTGCTTTTTGTTTTTGGTGGTTTTTTGCTTCCTCTTCTGTTTGGCATCTGGGACAGATACCTCACTTGCCTCACCCTTCCCAGCTCCTCAGAGGGTTCTTTGCATTTGTCTGTGAGATGAGAGGACAGAGATAGGAGCATCACCCACCTGTCCGTGCTGCCCAGCACACTCTTTTCTGCTCCCCATTAAGCCTGGTTATGTGATATAACTAAATCATATACAGTCCCCACAGTCATGGAGTTAATGGTCTGGAAGTAATGATAGGCAAAATCAGATTAAACATATTTATAAAGTCAGAGTAAACACATTTCATAAGGAATAGTGTAAACACAATTATAATTTTTTTTTTTAACAAAATGCAAAGCACCATTAAAAAAACAAGCAATTATAGGACACTTGGGTGGCTCAATCAGTTGAGCATCCCACTCTTGGTTTAGGTTCAGGTCATGATCTCAGGATTGTGGGATCAAGCCCTGCATTGGTCTCTGTGTTCAGCCTGGAGTCTGATCACTTACAGTGTAGTGAATGCTTGTTTATGTATTTAAATCCCTTTCTAGTTGGAAAAGTCTACAAGGACAAAGCATGGGTGGGTCTTGATTGTTCGCTTATATTTCCTGTGCCTGGTATGGGGCTCAATAAATGTTGTGACATAAACTAATCCTTAGTGACATGGTAGTAGTGACAAGTCAACCTTGCTGGAAAAAAAGAAGGGGGATACCTTGATGATATCCTTACCCTTTGGGACTGAGGTGGGGCTTAGGAAAGCTCCTTGCTGTATCACTGAGATTCTTAGGACCAGAATCTCATGCTCTGCATAGTGAGTGTTTTTATACTGTATATATTTTCTTAATCTTCTTTCCCTTGGCTTATAAAGAAAATGCCAGCTCATCTAAGCTGTAGGGAGATTTTATCTGGAGTGTTAAGGCAGACTCATTATCCTTTTGTGCTTAGAAATGGCGGGGGAAGGTGAAAGCAAAGTGAACAAACACCGAGGGGAAGGCAACCCGGGGAAAGCAGGGGGCCACTTACAGAACGCCCACAAAGCAGAGCTTCCTCCCTTTTTCTTCAGCGCGAAAACCCAGGACACTTGGTGAATATCTCGCCAGTCATGCCTTTGCTCATCTTGGAAGGTTCACAATTTCAATTATTCATTCGCTTTCAAGTGTTAACATCCTGGGCAGTGAATGATTCTCCTTTGTTAATGCTATTCATTAGGAATTGTGTTCCAGAGCGAGGATATGGAAACAACCTCAGTGTCTGCTGATCAGAAAAGACCGATGGGTAAAGAAAATGTATATATACAGAAAATACTTATATACAGTGGAAGCCATTGGCAACAACATGCATAGATCTTAAGGGCATTATGTTAAATGAAATAAGTTGAATATAGGAAAACAAATACTGTATGATCTCACTTGTATATGGAATCTAAAAAAAACAAACTCATAGAAACAGAGAGGAGGTTGGTGGTTGCCAAAAGCTGTGGGATGGGGGAAATGGGGAGCTGTTGGTCAAAGGATACACACTTCTAGTTTTAAGGATCTAGTTTTGAGGATCTAATGTACAGCATAGTAACTGTAGTTAACTACACTGTATTCGAGAAAGTTGCCAAAAGATTAGATCTTAAAACTTAAAACTTCTTACCACACACACACACACACACGTAAATATATGTAGTAGGAATATGCTAACTAACCTTATTGTGGTGATCATTTTATAATACATATCTCAATTCATCGTGTTGTACACCTCAAACTTCCATATGCTACATTGCAATTATACCTCAGTAAAGCTGGAAGAAGAAAGAACTGTGCTTTAGGAATTGAAATTATGACAAATTATAAGAGGTTAAGAGAATATTTGTCTTTTTCCCTGGCCAACAGAACCTCCAACACTTCATGTCCTCTTTGATCTCAGAGAGAAATACTACTATCCTGCAGCCAAATCTTTTGTCCATTTGGCACCTTTTATGCCCATTATTTTTTCCTACCACAAGCACATGTTGGTGTCTGCTGTGGGCTGAGAACTGTGTCACGAAGCATCAAGATCCATGAACCCTACAGTCTGCATGGAGGGGCCCCATCTTCGCTGGTTCATGGGGTGACAGAGGGTGTTCCCATATGTTTTTGAGAAGCATGGTAGAGTGAAGGTTATTTTTCATGAGTATTTTGGGAAACTTCACAGAGAAGCAAATTATCTGTGCCAGCACTTAAAAGATCCCTAACAATTGTGTAAGACCGACCAAATTTATGTACTGTTCGCTAAATATAGTCTGTGGAATAGGTAGCATAGCATAATGTTTTAGAGTCCTGGTCCGGGAGTGCCTGCCTGGCTCCATTGGTTGAGCATCTCAGCCTTGGTCTCAGCACAGGTGGTAATCTCACGGTTGTGATGCTGCACCCTGAGTCTGGCTCCACACTCAGTGGGGAGTCTGCTCAAGACTTTCTCTCTTCCTCTCCCTCTGTCCCTCCACCTTCTCGCTTGCTCTCTCTCTCTTTCTAAAATAAATAAATAAATCTTAAAAAAAGAAGAACTAGAAAAAGTCCTGGTTCTGGAACAAAATGGCCCATGTATAATTTCCTGCTTTCCTAGCTGGCAGTATGTGTAACCTTGCTGAAGACTCGGAACCCTTCCAGATTCAGGTTCCTTATCTTTAAAATGGGGATAATACTAGAAGCTACCTCATAGAGTTTCTATGACAATGAACAAAAAGGCCCAGATAAAGCTCTTAGGGTATTAACTGGCAATTAATGTGTTCAATAATTGGTAGTTATTTTTATTAGCATCAGAATTGACTTGGGAATTTTGTTAAAATATACCAGCCCTTGGGTCCCACAGAGACTTACTCCGTCAGCTTTTCTAGGTAATTCTAGAATCTGTGTTTCCAACAAGCAGCCCAGGTTAACTCTTAGACAATTGGTAGCCAGATCTGTACTGGGGTTTGTCAACTCCAGGACTTTCCAGTTAGAAAAACAGGGGCTTGAATTGCAGTTTTCAAACCCTTCCTTTGGACAACGACCTAAATTCTGTGGCCCTTGTTTCCTAACTTGTAAAAAAAGAAATAATACATACCAGCATTTTGGTGAAACCATATGAGTGTCACGATACAATGAATTCACATACTTCACACCTAGTAAATCCTCAATAAAGCATGGCCACTGGTCTCAAAAGTATGTGCTACCCACTGTGTTAGATGCTGGGGATATGAAGACAATAGTCAACTTCAGGTTTCCAGTTAGAAGTATAAAGGGGGCTCCTGGGGGGCTCAGTCAGTTAAGCATTGGCCTTAGGCTTGAGTTATGATCTCAGGGTCCTTGGATTGAGCCCCACATTGGGTTCCTTGCTCAGTGGGGAGTCTGCTTCTCTCCCTTCTGCCTGCTCATGTTCTCTTTTTCTCTGAAATAAATAATAAATAAAATCTTTTTAAAAAAAATATAAAGGGTGACTAGTGCTTTAATGGACAATAACACCCAGTAGTTCAAAGGATGTAATAATTGGAAGGACAGTTAAAAATCACAGTCCGGGCATCTGGTGGCTCAGTCGTTAAGCATCTGTCTTCAGTTTAGGTCATAATCCCAGTGTCCTGGGATCGAGCCCCGCATCGGGCTACCTGCTCAGTGAGAAGACTGCTTCTCCATCTCCCACTTCCCTGCTTGTGTTCCCTCTCTTGTTGTCTCTCTCTGTCAAATAAATAAATAAAATCTTAATAAAAAAAGAAAATCACCTAGTCCCATGTGGTGGAGGGATTGCTCCTTTAACACTCCCTATAGGTGGTGGTTATCTAAATGACCCACAGCTCTGTCACAAGGGCTGTCTCTTAAAGCAAGCCAAAGGCTTCCTGTCATGTATGGTTATTATTGACCCTTGCATATAGGTTCCCTGGGGTTCCTGCAGTGTGAGTCTCATCCTTGGCTGAAGTTGCCATCTTCAAATGTCTGAAGAAGATATCATGTTCCCTCTGATTTTAATTTCCTAAGTCAGTATCCACAACTACCCCAGCTATTTCTCATATGGGATGATTTGGGACTTCTCCCATACCTACATTCTGCTCCCATTAGCAGGAATGGCTTCAGCCAGGAGGGTATCTCAGGGAACAGCTATCATGGCATGGATGCCCAGCACAAGTAGAGGTAGAGCCTCTTAAACGGTCCACGTGGGAACTGTTTCTCATAGGAATATACCATTGCATCTGATAATCATGGATTGACTAACAGTGCTGGAATGGATTAATCTGATTATTGTGGAAGAAAATTGAAAAGATGAATTGGAAAAATAAGTGCTTCTGAACAGTTCTTAGAATAGTCCTGGCCTCAATCTAAGACTCCGATTTCTGTTTAAAGTTATTTCTTTGGGATGTTGAAATAGCTCTAGCACAGAATGCTCATCTGACTTTGTTCTACTCATAACAAATAAAAACGCTCTGGGACCTGTTTGAGAGGACAATGCCATTTAAACCCTGAGAGCTAATGAGAAGGCCAAAGCATACATTTGATAAGCTTTGTCATCTTTTTGTCTGCAGATCATAGACCTTGCATTTTAATTTACTATACATAATGCTTTCTTAATGAGTTCCAGTGGATGGCCATTGAAACATACTGGAGCAGCTGCCGATGTGATTAAGCGGGGGAAAGCATGGGGGGAAAGCATTTATTTGATTTACGTGATACGCAGTTAGGGTAACTAATATTTGCAGCCAGAGTACAATAACAGCAAGGGAAAAAATATTCAGTATTACTGTGGACAGGAGAAAGGTGCTAAATCAATTTATTTTTTCCAATACGTGTGAAAACTACTAATTGCAAGCTAATGGAATTGCATTTTAAATGTTGAGTGTCTTGCTAGAATACAGTTTACGTTATGCCAGGAAGTTCAGAGTAAGCCAATGCAATTATCAGAATTATTTTTAAAGTGAAAATTGAATTGAGGCGTCCTGGTACTGATCTGGGCCATATTATAAAGCACTGCCGTCAATAATAAATTGTGCCTTCGTGGAAGAGGAGAGAAAGGTTTGGAAATAACTCCTAAGAGTAAACCATGAACGATCAAGGTCACAGATGTAATCGCCATGGTCACAAGTGCTAGTTGTAGGGCGTTAGTGTTAGTCAGTGCTGGGAAGCGTTTTCATATGTATCGCCTCATTTAATTCGGTTAACAAATTTGTTCAGCAGGTTATTGTTTTCATCTTCCAGATGACAAGACTGAGGCTTTACTAGCTTTGTTAATTTATGTAAGGTAGGAATCATCAAACTATGATTTGAACTGACTTTATGACTCTGAGTTCTTTTTTGGGGATAATAATACCTGTTCTTGGAATATTGTCGTCTAAAAAAAAAAAAAAAGTCATGGAATGAAAGTATTTGTTAAACTGTAGAATACTATCTATATAGGTGTACGGGATGGTTACTACTGTTATCAATTATTCAGTTAAGCCAGAGGGTGAGAAAGGAAAATGGAAAACAAGCAGTCAAAAAGCTGAAATTGAGGGGTGTTTCTGGATCTGTTTTTAGGTTGTTTTTTTTTTTTTTTTTTAAGATTTTATTTATTTATTTGACACAGAGAGACACAACAAGAGAGAGAACCCAGCAGAGGGAGTGGGAAAGGGAGAAGCAGACTCCCCACAGAGTAGGGAACCCAATGTGGGGCTCCATCTCAGGACCCTGGGATCATGACTACCCAGGAGGCCTGTTTTTAGAGTTTTATCTCTTGGTTCTGAAACCATGATTCAGTCTATCACTTCTGCACCCAGCGTCTCTGACTGTATCCCCATTGTGCCTCTGTACCTGACTTGGCCAAAGTGCCATGTCTTTGACTTCTTCCTTAATGTCCTTTGACATGTATGGCCCAATGTGTAATATAGTGCTTCTTTTTCATAAAAACATACACAGATATACACACTGATGCACACCAGGGACCTTTTAATTATTATCTCTTTTCTTCCATTAATGCTTCCCTTCTTTGGGTTAATCAGAAGAGTTATGATCCCAACTTCAGTCCCTACTCTATATAAAGATACAAACTCATAACAAAGCACTCACCTATCCTTATTGCCTTTATCCCTTGGCTGGTAAGTAATTTAGTTCAGCGTGCCTGTATCATGTGCCCAGAAGGAGCCATTCTCTTGATGCATGTTGGTGAGGGCCAACCTTACCACTGTGGCCTCTGATCTGGAGGCAATGGTATCACCATTTTTGGTGACTGGCCTGAGATCCTGCTGTTTCAACAACCCTAGAATGGAAGCATTAACTACTTTCTCTTTCCCTGTTGGAAGAAAAGAAGATATAATTGTTAACAGAGGCTCATTGTCCTGTATTAAAACCCTTGGAGTCAGAATTCAGAATGCTGCACAATTTTTAAAATGCATTAGGGAGGAGGCATATACTGTAACATATGCATGATATCCTCAGCAGGGTCTGTGGCAGTAGCTTATAACCAAATACTTTAATATTTCAGCGACAAAACATATGGAGGAGGCACTTTGGTGGGCTGAGTATCAATAGCTTCACATTGGGCCAGGTTGGGTTTAATCATTAAATGATTTCTGGTTGGACCAGGTTTTGCAATTAAATGAGTCTTCAGTGCTTTGGGGATTTTTGAACTGTGGATAGATCAGGGGTCACAGCCCTGTAACAATAGAAGAGCCACTATATAAAATAACTCTCCAGGCCATTGTGCCTTGTTATAGAAATTTGACTTCTCTAATTAGAAAGCAGTACATAGTTTCTTATAATTGAATGCACCGAGTTAGAATATGGTTGGTCTAATTTGGTGTTTTATTAACTTGATAGAAGTCCTGGAACGTTTTGTCTATATACCCCCCTTTTTTAATTATGTTCAGTTACCCACTGTATAGTACATCAGTAGTTTTTGATGTAGTGTTCAGCGATTCATTAGTTGCTTATAACACCCAGTGCTTGTTACAACACATGCCCTCCTTAGTATCCATCACCCAGGTTACCCCATCCCCCTCCCCTCTGAGACCCTTTTTGGTTCCCGGGTCCATAGTCTCTCATGGTTCATCTCCTTCTCTGATTTCTCCCTCTTCAGATTTCCCTCCCTGCCTCTATCGTCCTCCATGCTATTGCTTATATCCCCTTTCTCACAGTATCGGTAACACACCAGCTCTCAGTGTATTCAAAAGTGGGGTAGCATAATCACCCTCCCCTTTTTCTCTGAGCAACTGAGGAAATGTCAGCATAAAGGTAAAAATGTTTTGGAGGTTGTGAGGGGTTTTGGAGACTTTTGGCAATGCTTATATATCATTTTCCCCCCCCAATGGTTTCTTTTTCCTGGAAATGAGGCCACAGCCAAACACTCAAGGTGTCTTATAATTCCAAAGTCATTTTCAAATTTTCTGAATTTTAACGCTGAGTAGTAATTTCTCAGCATGGTTTCATTGTCTGTTAGGGTCATAGCTTAACGGACCAGAGGGCCGATCAAGGTCATTGTATATGTTAGCGATGATTAAAAGAGAAAAGGCAGGCATGTGGGATCTTGATTGTTTCATTGAAAAACCCAAAACTGTTCAGGAACTCATAAATTAGCCATGTTTAATGTTTATAAAGATAATTAGGGAAAGATTGCTTCAAAGTAATAACTGTTATAAAAATGAGCCCTTTTTAAAACCCTGATTTATAAAGCACTTATTTGCCTTCAAGAATTTTGGGGGCTGATTTATAAGCTGATTCACCATCTGTCTCTTCTTGGCAAAACAGGAGAAATGGTTGGATACTATTTTAGGAGCTACATTAAAATATTAATTGTATATTTTACATGAACAGGAATCAGGAGGAGGTAGTAGTTTTGCCTTTGACTATGGGTGACTCCTTTTTATAAAGTATCTTCTAAATTGCTCTACTTTGTGATTAGTTAAGATGAAAAATATATTGTAAATAGGAAAAGTAAAGCTTGAAAATGAATAGTGTTGTTAGTAAGCTTTTCTTTTTTGAAAGATTTATTTATTTTTATTTGAGAGATGGTGGAGAGGGGCAGAGGGAGAGAGAAAGAGAGAGAGAGTCCTCAAGCAGATTCCCTGCTGAGTGTGGAGCCCCCCTGCGGGAACTGATGTGGGGCCAGATGGGGGCCAACCAGGGGCCCGATCCCAGAACCCTGAGACCATGACCTGAGCCAAAATCAAGAGCTGGAAGCTTAACCAACTGAGCCACCCAGGTGCCCCTGTTAATGAGCCTTTAATCAAAACGTTTAGAATTTCATTCAGTTTACACACCATAACAATTAAATATCTGGGACATAGTATTTGATGATACTCCAGTTCTAGATGTAGAAGAAATTTCTGTGTTCCCCGGGATTAATATTTTCCATTAATCGAGGGCCTCGGACATGCCACACATTGTGGTTATTTTTACTATCTCTAAAGATCCAGCAGCCATGCAGGGTTTAGACTGTGTTCTGTCACCATGCAGGAACTTGAGGATGAAGGGTCTCATTATTGTGCCCAAGATGGTACATAGGTCCATCTGACTCTGAGGGATATTCTCTCTCTTCCATTCCATACTTGACCTTGATTCTTTGAAAAATTTGGAAAATGACAAGCAAATATTTTATAAACTAAAAACAGTTATACCAGTGGTCTAGACCATCAGACTTGGGGATCGAGGTGTATTAAAATTGGTCTTCTTGTTCTGAGTTGATGTCTTCTACTATCAGCTACATAAAATATGTTCACTTTCTAACCATCAGAATTCAGTTCTGGCTATGTTTTCCACTTAAATCTGTCTTGACTCTCCTTAAACCCATCTGAAGTGTAAGCAGAGACATAGAAACCATGTGCCTATTCCATGATGGGGGTACAAATTGCCTTTCCCATCCCCGTCTGTTCGTCTTAATTGTCTCATCTGTCTTGCTTAGACTGTAAACCCTTTGGGAAACAGGGAGCTGTGCTGTGTATGGAAGCCCCAGAACTTCTCAGGTTATTATTTTCCATTAGGAGAGACAGCAGTGATCCAAGAGTGATCATTTTCTGTGGGTTTGGCTGGAATGTCTGGCCTTGTGAACACAAGTCCTGCATACACGTACACACTCTTCTTATCTGTAGCTTTCCATGGCCCTTGCAATCTGGTGCTCTTCAAAATTCTGTCTCTTAGATGAATTTTTCTCCTGAGAGTCTAATTCTGGGAGAATCTCCACTATACTTATAGGTATAGCTTTTAAAAAAGTATTTCATATACTTTATAGAAATTTTGGAGGAAAAATATAGGAAAAAAAGAAGGAAATATAATCCCATAAACTAGCATAACTTCACTTTCTGTCATATTTTTTCCATAAGAATTTTTTGCAGCGTGCTTTTTCCATTTAATGCATTTTTAACATTCTTCTATACATTAAACATTCTTTAATGTCTCTATAGCGGTCTACTTTATGGGAATGCCAATCCCTTTTTTCCTGTTGGAGTATTTCATGTTTTTTTCTTTTTGTGGCTATTATGTAAGTATACTGCTTGTTGTATTCGTTATTATAAACAATGCCCTGATGAACATCTTTGGAGCCTTAAATCTTTTAACCTACTTTTATTCCCTTCTTAGCTTTTATCCATTAAGTGTGATTATTTGATCAAGGGGCATGAACAGTTTCAAAGCCTTAATATATAGTAACAATTTGTTTTTATCTATATTTTTTTTAACAAAGAAACGGTATCAACATGTAAAAAGAAATTCTACAAAACACAGTCTGATAGAAAAATTGGCAAATGTCTTGACTAAGCATTTTCTAGAACAGTAAGCCAAACTGTGTAGTAAATGTGAGAAGATGCTCACCGTTAGTAGTAATCAGGGAAACAAATCAAAACTACAAGAACCATTTCACATCCATAAGGTTGGGAGAAGTTAAATTTGGCTTTCACCAAGTGGTTTTGAGGTTGTAAAGAAACTCATGCTCTGTTGTGCAGGTTGTCAATTGCTCCAATTCTGGAGAACAGTTTCCCAAGATCTCCTAAGGGAGAGATGCACTTACGCTAATCAATACTGGAGAAGATTCTCCTGACATGCATGGAAATTTATTACAGTGTTGCTTCTCCTAGCAAGAAGCTGCAAACCTTTTCCAAGTCCATCTCTGGAAGAATGGATAAGCAGAGTGTAATATATTCATACGGTTGAATACTCTAGATCTGTGAAATGAATAAACCAGAGCTACATTTATCAGTACAAATCTTGAAAAACATGTTATTGAGAGATAAAGGAGGCTTCAAAAACCCCTGCTTTTTGTACCTTATGTATCCCATTTGGATAATACTTAAAACATACAGAAATTATTTTATATTATTTTTGGAGATATTCACGTGGAGTAAATATATCAATAAACATGCACGAAAATGAGAAATTCACAGTAGTGATGTATGGAGGGAAATGGAGTGGAACATCTGCATATGGCTTTTAGTTCTATATGAAATTTTAGCTCTTAAGCTAAATGAGCAGTACGTAGTGTATGTAATATTATTCCTCTACACTTTTTAGCATTCTGAAATGTAAACAAACAATTTTACTTCCCCCGACACTAGAAGTGATTATCCAATCCTGCCGCTCTTCCTTACACTGACCACCCCATGGCTGATGGCAGTTTGGTAACTTGGTCTCCATTGTTTAATTTGGAATATTTTCTACCTGTCATGATAGGTTTGACCTCATTGGTAGATCCATAAAACCAAGTTGAGCTTGCCTGATGGTAACCACCAAACATTTTGAAGATACTGGCAGGAGTCAGGGTATTTTCTAGGGCAGTAGAACATATTTTTTCTCTGTAAAAACCACCTGGCCCTGGGAGACTTCCAGTTTGTTTCCGGCCAAGCTAGTAAGTCAAATCCATGCATGTTTATGAATATCTACGGTATAATCCTCCAAAGATGCTAGATGATGGTCAGTGACAGCTTGTGGTTGGACTCCTGTCACCATCTATGCCCTCCCCACAGTCCTACCCAGCTCACACACTCTACAGGCCCTATTGTGTGGTTCTGAGAAGGCCACCCCATCTTTCATTTATCAGTCACTTCCAGTTTGTTCTTCTGCCCTTTTGGAATTTTCTTCTTTATCTATTTGGCCAACCCCACTTATCCTTGAAGACTTAGTTTAAATGTAAATTCCTGGGGAAAGTCTTCCCTGATCCTCAGTGTTTCCTGTGTGCTGCTGAGTCCCCGTGCATATCACCATCTGCACACTTTGTCCCTCACTTGTGACTCGTGGAGTGTGTATCTATCTCCCTAATTAGGCTTATAAGCCTCTTAGAGTCAGAGACTATGTTCTTCATGTTTGTATACTTAATTGGTGCAGTACTTACCATAGAGCAGGTACTCAGTAAATGTTTGTTAACTTAATTGGAATTAGCAATAATCTCAGTTGTGTGTGTATGAGACGGAGGAAGCGCAGAGGAGGAGGCTGGGTATGGGAGAGACAGAGAAAAGAAAAAGAAGGGATAGATTGAATCAGCCATCCACCATCTTACTATATTTTCACCGCCTCTATATATCTTTTGCATTTCACCTTTTTCTATTGGGATCCTTTCTTAGTGGATTATAATTATTCTGAAGTTTTATCCACCCATTCATAGTGTTGGAATGTCACCTAATTTAACGCCACCCGCACATTTAATAAGCACATCTTTGACGCCTCCATCTTAGGCCTAAGTATAGGCAGAGAGAACTTATAGTTTAGGCCTTATTCCTGCATCTCCCAAGTGCTTGTGAGACATTTGCTCTCATTGGTTTTGTCTGAGGTTAAAAACTGGAGCCAGGATCCCAGTAATGACATATTTTATGCCTTATCTAGGAGATGAGGAGGGTGTTGGTCAGCAAGCCCCCCTCACAGAGACAACATTATGTGAACTTAGGCTCTGGCAAGAAATTTGGAATTTTTTTTTCATATAGATAAAGAATGTATGCCACTTCTGCTGTCCTCGTCCAGAGTGATATGGGTCCTTCGTGGGCCTGATGGACAGATTCTACCTTAATTGGTCAGAACTCATGAGCGAATGTGTTGTGAATGCTGGGGACACGGGGGTGAATGGGCTAGGTGTCCCCTCTGCCCAGCAGGTGCTTAGAGTCATGTAGCCAGGGCCAGAGACCTTCGACACGAGGTCAGGACATGACCAGGGTCTCTGTGGGAAGAGGAGACTCTAGATGCCTAGCGTGGCATGACTGCTGTAAACCAGGGCCCCTGGGAAGGCATTCTGAGGTAGAAATCAGAAATCGAAGCTAAGACCTGAGGTCTAAGTGGGGAGTTGTGAGCTGAGAAGGTGAAGAGAAGAGTGTTTCTTTCGATGTAGGTAGTGCCAAGGGTACAGATATCCGAGATATCTGATGACTCCTAGCTGGTGACAAAAGACAGTTAAGAAGTTGGAAGGTGGGGGAAATACCAGAAATGCCTAAAAATGTGCTTTGCTGTCTTCCTAATGTGTTGTTCTCCCTGATTCTATTCATTGTTGTTTCCCTCTAGAAAGGCACAGCCATGTCATCACTATGACCTGCACAAGGAACTTTGCCCTCCCTGGATGTCCGCAGCTCTCAAAGCCTTTTCCCTTTTCCATCCCCCACTTGAAATGGATGGCTGTTTCTCACTGTGGGTCTTGACTCAAGGCTATTTTTGTATGTGTATGTCTTACCGTTTTCACGGCAAGCTCCTTGAATGTGGGGATTGTGTCTCTCCTCTAGTCTCTGGGAGAATCACTCCTGTCTCTATGGAGATTCTGGGATTCTCTGCATCTTTTTTAGCCCTGTGATGTTTTTAGTGACCTCTCCCAAGCCATTTTGTTCATCTTCTGGCAGAGAACTCCATCTACCAGCAGCACTCCGCTGCCTATTTTGTGTGGGCTGTCTATTTTTTGTCTTTGGGTCACTGATGAACAATAGACACGGACATCCCCTAGGATGCCTCTCTGGACTCCTTTTCTTCGTGGGGAGCCCAGGGTCAGGGGGACGGGGAAAGAGCTCAGAGAGAACCTACATGTATACGTGTGAAAAGCTGGCTAGATGCCCACACAGAGACAAAGCCTGACAGTTCTTAGTTTCTAACTTTACAAAATACTGACCTTCTTTGTCAGTTTTCCAGCAATCTCTCGTTGACCAGAGAAAAGCAAAATAAGGAAACAAAAACCTTTAGCATAACAGAGAGTATAGGAGACTATCCCAAATTCTTGAATGTTTTGATTATCTTTAGTTTACTTCTTTATGCCAGTGCATTTGAAGCGTGTTATTTAAAATTTAAAGTTATGAGCTAGACTCACTGTAGTCAAATATAAAATGAAATTTAGGGGCGCCTGGGTGGCTCAGTGGGGGGGGGGGGGTTAAAATGAAATTTATTTTTAGGGAGTTACCTCCCTACAAATCCTTATAAAAAGCCTTTATTGAGAGAGGAGGCCATAAAATCAAGTAAAAAGGAAGACATTAAAGACCAAAGGTTAATGTGGAGCAAAGGAGGAAGGTTAAGTGATTTATGAGACAACTCAAGTGAGAGAAATCAACTCCCTTTCAAGGTTCACATGTCGAATGGAAGCACCAGCCGCCAGCAGCGAGTGAGTGAGTGTGTGTATACAAGTGTGTGTGCGTGCACACGTACATGTGGGGGAGGGGGGAGGGCTGCGGGATTGGACGACTGGACAGTAAAGAGGTGTCTACAAAGTAAGGAGCTTATGACTTGGAAAGAGGTGGCAAGGGGGCAGCCTTTAACCTCTTCTGTGTTGGCTAGACCACCATGTTTTTGTTGTAGTCACCTGACCAGCTGAAGGACATTGACCAGAGGGCAATGTTAGACTGACACATCCCTCATTTGTGTGAATCCTGTTTCAGAACCATTCATCGAAGCTGTCTGAGTACATTTGGGTCACAAGCAAAATGACATAAAAGTCAAGTCTGCCTTGTGTGCTCCAGAGACTCCCTCTTACTGCGCAGGCAGAATGGGGGTTTGGAATTTCATGGGACTTATGGGCAGAGCAGCCGATATCTAGGAGCATGCAGAACACACAAAACAAGCGAGTAGCATGAAATACGGTTAGGAAGCGGGGAGCAGATGATTCCCTTTGAGTTACACGAAGTACATGTAAATACACAGACTCTATCAAAACCCGCTGAGTGGTGAGTGTGGTAAACGCTGAGCTCTGCGAGAAGGAAACCTAACCCCTGCCCTCTTGAAGTCCATAAGCTGTAAAAACTAGGAGGCCCAAAGAGTTTGGGGTGGGGCCCCTGTGTGGTGTAGTCGGTTAAGCAACAGACTCTTGATTTGGCTCAGGTCATGATCTCAGGGCCCTGAGCTCGAGCCCCACGTCAGGCTCTGTGCTGAGTGCAGAGTCTGCTTGAGGTTATCTCTCCCTCTCCCTCTCCCTCTGTCCCTCCTGCCCCTCCGCTTGCTCTCTCTCTCTCTCTCAAGTAAATAAATCTTAAAGGGAAAAAAAAAAGGAGCTTGTGGTGTAGAGAAGGAAAACTCACCCTTGCTAAAACGTGCCAGTATTCTGAGTACTTTGCATTAGAGGATCAAGTTGAAGCAAGTGGTACAGAGGGGCTAAAAACTAATTAAATTCGTTTTGGAAAATTGTAGGAAATTGCCCATTTCAAGTATATTTGCTGTGACCTTCTCCTCTACTTGTTTATTCCTTCTGCCACCTCGACCACCACTTGAGGCCTTTTGTGTAACCAGTTATTTAATTTTGCTCAGACTGCCGGCGGCCAAAGGTGGCAATGTAAAATGTAAATGGTGTACTTTAATTGCACTGAAAATTCCTCCATATGCTACCTTTTTTGTTCCTGAATACCTGATGGAAAGTTCATTGATGAACTTTATTAGTGAATCCAAAGGGACCATAATTGGTCTTTTGTTTATTATTTTTAATTGAGACTGTCTGACAGCTTTATTTAAATACTTTCCCACAGAAAAGAGTGGGGATTTCTATGGTAACTTGAGACTATTTGTTCTGTACAGCAGATGACAATGTAGATTTCACTATTAGGGGGTTTCTGGTGTGAAGTGTATTTTTGTCTGGGCTTTATGTAGGTGGCAAATGTAACATTCTAAAAATATAAACTAAGCTGTCGGGGCGCCTGGGTGGCTCAGTGGGTTAAAGCCTCTGCCTTCGGCTCAGGTCATGATCCCAGGGTCCTGGGATAGAGCCCGGCATTGGGCTCTCTGCTCAGCAGGGAGCCTGCTTCCCCTCTCTCTGCCTACCTCTCTGCCTACTTGTGATCTCTATCAAATAAATAAATAAAACCTTTAAAAAAAAATAAACTGTCAGACTTTTAGTTCAGTGCATTGAATTAAAAGGTCCAAAATGAGATGCAACCTAATCCCCAAAAGAGAGTGTGCCTCTTTTTATGGGTAATTCTTGTACCTATCCTTTTGTAAGCACTTGCTCTTATAGATACATCTTCACTTCAAATGTTCTACTTTGGTTTAAATATTCTCACCCTGAGCTTATTTATTATCTCACTGGAATCAATTGCTCTCTCACTCCTTAAATCTATACCTCCTCTAGCACTTAATGTTTGTTAGTGAACGGATATCTTTTATTGTCTGTGTTTAGACTTGGATGGGGGCTTCCTGAAGGCAGAAAATGTGCTATTCAGCTTTGTAGCTCTTAAACTTAACACAGCTGGTGCCAGACCCCAGAACAGATGCCCAGTAAATGTGGAAGCTGAATTTGTTCAAGGTTCACTGAGTTTTTCTATGTCTGTATGAGAACATGAGGTCAGTTAGACAGCTCAGGATATGCAAGTCACAGTCAGCCTTGACCTTGGGTAACTCACAAGCACATGCTCTGGGAGTCTGTCAAAATGGCAACATGGCATGGATCTGTGAAACCATGTGGCTCATTAGAAGGCAGTAATACTCTCCCTGGTAATAGCCTTTAGTACAAAAGCCAGAAGGCCTCATATACCTGTGAGTAAGCTAGCAAGGCACATACTTTCCTGAAGTGTCCTTGGGAGAAAAATTACAGAGTAGAAAAGTTTTGTTTAAGGCAGCTAGCATCGGTTAAACACTGGCTATTGTGAGACCAGACATATATCTTAAAATAAAATGCTTTCCTGGATCTGGAAAATACTATTCAAGATAGCTGTGTATTCAAGATACTTATTTCAAAGAGAACATTTTGAGTTGGTAACCATCACCTGAGCTCTCTCTAGAACCAGCTTTCCTCTTGATCCTAAAGTTTCTACAGATGACAACATCATTTTCCCAGTTACCCAGACTCAACATATTGAGTCCTTTTTTCTCTTTAAAAACAAAAAAACTTACCAAAATTTCTCATTTAGTCGGGTGAATGTGGCTTCATAGTGAGCTCTTTCTTCCAGTTCTACCATCGTTGTCCTTTGGCTCAGCTGGTCCTAGTGACTACGTCTTGTTGCCTACACCATGAATCCTAACTTCCCTGCTTAGGAGGTAGCGGTAAATCTGGCGTGTTATCATATACCATCTGAGGCTTCGTGCGGATGTCGGTTAACTTCTTATTCGGAAGGCTGACGCCCCCACAGCAGTGAGGCTTGGACAGGGGAGGCAAGGCACAGAAGGGTATAGTGGGCTCTCCCCACGACTGGAGACGGAGGCAAAAGTCATATGTTTCTTCAATTGTGTGTAGTGCTTTTAACTTCTGAGTACGCTTTTACGAATCATTATCACTTTTTCCCTTATTCCACACCCAGACATTTGTTGAGCACTTACTGTGTGCCAGGCATTCGAGAGATAGACCTCAAAGACAATTTCAGCCTGAATTGTAGAAAAAATTAGGGGTGCTTTGGAAGCATATAAAGAGTATATCTTACCCTATGTTGCTCATGCACAGAGTCTGCGAAGTCTATTGGAAGAAGACCAGTGTGTCCAAAGTATAAGGGCGGTGGAGGGCCTTTCAGGTCTTTTGAAGGAATTAGGCTGTTGCCCAAATATGTTAATGATTTTATGCCCTCAAGTAACCTCCTGAGATAAACAGAAAAGATATTACAGTCCCCATTTTATAGGTTTTATTAATGACTGCAGTATAGCTAAGATGTTCAGTGTCTGGCCCAGTCGTGGTATCCTCCAAAATTTTAGAATCCTCCCACTTTCAACACATTCATTCATTCATTCATTCACTCTCATTTAGCAAATATTTATGTGTTTAGGCCTCTGGGGTAAGGCCTACAATTAAGGCTCAGTATTACGTGTTGCATTTATAACACCTGGTAAAAACAGGAAGTTCTTGAATGGCCTCACTTTAAGTTCCCATTCTCCTTTGTTTATGCCAGTAAGGTCCCTTGGTCAGACAGACACCACCCCCCCCCCCCCCCCCCGCACACCTTTTAACCAAGGGGCCAGGCACAGATGCTACTTATCCTCACCAACCTGCCAAGAAGCCAGTCACGTTGTGCGGTAAGAAATGGGGCATTACACCCTCTATGCTACAAAACCTGCCTTCCACAGCTGTTCCTTGTGTTCCCAAGTACAGCCCCTGTGGGGCTCTGCATGGTAGGCTGTCCTCTTCTGGACTGTGAGTTCATGTGACTAATGACTTGTTGTCTACCACACCTGTCCAGTATTGAGTGTCATGTACCCGCGATGTCCATGACAACAAAGTAGGAATTCTTCCCTTACCAACATGGTGACTAGGGGGCCATTAAAACCGTGCCACAAACACAAATTTTAAAGGGAGTAAGTTTCATCAGCTGCCTTTGCATACCTTACATGATGAAGCAAACCAATACTAGAGCTTTTGTTCTGGAATTAAGGAAAGCATTTGCATCAAAGGACTCCTACTACAATATTGCATGGAGGAGTTGTTTTTGTGGCAACTGCCAAGGGGAAAGGCAAGGGGAACAACTGAATTTGTGTTCTATGTCCCTGCTTAGTTCACGTGAAACAGACTTTCTGGTTTCTGCAAAGATTACTAGCAAGAGGTACCCAATCCAGCAAGCATTCCCTTTCAGTAGCATTCTGTGATGGAGGCAGATTTTCTTGGGAGATCAGAAAGGCTCCAGAGTCAGGTAAAAGGAAGCAAAGCACATTTTATTGTGACTATAAGTGAATGGAACTGCCTAGTTGTAAGCACAAGGGGAGCCAACCAGTTGTTGATTTTGACTTTAATAAAATACATTCACTGAATGCTGCATAACCAAAACATAAATAAACCATGTGGACTGAAATTATGGATGAGGCACTAAGGGAAAAATATTTAAGGAGTTCCTGAAAACAGTTGTTGTTGCGTGGATCTCAGGGAAGCTGCTCAACTTCCCTTTTATCCAGTCCCTTTTGTTCGTTCAGATCAATGACACGACACTGTTGTACACTTAGGAGTTTCTCCCTAGACAAAAATGAGTAAGAGTGCGTTATGGATAAGAAACTGAACTGATGATTGGGAAGGAAGACCTGGATTGTCAATTTAATCTTTGCTTCATTTTAGCATTTGTTAAGTTGATGTCCCAGCTGTGAACATTGCAAAGAAAATAATAAATTATTCCAATTGGCTAAACTGGAGTCATGTTTCCACTCCTTGCTCATCTAAATAAAATATCTGGGCCCTGATGATATTTAAATTATACATAGTTTGAAAAATTATGTTTGTGTAGAATATTTACCTCTTTGTGTTATATATTGAGATCCTAACGATGTTTTTAGGTTTTGCATTATAGCTTTAGAAATCAAATCCCAAAGTTGTAAAAAAACAAAAGAAAAATGAAACAAAAACGAATCAGAGCCTAAGCGACAAGGTTATAGGAAGCTTATACATTCAAGGGTACAGTATTTACCTATGTTAGTGCATTTATGCATAAATCCAGTTTATTTTATTTAGAAAATTTTTGGAAGAGCATTTCTAATTGGAGGTGGATTTTGGCTTGTTCACTTGGTATTATTCTAGGCCTACTACAGAGTCATGTTATCTTAGTTCTAATCATTTCTCAGGATTCTGAAGGATAAACTGACTAATGAAATGAATTGAATCAACATCTAAAATACAAGTGTCCCATGCTTGCAGCTTTTGTCCTCTCAATTACTGCACCCTTTTGATTTCTCTCCTTTGTGAGATTTCAGAGCACAGGAGGCTTAAGTTGCTGACTAGGAAGTAAAAAAACAGCAGAAGAGTCTAGTGCCCAATGGGACACCATGCAGGAATCAGACTGTTGAGAATTAGACTGTTAAGAAAAACCTCCGCCATCTCAAAATCTGCCCCTTGAAAATAATAGCAAAAATAATTATTGCAAATAATTTATTAAAACACATAAGTATGCAAAGCATAATTTTTACTTTATCTTGTTCCACAGACATAACATCTTTTAATTATTTAAGGCTTATATTTTTCAGATTTTTAAAAACTAATGTTACTTAGAGAAATGGGATGATACTCTGAGTATTGTTGAACTTGGTCTTTTTATTTTAAATTCAATTAATTAACATCTAGTGTATTATTAGTTTCAGAGGTAGAGCTCAGTGATTCATCAGTCCCATACAATGCCCAGTGCTCATTACGTCACTTGCCCTCCTTAATGTCCATCACCCAGTTCCCTCTAGCAACCCTGTTTGTTTCCTATGATTAAGAGTTTCTTAATCATAGGAACCAGTCTCCTTCTCTCTTAAATTCCACATATGAGTGAGATCATATGATAATTGTCTTTTCTTGGTTGACATATTTCACGTAGCATAATACCCTCTAGTTCCATCCATGTGGTTGTGAATGACAAGATTTCATTTTTTAATAGCTATTATTATTAATAATAAAGTATTCCATTGTGTGTGTGTATATGTATGTGTGTGTGTGTATATATATATATATATATACACACACCCACATCTTCTTTATCAGTTCATCTGTCACTGGTCATCTAGGCTCTTTCCATAGTTTGACTATTGTGGACATTGCTGCTATAAACTTTGGGGTGCATGTGCCCCTTCAGATCACTACATTTATATCTTTGGGGTAAATACCCAGTAGTGCAATTACTGGATCATTTCAAATTTCTGAGGAAACTCATACTGTTTTCCAGAGTGGCTTCACTATCTTGCATTCCACCAGCAGTGTGAGAAAGTTCCCCTTTCTCCACATCCTTGCCAATATCTGTCATGAACTTTATTTTTATTTATTTTTTTTTACTTAATTACACATTTGGACGCCTGCTGTGGCCATGCACATAGATAGATCTCATTCATTTTCAAACAGTAACAGTTCCATAAACCCTGCTTTTGTTAGTGAACATTTGGATGGTCTTCCAGTTTTCATAATTTCCAACATTATTACAGGGGATAAATCTTTTCTAACTGTAGGTGTATTTCTGTGCATTAAATTCTTATAGTGGATATTATAAATTTAATAATAATAGCAGAGCTGTTGGTAACTTTTGGGTCCCTACCATGGGACAGTCATTCTGCTGGAAATATACAGTATTCCCTTCTAATCCTTACAACAACACTATTGAGCAGGTTCTTTTGTGTTTCCCCATTTTATAGCTGAGGAAACCAAGCCATACAGAGATTAAGTAGACCCCAAAGTTATGTAGCAAATAAGAAGCAGAATCTAGACTCACACCCAGGTCTTTCTGATCTTACAGTCCATCATCGCTGTCCTTCTGGCCCCAATGGCCGTGTCTGTATCAAGTATTTAACTTGCTCTGTCCAAATGCATTCTCTTCTCTCCGCTGGAGCTTCTGTTCCAGATTCTTTTCTGTTATGCTGTTCTGGCATCCTGGTATAGAAATCTCCAGGACCTCTTCTTTTGCCTGTCTATCTGGAGACAGGTCAGAAGCAACTAGTTCTCCCATTTGCTCCTTTCTGAATTCCATATCAGGCTCTGTTGCTGAGACTGCATTCCTACCTAGGTCTGAGAGATGGAGAAAGAGCGTTTCCTCTGAGTTTCCTAGATTTATAATGCCTTTGCTGTGAGCCAGCAGATTCCAGCTGACCACCAGTCTCTGAAGCAGTCACAAAGAGCAGCTGTCATCATAAACCGGTGGCAGGGGCGAGGGGGAGGGGAGGAAAGAAACATTACTGCATCCACATTATGGAAAGAGTGATAGATACTCTCTGGTGCTTTGAATTACACTGGTATAACCAGGGAGTGGGGGCAGCCAAGTAGATGAACTGGGAGATGCCAGCATGTCATTTGGTAAAATTCATATTGCCGAAAAAAACAGCATCCAGTTGCTGATGTTTAGGCGACCTACATGAACCACAGTATACAGAAAATATAATATTTGAATGACTTCTGGGAATCGTGTAGGAGGAGTACATTCATCTGGAAATTTTCTGTATGTGCATCAGAACCCAGCTCCCTCTTAATCTTTCCCCACTTCCTGCAGCAAGCACTTCTTCTCCTTTTATTTTGTTTTATTACTTCTAAACAAAGTTGTTTTCTAACATTTATTATTTTTTTTTTTGGCTCACTGTATGTTAGACAGCGAGGTCCATGTGGGTATGAGTCCTATTTCATTTATCTTTTATCCTCACCTGTATTTTCCTCCATAGTGTTTGCTTCCTTTCTTCAATACAAGTCTGTTACACACCTTTTCTGTGTCAAGCCTGTCATGCCCATAGAGGTGCAGTGATATGTGTGGAAGGTACGGCTTCTTCTCTCACCGACTCATAACCTGATAGGAAGTTTTCTTCTAGGACACCCTAGACTCTTGCATATTATCTAACATGGAAGGGACTCAATACATGCTTATTGATTTGTTAAATATTTACTGGTAAGGAAACTGACTCACGGTTATTAACCGACTTGTCTGCTCAGTCATAAAACATGGGTTGCCATTGTCTGTCGCCATGATGCAGTTTCCAATGATCTGTCCAGTTAAGGCCACAATTATTGCTGTACACTTGGAGGAGGGTGGTATGCCACATGTCATGATCAGTGCTAATGATCATAATAATTAGCTTGTGAGACAGATAGTTGGTCAGGGCCCATACATACATAGTTCTTTCAGTGGTTGTGAGATCTGAGTGAATTCTCTAAAAGATTATCTTTGGTTCCAAGGTATGTCTTCTTGGCATAGAGCCCCCACACTGGCCCTATGTCTAGGCTAATTAAATTATAAAAAGAATTCTTGTCACTTCACAAGTTCCATTGTGGTATTTTCCCCCATAGCAGATTCATGTTTTCTTTTGTTTCAGATTTTATTTACTTTCTTATGCTAGAGCTGTTACCACAAAGTAGTTGCTCAGATTGGTCAGCATTTACCCATGCCTGTAAGTTCCACTAGTATTTGACCAGTATAAGAAAGAAAGAAACTTCTGGACGATATTGCTCGAAGGTTGTTGTCAAAGAGGTTGCCTCTTCGCAATGGGTGCATAAAAACAGGGATCACATGCAGCTCACATGGAAATAGACCTGGAAGGAAAGGAAAATAACTTGAGAACAATGGGAGATAGCCTTCATTAAGTATCCTCAGAGAAGGCAAAACAATTTAAAATGTTGGATCGTAGGAACTGATAATAAAACTGCATCCATTTTATCTTATGTAAATTATTGAACTACAGGAAAAAAAATCAAGTCATTTAATCTAAACGCTATAGCTTATTGGTTGTAAGTTCTATTAGAAGACTGAGTCATTCTTGCTATCTCTTTGCAGAGCAATAACTGTAAATTTCACCCTATATGTTCGCGTCTACATTGCTTCTCCAGCTAATAACCACCGTTAATAATATTCTGAAATTAGACACCAGGTTGCTAGACTGTAACTGTAGCTTGTCTATAGGTGAACAGAATTTATTTGTTCATAAAGAAGTTAATTGGACAAGTAATTTTTGAGAAATGTCTTTAGAAATGGGTATTCGTTGAAAGGGAATGAGTGAGTGTTCACATATATATTTATACAACCTAACGGTTTATTCCATGTGCAATTTTTGGAAAACCAGATTTATAGTTTTAAAAATATAGAAGTAAGCTTATATGTGGGCCCCCTAAGGAAAAAAAAGATCATTTTAAAGCTCAATTGACTTCAAATAAAACAATTCTTCAAATTAAAAAGAAGCTTGCAGGTGTCATGTGTGAGTCAATAGTGTAATGAAAACAGGGCATTTTAACTCCTTGGATCCTAGTGTTAAGTTATATGTGTGCCCACTATTTACTCTCTGGAAACTGTGGCATATAAAGGAGCTGTTAAATAAATGTCAAAGACTGAAGAAATTGACTTTTCTCCCCACCACCCCATCTGCTCATTGGGAGACTTCATTTTGGATGACCTAAGAGAGACTCAGGCATCCCATGTGTCCTGAGAAAAGTCCAGAAAAGAGATCCCCAAAGTAGTGCTGCCCTGGAGACAGAAAAGGACCAAACTAAAGCTGTAGACATTTGAACTAATTGGACCACATATTGATAGACTGGTTTATTTTAATCATCTTAATGAGGACACCAAATCCAATAAACTGCACAGAAATGAAAGGGACTAAACACCAAATTAGCGTCTGAACAGCTAATTCTATGGCCAAGCATATATTATGTGAATGAAAACATTGGTCCCCATCCTGCCTCTCCCCACATAAACACACAAATTCATATGTGCTAAACAACCACATGTCCCATGGGAATTCTCGTCAGCTGCTGGAGCAAACCAGAAAGGCACAGAAGTAGTTTCTAATTATGAAGAATAAAATAGCAGCTTTTATGTACCCTAAGAATTGTACTGTTTTAAAATAATCATTAATGAATTGATGAAAGGACTTCTGATTGTGTAACTGGCTAATTGCAGCCTTATCAAAACTCTGGATCTGTTCTTAGATTTGTACTGCTCATGAATAGTTAATTCTGAATATATTCTGCACGCAGAGACTAGAAAAGGTAGAGCTTTCAGCCCTGATTTCATACACTGGAGCTATGCTTGAACAAAGGGGTTTTTAGGCTGTTACTGTACACTGTAGGGAGGAGATATGGGAAAGATATGGATAATTTCCATGAAGTCCTCTAAGGACTCATATGTGAAATAGAGGCAAGTCTGCTGTTTTTTTGGTAGACTCATCTTTGTTTTGCTTTAATTTGCTCTCAGAATAAAACACTCCAGAATTGTCCTTTGGGGGGCTGTTACTACGGATTGGTTAGTTACTTTATTGACTGTGTATTAACATTCTCTGAACTACGTGTTCTGCCTGTTTCTTTACTAAATTATACTCTCCGACCTAGGCAGATGGCAGTGCCTGTTTCAGAGGGACATGTTGCTGTGCTTTTTTCTACATGTGAGTCTGCTAGTTTTGGGGACCATGTCCTTCTCTTATTTCAGTAGTCAGTAACGAGAGATCACATTACAAAGTACAGGGGAAATAAGAAAGACTTTGGTTTCATTCATTCATTTATTCCTTAGGCATTCATTAAGCACATTCTTTGTTCCAGATTTTGTATTCTAGCGCCATTAAAAAAAAAAATCCCACATATTCTGTCTTTCCTTATTTGCCCTACCCAATAACATGCCTCGGACTCTACAACCAATAAGCTTGGTATCCTCCAGAGGTTTCGTCCTGTCTTCCTCTATTGTATCTTCTTCCCTCTTCTCTGTGTCTTTATTTTGCCTTTACAAAGCCCATTCAAGTGATTTTCCTAGATAAACTTTCATTTACACGAAGATGAACCCTGAATTTTACCTTGAAGAACACAGAGAACTAGAGGAGGGCTTGACATTAGTTTTCCTGTATATTCTATATAAATCTTGCCCCACTGTCTGGCTCCTTTCTGAGGAATTCTCTTAAGTGCAGAGCTCTTCCCAAATGTTGGGGAGTGTAACCTTGATTGGAGAAGAGGAAGGGGACGAGAGAACAGAGGAGAGAGAAGGGTGGGGAATAAAAGAGTCATTGCCTCTTTCCAGAAGAGGCTTCTTCTCCCCTTACCCAGGACAGTAAGATATGGTCCATGCCTGTAAGGAGTTTTTATCCCAATGAGGAAGATAGAAAAGTCCACAACTACAGTATTGTGTGAGATGTGCCAAAAACATAAATTTCCATAGATTGGGATTCCCACTTAATAAGTGTTTAGAAACTTCCCTTAGGGTGTTTGTAATGACTCAGTTTAATCTGTTTCACATTTTGTATTTCAAAAGAGGCAAATATAGTTACTGGGGCCCTTAAAGATATACCAACCATTCAGGAAGTTCCATAAGGAGCATGTTTTTCTAACAAGCTAAAGGAGGCTAGTGGTGGCTCACTTCCAGGATTATGGGAGACTAAAAACACAAAAACAACAACTAAACAACAAAAAAAGCAACTCATAATCTCAGTGCTGCCATTACTATTCTAGGTATCAGAGAAAAAAAAATACTCCCTTCTCAATGTAAGATTTTTTTAACTATAATATTTGGATTCTTGAATCACAAGTCATTCATATTGCACGGTCTAATCTCATTTTACAGAAGAGACTAAATCCCACAGATGTTCATAACAGTGGCCTACATTTATTAAGCACATTCTTTGTGTCAGGCATTCAGACATAGTTTACATTGATGATCACCTAACTCTTATAAAACCCTAAATTCTAAGGAGTAGTTTCCATGGGAATGCCATGATACACATAAACTAGCTGAAGCTGTGTGTAAGGTTCAATAACTTGCCCAAGGTCACACAATCTAGAAAGTGGCAGAGACTCGACCTTGGATCTTAATGGCTCCAAAGCCCATGCTCATGACTACACTGCTAATCTGTACAATGCAATACAGCCACTAGAGCTCCTCGTTCTTTTGGTCCAGCCTTCAAAATGTCTGGACTAGAGGTTCTTAAACTTGAGTATGCAGCACAGTTATCTGGAAGACTTATTAAAACACAGAGTACGGAGTCTGTGTGGACCGATTCTGAGGTGTTCCCCCACAATCCTTTCTTCCTGGTGTTCATACCTTAATATAATCCTCTCCCTTTGTGCAAGGATCTGTGACTTGCTTCTAACCAGTAGAATATGGCAATGGTGATGGGGTGTCACTCCCACAATTATGGTGTATTTTATAAGACTCTGTTGGACTAACAGATTTGCTGCAGAGACACTGCTGGTTTGATGAAGTAAACAACCATGTTGGGCAAGCTCATGTGACAAGGAACTCTGGGTAGCCTCTAGGAGCTGCAAGGGCCATACAAGACCTGGGAGAAGCCTCCAGATAATAGTTAGCAAGAATCTGGGCCCTCAGTTCTACAGACACAAGTATATTAATTCTGCTAACAAACTCAGTGAGCTTGGTGGCAGGTTTTCTCCACTTGAGCATCCAGATGAGAACACAGCCTGTCCAACACCTTGATTGCAACCTTAAAAGATCCTGAGCAGAGAACCCACCTAGCAGTGCCAAGACCCCTGACCCACGGGAACTACAAAGCAATAAATATAAGCTGCATTAAGCTGCTAAGTTTATGGTGGTTTTTCCATAGCAATAAATAACTAATACTCCCCCAAGTGTCTGATTCAGTAGGTATGGGTTATGTCCCAAGAATTCGAATTTATAAGAATCTCTTGGGGGCCCGTCATGCTGCTGGTTCAGAGACCACACTTTGAGAATCATTGGCCTAGACCCTAGACAATTCCATGCCCTCTGAACCTCTCTGCTCATTTTCCACACTGCAGCCAGAGTGGAAATCACAAATCATATTATATCACAAATCATATTACTGCTGTCCAAAAGCCTTTCAGTACCTTCCCACTGCTGTAAGATGAAGACTCAAATGTTCTGCTCCCATGACCACTCAAGCCCATCTCCTTGCACTCCCTCATGCTACCCCCGAGGACAGGGGCCTCCTCTCCTTTGCCCACTTTCCCTCCTCTGCTTCAAATGACTCCATTCCTACAGATTAACTCTGTGCTCTCTTTTGATGGACTCCTACTAACCTTTAGCTCAAGTGTTCCCTCCTCAGCAAAGCCTTCTCCAACCTCAGCCTGGATGAGGAGTTTCTATAATACGTTGACTTGGGCATTCAAAATATGGGCTCTGAACTGTCTGGGTTAGGATCTCAGCTCCACCATTTATGTCTCTGGAACCTTGGACAGATTAATGTCTCTCTGTCTCCACTTCCTCAACACTAAAGGGCAACACTATGAGTGTAGTTGTTTCATCATATGAGGAAAACTAATACCTTCTACATTAAAATGAGGTGTGGTAGGAGCTTACTTCATTAAGTTGGAAGAATCAAATGATTTAAATTCATAGAACCATGTTGGGCACCTAGTATGCTCTCAGCAAATGGTGAGGGTAGCTGCTTTTTGTTATTACTGTCCTGATTTCTTATAGAACCATACTCCTTTACTTCACTACTTGAAATTTTGCATTTGGTAATGTGAATGCCCATTGTACTACCCTTCTAGATGACAAGCTTCATGAGAGTAGGAACCACTCTTGCTTCTTATTTGAGTCCCTTGGCTTCATGCAGTACCTGGTACAACATGGACAGTCAGAAGATACAGTGTTTGTTGAATGAATGAATGAATGAATGAATGGTAATGGGGTTAGGACTGAATTCCAGGAGGTCTAGTCCCAGATCAATATGTATTCTTTCCACTTGGTGGAACGTGGTTCCTAACGTGTTTTTCAGTCTCTAATTGTACCAGTCCTTGAGCCCCACCCTTCACCCACTGGGTTGTGGTGAGATCATATGGAGAGTCTATTAGGCTTGTCCTTGATCTTGGGTTCCAGTGAACTCTGTGCCATCAGGTATAATTGGCTTTTATCACGGAGCTTAGAGAAGAGGTAGTCTTGAATAATTATGCTTAGATTAAACACATGGGCATCTTTGTTTCTTGAGATTTTCCTTCTTACTTCAATGGCTTCTAAACTTGTAACATGCACCAGATGCTAAGAGGACACCATTGCTCTAAACCAAACTCTATTAGCATTTCTCTAAGGTCAAGTACTATGTGTCCAAAAATTGGCTCCTCTTCATCAGGGCTGGTCAGAGTCCTGGAACATACATTCCACACCACAGCTCTCTTTGCAGTGTGCTGGAGGGTAGCCCCAATCCATTCTTGATTCCAAAGAGAGAAATGCATTTTGTAGATTTTTTTTTTTTTTTTTTTTACTTTATCCTGAGAGCGACCAAAGAGCTGGCCCAGAAAAACTAAAGCCTGCAAAGTTCTCTGGAGACATTCTCCCTCCCTACCCCATTCCATTAACCTTTCTTCTGAAACTACTTTTGCATGTCTGGGTTTAATTAAGAGTTTTTGCATGCAAAACTGGAAAAAAAGCCCATCTCTCCCTTTGGTTTATTCCTTCATCTGATTTGGGTTGAATGTATACATTTTTTGAGAATTAATTATAATTGCTTTTGACAAAAGAAATAGCTCTTTTTTATGCCTTCAAATCCTAAATGCTGGCTTATATGCAACTAATGATGATAGCCGTCGACATAATCAGTTCTAATGGTCTCCACTGTCTACCTAGTTTTGCATATAAGAATGTAATTCAAATTTCAGAAAGGCTGAGCTGAATGGCTCTTTGTTCTGTGTTTAAAACATTACTGCAGTGTTCATTGGAAAGAGGTCCGTTATTGCAAACTGGATTTGAGTCACTTCTTACTACGAGCTCTGGGAACGTGGGGAGATTCTGCGGGTCCCCTAGGCAGACTCTTCCCCTTTCAGGTAACATTGCCTTGAGCAATGGGGGCCCCCTGAAAGATATCATGTGTGCGAGCGGAACTTATAAACTGTGAAATGTTCTTTATACTGTGATTATTATTTCTAATTCATATCATCCTCACAGGGATTTTTTGAATTTCCTTGAATTCAGAAAAGAAAGCACAATTTTTATTACTGATTTTTAAAAATCCAATCATAACACTTTACAGCTGTTTAGCTTTTAGAATTTACCAAGCATTTTCTCACACATTAACCCATTCCTAACCTTCTGGTGGAAGGAGAAAGGGGTTCTTGCTAGGCAGCTTGATGTCTATATTTCACTTAATCCAGAAACTTTGTGAGAAAGCCAACATTAGGTCCACATTTTAGATAAGAAAACTTAAGATCAAGGTTATATAGCTTGAAATTAGATCTCTGTCATGAATTGTTCTCTTGTCCTTAGGCATAGTTCTGTTCTGTGAAGATCGTGAACAATAGGGGCGCCTGGGTGGCTCAGTTAAAGGTTAAGGTTAAAGCCTCTGCCTTCGGCTCAGGTCATGATCCCAGGGTCCTGGGATCGAGCCCCACATCAGGCTCTCTGCTCAGTGGGGAGCCTACTTCCCCCTCTTTCTCTGCCTGCCTCTCTGCCTCTCTGCCTACTTGTAATCTCGATCAAATAAATAAATAAAATCTTAAAAAAAAAAAAAAAGATTGTGGGGCGCCTGGGTGGCTCAGTGGGTTAAGCCGCTGCCTTCGGCTCAGGTCATGATCTCAGGGTCCTGGGATCGAGGCCCGCATCGGGCTCTCTGCTCGGCAGGGAGCCTGCTTCCCTCTCTCTCTCTCTCTGCCTGCCTCTCCGTCTGCTTGTGATCTCTCTCTGTCAAATAAATAAATAAAATCTTTAAAAAAAAAAAAAAAAAGATTGTGAACAATACAGGGCAGGCCCTTGAGTTTGCCAAAGTGGACCACTCACTGAACAAATTCTGCTTTTTAGATCTTAACCTTCACTTATATTAGCAGAGAAACATGGAATTAAGAAAGTACCTCCGAGAATTTATTACTCAAAGGGCACCTGGCTGGCTCAGTTGGTAGAGCATGTGACTTTTGATCTTTGGGTTGTAAGTTTGAGCCCCATGTTGGGTGGAGAGATTACTTTTAAAAAATCTTTAAAAAAATTTAAAAAGGGAAAAAAAAATTCTTCCTCTATTTAAATTGAAGGCTGGGCCAAGGTAACCAACATGCAGAGCTAGCCCAAGGATAGACTAACTTAGTGGTTCTCAACTGGTGTTAATCGCCCCTGCTCCTGCCTCAACATTTGACTAAATCTGGAGACATCTTTTTTTTGTTGCAACTGGTTAGGTGCTATTGACAAACAAGTGGTTATAGAATACAGATGCCGCGAAACACTGCAATGTGTAGAACTCTCCTTTCACAACAAGGAATGATATGGCCCCAAATGTCAATAGTGCCGATGTTAAGAAACCTCACTCTAGCTGAAGGGGTCAGGGAAGACTTCCTCGAAGAGGTGGCACCAGAGCTGGGGTTTAAATGATAATTAAGATGTCTTTAGGCAGACAAGGGAAGGGAAGGGCATTCCAAACAAGGGGTGTAGCATTTGCGTAAGTACAGAGGCCTGAAGTTGTGCCTCATATGTAGGAATTTCTTTGCTCTTTGACAATTGTGTAGCATCTCTGGGAGAAGTAGTAGGGTGACACTAGAGCAATGTGCTGAGTTCTTTTTTTCCAACAGTAATTCACATTGAGAGTTGGATTGTAAACTTACCTCATTCCCCAGAGTAATTCTTTTTGCCAGACACCCTGTGAATATCATCACCAGTTCTTAAGAGGATCATGTAGAGATTACTCTCCAGTAATGATATAGACAGATAATCAAGCCCCATCTCAGGTCTTCACAGACCTGTGCTTGTTGCCCCTTGGTGGATGTCTGTAAGAATTGAATCACATGTAGGTGAACCCTTGAACACCTGCCCGGAACACTTCTTTCCTTGCTTTTGTATCCATGGCCCCCATTCAGTGTCTCCTGTGTGGTCTAAGTGCCAGAGAAATTTGATGGGGCAGCGTGCGGAAGTGGTTCTCGAAGTGTCCTTATGTAGTAATACAGGGCTGCGGGTCTCTAGCCAATGCAATTTGCTAGCCTTACGTGCTTTTGAGCACCGAGACACATGCACTAGTGCACACCACAGAAGATTTTCCTCCTTTGTATTATACCACAGCTTTAATTTGGTTAATATCAGTCCAGTGCATTCATTATCCTTGTGTGCGTGTGCACATGCACCCGTGGGCACATGCTGGCAAACGTTGGTTTGGATCCTGGCTTTGGCTTTTGCTTGCTGTGTAACTTCCGGCCTGTACCTTCACCTCTCCAAGCTCCAACTTCCACATCTCTAAAACTGACATCATAGCACTTAGCCAAGTTGCATTCAGGATTAGAGACAGGAAGCAAAGAATCTAAAACAGTGATAGTAGATATGCTAAATAAATATTAACTTTATCATTACTGCTTTTATGACAATGGTGATGGCATTGGAATCCATGGTGTGGAGGACATGAAGGTTGACAAGATGGCTTCCTGTCCTTTGGAACTCATGGTGAAGACACCCCCTCACCAGCCTAATAACCCCTAAGGGTTGTTATTGCCCTCTCAATCCTGTAACAACCCTGCAGCCACAGCGGTAAGACAAAGCTTTGTGACCTTGGGTAAGTTATTTAACTTCTCTGAGCATCACTGAGTGATTTGCAAGAACTAAATGAAAGAAAACATTTAAAATTCTTGGCACACAGTAGACACAGAACAAATGCTGGTTCCTTTCTCCCTGAGGCAGTCATCATCAAGATGTTCTGTGAATTTTACTGCTGGCAAAAACAAATGAGGTTAAATTAAAGTCAGGGGCGAAAATAAGGGGAATTACAGAGTTTTTGTTTTCTTTGGCATTGTTTTCTCTAAGTTTTGCAAAATATTCAGAGATTCTTCCCTCGCTTAACCTTCAGTGGATTCCAAATGACTTGTCATTCTCCAAGGTGAAATGTATTTTTCTGCTTGATCTCCAAACATCTCTAGACATTTCTCACAGATGGCTTTGACCTTGGATGGAGATGTCTCAACTCTGTCTGCACCTATCCTGGTTAAGCCCCTGGTTAAGCCCCCTGGTTAGAAGCTCTAATCCCAGCTGAGCTTCTAGAATTTCTTCTCTGGCTCACTCACTTTTGCCCTAGCCTGTAGGTGTCTGCTTGCACTAGATGCCCAGGAGATGGACAGAACTTTCCTGTCTATGCCCAGAGCTCCTGCCCTTTGGCTCCTGGCCTTAGATACTGTCTCAGCACTTTACTGAGGGTATGTGGTTTCCTGCTTCAAGGCCTGAGAGATCCCCTGGAGTTCAGGTCTCTTGAGTAAGCTTCTTCCCAATCTTTTATTTCTTCACATACCCTATTCTGCTTACTGTTCCTTGAATATGCCAATGCTCACTTTCCTTCTGATTGCGTTGTCCTTCCACCCACTAGGATGTCACTTCCAAGCCTCAACCCAAGAGAACTTTGCCCCCTCCTCTAAATCAAAGAGTTGGCAATCATCTTTATTGTAATATTTATATTGCATTGCTAGTTTCATGTGTGTCCCCAGCAAAGTTTGGAGTTCTTAGGGCACCGGGGCCGTGGAAAAAGAATCTTCATTTAATCCAGGGCAGCTGATACAATGTAAGCATCGAGTGGATGTGTCCCAATGCTTATCATTAAGGAAACAAGGAGGGAAGCAAAAAGGCCTTGTGGACATGCTGAAGGATAATGGCAGGAATGGGACTATGAGTAGATCCCTCAGATTTCATGCTCTGAGCACCGCTGGGAACTGACCATGTGGGAAGCAAAGATCCCAGGAGGTCCAGGATTTTCAGAGGCTGAGCGAGAATCAGCCATAGACTGGGACGCTGGCCTTGTGGAAGGAGTAAGAGCCACATAGGTCTGGGGGCCAATCTTCATTCCACCACTAAGTAGCTTTGTGATCTGCAAATGTTTCTGTTCCCTGATGCTCAACTTCAGTTTGCCTAACAACGTGGTTAGTATCTTCTACTTAGAGACAATGCATTTGGCTCACAATAGATACTCAATGAATTGTCTTTATTAACATATCCATGGGGCACCTGGGTGGCTCAGTCCTTAAGCATCTGCCTTCTGCTCAGGTCATGATCCCAGGATCCTGGGATCAGCTCTGCATTGAGCCCTGCTTCGGGTCCCTGCTCAGCGGGAAGCCTGTTTCTTCCTCTCCCACTCCCGATGCTTCTGTTCCCTCTCTGGCTGTGTCTGTCAAATAAATAATTTTAAAAGTCTTCAAAAAAAAAAAAACCATATCTAATGGGTTAGTGACTTGAGGGTCCCCTGCAGTATCTGTTGCATTGTCTGAGTATTCTCCATCGGCCCTATTGTTGTCATTAGTGTCCCAAGCACTGTGGTGATCCCTTTCCATACATTTTCTCATTTGATGTTTTCCTTAATAATCTTTTAAGATGAGTAAGATGTATGACACGAGAGGTTCTCCTGTCATACATGTTATACAGATGAAGAAACCGGGGATTGGAGAAATTAAGTGACTTGCCCAGTATTTCCCATAATAAGTAACTGGGATTTAAAGCCAGCCAGTCCTACTGCAGAGGACCGTGTTCCTTGCCACAATCCTTTATCTTCTAGCACTATTGGGAAATAACTATGTGTTTTTGTGAAGCTGTCCTGACTCTGGAACCCTTAACAAAGTCACGTAGAAAATGCAATTTCTATATTTAAAAACAAAAACAAAACAAAAAAAAAACTATTTCAGGTCCCCAAACCTACTCAGCAATGGACCACAGGGCCAAGGTAATTCTAATATATTAATATCCCTATATACTTCAGTAATGAGACCACTGAGCATAATTTCACAGCACTATGAAAACTGGTCCAGAAGATGGATTTTTGATGTTTTTCTCTGAAAAAGAAATCTATGCTGTTTTTCAATGAAAAAAAGATCAACAATCTAGTATTTTTATTTTACTGACCCATAACCTCCTCAAGGAGAGGTAGCATGTTCTGTTTAATAATAAGTCATTGTATTTGTCAGCACATTATACTTCCCACAGTGCTTTTGTAAACTTATCTCATTTGATTCTCCTAGCCACCCAGCAAGGTAGGCAGGTGGAGGACATTCTTCTGCAGGAAAAGATGAGGTGGCAGGAGTGAGGGGAGTTATCCTAGGTCACACAAGGAATTGGTGACAGAGCTGGGGCTAGAATCCAGGTCTCTTGGCTCAGTGTTCATCTTCTCCCAAATGCCTGTTTCAGTGAGCTCAGACAGCTGCAACAATTTGTACACAATGAAATCTTCCACAAATGTTGACTGGCTGATTTGGCTCAAAACAATTGAAGATATTTTTCACTATGATTTCCATTGTTTCTCTCAAGTAGCTGAGGAATGCATTATCTGTAGTTTGCCTGTGAGCAGAAAGAAGCAGAAAGCAAACCGTTGATCAGTCTTGAAAGTTGTTTCTTCAGACATCTGAAAAGTTTTCAGAGCAGGGAAGTTGGCTGTTTCTGTCGAGGGCACTTTCCTAATGCTGCTGTATCACAGACTCGCCTCTCTTTGGTCATCATGGGAACAACCTCCCTGTAGCTGGTATGGTGGAGTCCAGCCTCGTATTGGAGAGGATGCCCGTGCAAACCCCAGGACTTCCAAGATGTAACACCCGCTGGAAGGTTCTGAGAGAGTAACAAAACTGGGAACATAGTATAATGTTTTTTCAGATCCTTGATGGAATAGTTTAACAGAAGGGTGCTGATTCAGCCTCTGCCTTAGGCTCAGGTCATGATCCCAGGACCTTGGGATCAAGCCTGGCGTCGGGCTCCCTGCTTAGCAAGGAGTCTGCTTCTCCCTTTCCCTCTCCCCCGTTTGTGCTCTCTCTATGTCTCTCATGTTTGAATGAATGAATTTAAAAAAAAGAAGAATTTAACAGTTCTTTGAAGGGCAAGCCACGTGAGCTAGAGATGATTTGGTCATTAGAGCTTAGCTATTTGAGCTCAAATTAGCTAGGTTAAATCAGAGTACAAGAGACATTTCCAAGATTTTTGGTGTTTTATTAATTTTTTTTTGTAACCTATAAAATTTCATTAGATGTCCATTTTCTCTGGTGTTGATCCATCCAAAAGATGAGCACTGACAATTTTCTGTGCAAAAATTTGGGGATTGTAGGTTGGTTAAATCTATTGTGCAGAGTATCGGTGAAGGTTTGGATTAGGGTCACTCTGCTAGTATGTAACCATGCTGTCAGCTGTCAGCTGTCCCATCTACCAAATGGATATTTAATAAAAGCCAATGGATTATATAGCATATGTAGACTTTTGCCTAAAGAATATTCAGGCTGAATTGAGATTCTGCTCATGATTCTATCCCCTGTGCCTGGCACACAGTGGTCAGTAAATTTTTGTTGAATGAATGCTGTGTGGTGCTGTAGACCTTTGCTTCATGTTCCCCCTGCCTCTCCACTTCACCTGTGCTGCCCTCTGCCCACATTTTAACACTGGTACTCTCCATTACAAGTGTGCCATCTTTTCTATGGTGTCTTAGAAAGCCTCTTCTCCTGCTGCCCATCTCCTACTTATTGATCCTATAAATCCAGATCACATGTTTTTTCCTCTGTGAAAGCTTCTGTGATACCTACTCAAGTCAGAGTTCACAGCATGCCTCTCTCTTTGTAACTCCCTTCCCTGGGGAGCACACTTCCATGGTCATAACTGACAGACCTTATTGTCATATACTTGCAGTGGTGTTGCCGGCTAGACTGGGGAGACATTGGGCAGTGAGGCCTCCCCCCATCCCATCCCAAAGATGTCACCAGAAGCTCTTGGTCTCGTCAGGAGAAAAAATTCAAGGACAGACACAACACGGTGGACAAGTAGCACAGGAAGAAACATTTATTAAAACAAAAGTAGCTCTTGAAATGTGAGGGCAGGTGAGCTCTAGGGATGTGTCCCCTAGGGTTTGGGTTTCTATCTTTTATTCACAGGTGTTAACAATGGAGTGGAATATTCTTTACCTGAGTCGGGGATTTCTTGGAAGTAAGGTTACAGGTTTTCTTTTCTTTATTTGGTCAAGAGTTTTCTGTCATGGGATCCTTCAGGAGGAGACTTTAGTATATTAATGTAGTATGACAAAGGAATAATGTGAACTTTGGCCTACTTCGTTGGCCATCTTGGGCCTCTCTGGTCTGATCTGGTTTCTTGCGGTTTTGCTGTGGAGCATTGCCAGGGCAGGCCTCTAACTTCCTCATGGTTGGCCATGACTTCCCACTGCTGGCCTCCAGACATCCTGCTAGAACCTCGTTAACTGCCTCCTCTAACAGGAGCTCTGAGTTCTCTTAGGCTGCCATCCCCAGTGTAGGCCCTCTGTTTTCCTCACACTGGAGTAGTTCCAGCAGTGAGTGGTGGGCACATAGCAGACACTTGCTAGTTCCTGGTTGGGTTGAAGCAAGGAAGGAACACTGTGTGCAGCCCCAAGGTATTAGACTTACAAACAACTTTATGGAAAGAGGAAGGAGATCCAGTCTTAAATTCCAAGAGCTGAATTTGAAGAGACCCTCCTGTGCTATTGGAGAGAGTCTTCAGAGAGCACTAAAGGCAGCAACACTCCAGAGCTGGGAAATGCTAAAGATTCTGCCTGATGTTCATGGTGATAATCATAAAAACGATTCACATCTACTCCATATTCCATACCCTTCCCCATGATTATATTAACCCATAGCATGCCACAGGCTGTTCCTTGTTCAGCTTCCTTGCTTGGTTTGAGAATACTTTACATTGAACCTGACTTTGGTGATAGACTTCAGTCGCCTAGAGTTTGTCTGGAATTCTAATAGCCTAGTTTGGGTCTCTCTTATACTTGTTTCCGTAAGTCCCTGGGCTGCTTCTTTCATAATGAACTAAGTGCGTTTCTAGGGTCACACTTCATTGCACTTTGCACAATGGCAAGCTTAGTTCCTGCACAGTGACCCCCCAGCCCCCCACCCCCCAGCCTTTTCACTGCATCAGAGGAGGGTCCACAGTGGGCTCTCTGCTGCCTGGCACTGAAGTCTGAGAGCATTTTTCTTAGATAAATATATCTGTATCAGGAGGGCTATTTTTACCAAGAGGATTCAAATCCCTGTTAAAGTCCATGCGTTTTTGTTTTGTTTTGTTTTTTTAAATGTTTATTTGACAGAGTTAGGCAGAGAGAGAGGAGGAGGCAGGCTCCCTGCTGAGCACAGAGCCCGATGTGGGGTTCGATCCCAGGACCTGGGATCATGACCTGAGCCTAAGGCAGAGGCTTAACCCACTGAGCCACCCAGGTGCCCCATCCATGCATTTTAAATAGCACCAGGAGGTGCCTAGTGCAGAGTTCTGGTTGGGGAAAAAAATATTGTAGCGTGAAAATTTTACACAAATGAAAATGAAAGTGGATGTCTCTTTTGCATGTACGTTTCTCTCTTAACTCCCCTAAGAGGTGGGTGCCCTTCTCATTTCAGTTTTATGAAAGAGGAAACTGAGGAGGCTCTGGAGAAATTTAGTCATTGGCTGGAGGTCACACAGCTGGTTAATGACAGCATCAGACCTTGACCCAAGTCTGTCTCCAGATTTTATGATATGACATCACCTGGTACTTATTGAGGTGATATAGCTTAAATTGGTCAGAAACCATCGGTCAATAGGACAAGGGTACTTTATAACAGAATCCAGTTTGTGGTAATTTTTGAAAAGTCTTACTTAAAAGGTCTTACTTAAAAGCAAAAGGTGGAATAAAGGTTTTGGGTTTGTTTTTTGTTTTGTTTTTTTAAAACCCTGCTCTGCAATTCAATACAGTTTTGCATGACTTGTAATCTTGAATACAGTCATGCCTATCAAGGAAACTATTCTACAGGTAAAACACACATGAGCACAGAAGACTCTGGTTCTGAGATCCCTTTTAATACTTTGAAGTTCATTCCATAGCTGTTTATGAAGAGCCTTTGTTGTGTAGGGAGTATTCTGCCAAGTTTCTGTAGCACGGCTGTGCACCAGGAAAAGACAGACATGCTTCTGCCCTCCAAGAACTTACCCTCTAGCATTTTACTTGCTGTACCTGAAAAACCTGCTGGTAAAAAAATACCATTAAACTTCCCACTTTATAGAGTACAGACAACTGTGCTACCTTCTTGTACTGTTTTGGTACCATTCAGTCAGCAAACATTTGTTGAAGACTCGCTGTCTTCTTGACACACAGAAGTGATGACTACATGACCTGTGACCTTGAATAGATATTTTCAAAGGGAAAATTGCTGTAGAGTCTGTGAGCGCTGTATCAGTAGTATGCAAATTTATTTTGGGGAGTTGAGTGGATGGGGTTACAAATTCTGCTGGGGGGAAGGCAGGACAGGAATTGGGAAAGTCCCCAAATGGTGTGAGCTGACCCAATCATTTCAGTTCACTTTCAGAGTCATAGCTCAGAACCATATGTTTTATTATGTTATATAAGGCGCAACTGTTATCTACTATTCCGATGTTATTTTTACATGATAACTGAATGAGATATTGCTAAATGATACCCAGCAGAGTATATACCTTTAGTCTTCATGGATTTAACATCCATGGTTTTGAGTACTCAAGAACTATTTTGAGGGTTCTTGATATGAGCAGTTACTAATTTTGCTAAGAATCTGCTTTTAAACCACCTGGCTTTAAAATGCTTCATGGAAGCAAAGGATTTGTAAAATGAGTGAGTCTAGCCGACTGCCCAGCCATCACACCTGAACTCGGCTTTGTTGCTCTCCTATGTGATCTTTTTGTTTTTTAAATTTTACTTATTTATTTTAGAGAGAGTCTAGTGCACTCACATGTGTTCAGCGGGGTGGGACAGAAGGAGAGAGAATCTCAGGCAGACTCCTCACTGAGCATGGAGCCCAGTGCGGGGCTTGATCTCATGACCCTGGGATGGGAACCTGAGCTGAAACCAAGAGTTGGTCACTTAACCGACTGAGCCACCCAAAGGCCTATCTCTCTGTCACCTTAAGTCATCTTGTATACTATTAGCAAAGCTTTGATTGCTTTGTTGGAAGTGACCATCATTTGAAATATTAAAACTTGAGAAATTTAGAAAAGTAGCTAACTTGTGTTGGAAGAGGAAGCACAGGAAATATCTCCTTTCAGAAAAATGATACCCTAGAACTAGAAAAGCCTGTAGAATCATTTGAGACTTGATGTACTAATGCAGAGTATCCATTCCCTTCACAAAAGATACAGAGGGCGGAAAGATACAGAGATGTTCCATATTAGATTGGGACTTTCCTAACTAATATGCTATAACAGGGCAAATAATGTTGTAAAGTTCAAAATACTTTTAAGCCTCCTTGGGCTTTCATATTCCACACTATACCCACGGACTGAGATAGTACCTCTAATGTAGTAAATGCCACATATGTATTTGTTGTCTGGACTTAAAAAGTCTTACGGACATTAAAATGCTAATTAACATCAAATGCATCACATATTTATTTTTTCCTTTAAGGATCAATTCCCAGAGAGTTTTACTGGGCTATACAGCGTGACTTTAGATGAAGTTATGATATGATTTAGTTTAATTTGATGTGTCTCGTTATCTATAGGGTATTTGTTTTCTTCTAGCAACGTATCTGTGTTGTAGATGAAAAATGCCTGTATCTGTTAGGACAGCACTGATTCTCTAAAATGCTTGCTGACATGATTAGGCTGATTGTAAAAGAAATATGAAGGAAAAATATGATGAAATGTTTCAAAATAGTGACATCTGTTAACTCACATTCAATGCCTACTGTGCATTTTTCCTTTATGTTTCTCTCTCTCTCCTTGAAAATATCTTTCCCGCAAGTTTCCCCCTTATCAGAACAAAGTAGTAAGAGGTAATTTTTTCAAGCCAAATGTGACAGAACACACATCAGCATTCAGGAATGAGGTTTTTGCAATAGGTAATAGTGTAATCGGTTTTGCCAGCAGCAGAATGTACAATCCTATTAGAGATGGGGAGAAGGAAAAGTATCACCTTAATTTACCTCTAGGCAATAGAGCAATAACTTGGGGTGCCTAGGGCTGCCTGTGTAAAGATACTTTAATCATATAGTAAAAACATTTTTAGTCTGCTCTCTGCTTTAGATGAGGGAAGACTCTCCCAAGTTAATAAATGAAATTCATTCAGCATACAGTCTGGCAATGATGATATGCTATTCTTAATCTTTGTCAACATTAAATCTGTTAGAGAAATTTAGCAGACTAGAATGAGATCAGTTTCCCCCCTATATTCACTTTACAAATTGAACTGCGGCCTTTGGATGGGGCTGATACGGAACAAAAAGGAATTGCTCCAAAAGGAAGGGGAGTCAGGGCCTCATTCCACAACCTTGAGACAGAAGCTACTTTCTATTGTCTTGCACCTTTGGGACTGAACTCATTATAGTAACCATCAAAGTAGAAAGTCTTCAGCTGGGGGTATTTCTCATGTTTGCTTTCTGGCTGTATGGGGAATGTGATCTTTAATTAGTTCAGGATATAAAATATTGCAGAGAATTTCCCAGGCACACTCTGCTTTGTCGTCTAGGTCAGCAAATGCAATTCTGTTTTAATTGTGGCTGAGCTATTGTCTTAGACTGGTATTCCTAGAGTGCCTTTTACCAATTAATGGTAATATACTACTGGGAAATCATGTTGCCTTGTGGAAGCCCGTAAATAGCAACGGGCTAATAGGCTGTCTATTAATAGCAATACAAAGTCAAGGACCTAATGCCATTAAATGGCGGTATTCATGTGTGAAAGCCTTCTAGTAACTACCGTAAGGAATGCCACCCGTCAGTGACTTGTGTGTATATGCGTGTGCACATGTGTGTTTTCTTCCGGTCTCTGTCTCTCTTCTTTGTGTTTTCCGTTGGGCTCTTTTCTACTATGAATTTCTATTTTCTGTCAACTCTATGATTGATTGGGTTCAAGGAAGCAACACGTGCCAGTCGTTGCCTTTGAACCTGCACTTCAGATGTGTGGCGTTTTATTTCCTCTCCTGCCTCTTGGCTTATCATCAGTTCTAGCCGTGAATTTTGACATGTGCAAATTAATAATCATTCAGTCAAAATGAGTACAATGACCTTTGTGCCCACACAGTGTTCTAAAAGGAGAAGGATGTGGTACTCATGAACTCATGGTGTTTACAATTTAATGAGAGAAGCAAAAATGTATGCTTTTGTGTGTATATATATTTTTCCATCTGTCTTGCATAGTCTGTCAACTTATTATAGTCCTGCGTAACCACATGCTTTTTACATTTGCATGTGATATACTCTGGAGAATAATAGTTAATTTTATGCAAGGCAGAATTAAGAATTGAAGTGACCTCTATAGGAGGGAAAGCGGAGCCAAGAGCAAGGCAAGAAAATATTATAGGGCTAAAAATAAAACTGTAATTGAGGTCCAAAAATGTGATTATAGAAACGCAGGATGGAAAGATTGGCCCAGCACTTCATTTGAAAAAATACCTTGATGTTTTAGTCACCAAACCCTGGAGGTGAAGCAGAGTGTGAAGCAGTTTGGTTCCAAGAAGCCTGATGCGCTCTGAGGACAGTGATAGATAAGTATGGATTTTAAATGAACCGGTTTTCCAATACTCTGAACAGGCCACATGCGTCAGGAGTATTCCATTAAGGGAAATGTTCAGAGCGAGGACCATCCAGGAGAAAATGAACAATATGGGAAGAAACGGATAAGAGCCATCCCACGAAAGTGAAGTTGAAAGGCAACTCAGAATGTTGACTCCAGAAAAGAAAAGAGAGAAAGGAGATAAATCCTTTCATTTTTTTAGGACGTGTGCAACAGCAGAAGCTGAATACATAATCTGTGTTGTTTCAAGGGGTCAAAGTGCAGGCAGGCAAATATATGGGCTGACTCCAAAAAAGAACCTAATAATCTCGGGGCGCCTGGGTGGCTCAGTGGGTTAAGCCGCTGCCTTCGGCTCAGGTCATGATCTCAGAGTCCTGGGATCGAGTCCCGCGTCGGGCTCTCTGCTCAGCAGGGAGCCTGCTTCCTCCTCTCTCTCTCTCTGCCTGCCTCTCTGCCTACTTGTGATCTCTGTCTGTCAAATAAATAAATAAAATCTTTAAAAAAAAAAAAAAGAACCTAATAATCTCAATGGCCTTTCGGTAGAGCAGAAAGGCCCAGGAAGTAGGGAGCTAATGGGGTTTGAGTCTTCAACCCAGACCAAAAGGATGCTAAATATTGAGGCCTGCCATAGGTGGGTGCTTGCATTCAATGATCATGATATACTTCCCATGTTAACGTATCAAGACATGCCAAAGCTTATCAATAATGGGACCATGAAAAACTCAAACTTCAAACCCGTTTCTTCACCTTTAAAATAGATTGAATACGTGCTGTAAGTACACTGTAATAAGCACTCAATAAAAGGTAGCTATTCCTGCTCTCACCATATATACTGTCTCCTTACTATTAAGTAAGCTAGCAAAAAGAACATATTATTAAGAAAATCATAAAAGAAAGTATGTTTATAGTACTGTACTATATTTATCGAAAAAATTCACATATAAATGGACCCTAAGGCACCTGGGTGGCTCAGTCAGTTAAGCGTCTGCCTTTGGCTTGGGTCATGATCTCAGGGTCCTGGGATTAAACCCCACGTGGGGCTCCCTGCTCAATGGGGAGCCTGCTTCTCCATACCAACTCTTCCTTTTTTGCTTTAGCCTGAGAAGTAAGCTGAAGATCAGCTGGCGGGGGCGCCTGGGTGGCTCAGTGGGTTAAGCGTCTTCTTTCAGCTCAGGTTAAGACATGGGGTTCCTGGAATTGAGCCCTGCTTTGGGCTCCCTGCTCAGCAGGAAGCCTATTTCTCCCTCTCTCTCTCTGTCCCTCCCCGCTACTAATAGTCTCTCACATAAGTAAGTAAGTAAGTAAGTAAATAAATAAATAAATAAAATCTTAAAAAAAAAACAAAAACAAAAACCAGCTGGTGAACTCCTGGTTAATTTCTCAGCTGAACGTCAAGAAGTTTGAGTCAGAAAGTGGGCAACAACCATGAAGTTCCAATCTACTTTGCTTAGTTATGCCCATAGGACTTGGAAAGTAATGTTTGATTCTTATATTTTGGAAATTTCCAGATTATAATATTCATGTTGCTTTATAAGACAATAATAACAATTTTAAAACAATAACATTAACAGCAATAGCTGCTAACACTTAGTGAGTGCTTGTTAGGTACCAGGCACTGTGCTAAAGCATTTGAACAGTAAACAATTATGTTCCCTATATTAGCATAACAACAAGTGGATTAAACACATGATATTCTTTAAACCTCAAGTAACTTTATGAGGTGCCTTCCCTATTTCAGATAAGAAAACAGGTAGAGAAGTTGTTATTTGCACAAGGGCACATCACTAATAAATGTCAGAAATAAAATCAGGATTTTTCACCCGAATTTTCACAGTGCTGCCTGAGTTCAGCAGCTCTTTCCCACCTTTTCTGGCCATGAGCCTCAGTAAGAAATACATTTTGCATCACAGCACACTGCACTCTCTCTCTACAAAGCACCGTTTATCCTGATTGCACAGAACCCATTCCAATTTTCCTATTCAGTTGCATTTCGTTTTACAAAATACACAGGTCAGACCTATTAAATTGATTTTACATCTAACTAAGTGATCCTTACTAACTATAATTTAAAAAAATAAGGCACACTTGTTCTTTCTCTTCCTGTAGAAATAAAAATTCTATGCATTTGGATAAATTATAGTACTCATGTATGTAAAAGGATTTACTTCTCACTCTTTTGAGATGGTCCCATGAAGCGGTGTCATTTCCTAACAGCAGAGGTTATGGTGAAGGAGAAGCACATTATATGAATCATGTTGTCCAAATGAATTACCACTGTCATCTGAATTAAAACAGATACGTTGTTCCAAATCAGAGTCCTAAGTGACTTGAACATTTCCATCAGAGATTGTGAATTATTATGTAATGGAAGCTAAATAGTTGTAGTTTTTCATTATAAAACAGCCATAACCGTCAGGTCCAGATCATACACAAAAGCCAAATTGTGCCATGAAAAATACTGTGTGAGGGCCAGAGAGCTGCACAGATTCCATGAACGAGCCAGGCTTCTTGGGAGGTCAGTGCTCAGACCTGGGCACGGAGGGAACAGGTCTCACTTCTTTTCGTGATTTTTTTCCCATCCATCTCTTTTGGATGCTTCTCAGTGACTACGCTGTTTGTTTAAGGGGCATTTGAAACCTTTCTGGTCTCTGCTCGGGGCTTGGGTCTGATAGCAGAAACAGAAGTAAGGTATTCCAAAGGTCTGTGGGTTGTGAACAACTGTTACTTAGGACTTTAATATTGGTTCTCTGCAGGAAATCATGCAAATGGTTGATTAGCTCTATGCAATAAAATAAAGCATTTTTACAGCTGATTTTAAAATCATATGTTGGCCATTATCTTTGAAGCATTCCTTTAACTGGCTAGGAACAAATACATTATATTTTTGCCTTTTCTTCCTTGCTCTGTTTCTTTGGGTACAAGAACATCCTGGTGGGCTCTACAATCTTCCTGACAATATTTAGGTGGGATGGCTCTGTGGGTTAAGTGTCTAACTCTTGATTTCGGCTCAGGTTGAGATCTCAGAGTCATGGGATCGAGCCCCACGTAAGGTTCTGCACTGGACGTGGAGCCTGCTTGAAATTTTATCTTTTCCTTTCCCTTCCCTTCCCCTCTCCCCCACTTAAAAAAATAATAATAAAAAGATTTACCTGTTGGTGTGTTGCCTGGCAGGACATTTCTGTGAACGACTGCAGTTCAGGCACGTGTCCCTATTGTCCAGTACACATTTGCTGAGTGATAATGTGTGGATTATGTGTGTCAGGGACAGAAAACACTGAAGATGCAGAAGACGTTGGCCCTTTTAAGACACTGCGGACCACCTGGCTGCTCAGATGGTACAGCATGCAACTCTTGATCTTGGCGTCATGAGTTTGAGCCCCACGTCGGATATAGAGTTTACTTTAAAAAATTATCAAAAAACAAAAACCAAAAAACCCAAACAGAAAAAGAAGACACTCAACAGAGGTGTCATATATTTAAAGAAAACTGCAAAATAGCATGTGAATGCCAAAATGATGGTAGGTATAAATAAAAAAATATATCAATATATATTATAAATATATAAATATAGTGAAATAGTGGCCACATCTGTTTGCAAGGTTGATCGCTTTGCAAAGTGATCAAAGTGCTCAAGTTGCATCTTAAAGGTGAGGAAGAGTGATTATTCCAGCCAGAGAGAACAACATAGAGCAATTCTGGGGTGTCTAGAGGATCCAGATAGTGAGACAGGGAGTGGAAGGAGGCCAGGGTGGAGAGAGGAATGGATGCATCATGCAGACGGTCATGGGTAGTGCAACGGAGATTGTCCAGGTTCCCTGACTATCTCGTCTGCCAACTCTGGATGCTGGAACACCCATTTGATAGTGTTCAGGGCAGGTTTCCTGCAGAGACTGATTCTGTCTCGTGCTCCCTCTGCAATTGTTCTTGGACTTGCTGAGACTTCCTATTGGAGACTAAGCAGACAGTCCCTGGACTCATGACTTTGGGGGTCTGTTTCTATTTCTGGTCCCAGCTTCTGTTTGTGTAGCAGATGCATTTTGAGGAGCCAAAGCTGACCGCTGCCTTGTCTGGGCTGTCTCTGCAGTGGGGTGAGGTTACAGATCTCCACCGACTGCAGCTTATGGGTTATGTGAATGCTGTGCCAATTGGGGAGAAGCTTAGATTTTCTCAGCTGGGCCTCCTGCTATTTTAATTAAACTTTGCTTTTAGCAGCCTTTCCTGTTTCCACTCTCCTGGGGCTAACTAGGTGTTTTTTTGTTTTTTTTTTTTTGCTTTCAACTCATTGCCACGTGTTGGACACTGTTAATGGATGTAACAAATTATAATAATTCTCAGCTGGGCTCTTCCGGAGGTTGAAACACCGTGCACTAGTTGAACAAATATTTATTGTTCATGTACTATGTCTACAAGCTAGCCAGTGCTCTGTAGGTGCTAGGGTGTGTTGAGAAAGACAGGCAGGATCCTCGCTGCCTTGGGGGATATTACAGTCTTGTGGAGGAGATAGGACATTAACCCCATAATCAAGATCATATATGATGAAACTCACTGCTCAGAAATACTTCTGTAGCTACAAAGCATGCCTAAGATTTTGAGCAGGCTGCTGCTAGTCAGAATTAACTCTGAAATCAAAAATCCCCCACCCAACCTATAGTCTGGAATGATCTCCTGAAACTCCAGACTATTCCTGCATTCTCTTTTAATACCGACTTTCCTTGTTGTTCCTTTCTGGTGCAGCCTCCTGTAGGTACATGGAAGTACCTGTAGGTACCTCTGTTCGACCTGAAGTGTAGATATATTAAAGGAGGAAGGGTGAATATAGCAACGTCCTGGGAGAACCCAGGAGCCATCCTTTCTGGACGCCTTTTCTCTTTTCTCTTTGATCCTAGTTTATCCATATTATCTAACCAAGACGCGATCCTAAGTTTAAGCTAAAACTTTTTATGTTGAGCAGTACTTCCGGGATACAGTCTCAAACATTTTTAGCATAGTGAAGCAACTTTCCTTTAGATACTGGATGTTTATCAATAATGTACATACATTGTCTCTACCTACCATCAAAATTCTTCATTCAACGATTCACACACATTTTATTTTTTTTCTCAAAGATTTTATTTATTTATTTGATAGAGAGAGAGAGAGAGAGATCACAAGTAGGCAGAGAGACAGGCAGAGAGAGGGGGAAGCAGGCTCCCCACTGAGCAGACAGCCCAATGTGGGGCTTGATCCCAGGACCCTGGGACCATGACCTAAGCTGAAGACAGAGGCTTAACCCAAGGCGCCAATTCACACACATTTTAAACAGTATGCTGATATAACATTTATATTCGGTACTATTTATGTTTGTATTTATATTCTGTACTTTTCATTTAGTGTTGAATCTCAAAAGTAATTCAGATACCCCATTGTGGCCCTCCCCCTTTTTTTGGAATTCCTAAAATCGTTGTTTCTGACTCAAATGCATATGACTTCCTTCACATCATGGGCATATTTCAATTAATGTTCTTACCAAAGGGAAAAAATGAGACATGATTTTTCATCTCCGTCTTGAGGAAACAGCACAGCCATTTGTCCACGAATCCCAATAATTTGTTCTAAAACTGACATTCACCTGGATTGCTCTTTACAGAGCTTAGAATGGCTGAGCACATTTAAACAGACGTTTGGAAAGAGCTATCCTATCTGCAGCCTGAAAGTGCAACAAAATAGTCTCACAACACTTTTTCTCCTGCTTTTTCACTTTCTCAGGGCAAGTCAGCCGCTCCGTCTTGTCCCAAAATGCCAGTCTTGTGCTTACGCGCTGTGAATTCAAGTGCTGTAACTAGATGAGGATTTGCCTTTTGTTTTCTTGTCAAAGCTTGGGCTGACAGAGTGAGTTAGTATTTGTCTGTGTCTCGTCAGTGCCTCTGGTACTGTCCACAGAGCGAGTGGGCACATTTCATCTCAATTACGAATAGAAGATGAATACAGGGTAGTGTGTGTGAGTCAGAGGTTAGAGCCATTTAATAGGATGAAATGTGAATGAAAATTGGAAAACAATCCAAGATATCTATAGAAGATGAGAAAGGGAGAAACTCAATTAGAGAAAACCATACACTTTCCTCCTTCTGGGCCCTGGTTTCTTTGCCCTATTGTAGTTGCTTATTTGGTTTTAAATGGAAAAGCAAAGAGTTTATTGTTCCCATTGTGAAGAAAGGTAAGGTGGTTTCAGGGATTTCATTCATGTGCTCTAATGCTTATGTATAGTCTCTATAACCTAATCAACCTAACTTAATTACCTAAGTATAGCATTGTCTGTGATTTTGACAACACTGGTCAAAGGAAAAAGCAATTTTGTGAGATTTAACCTGAAAGGGTGAAAGAGAACTGAAGTTCTGTTATGGTGCTTTTCCCATGATAGGCTTTTATAAATTTGTCATAATAAATGCGAGTCCGGGTTTGTAGCTCAGAAATAGAAAAACAACAATACTAAACTTAGACCCAGATCCATCTTCCTTTGTTTGGTGTGTGTTTCCCTTTTGTCACCTAGAATGTGTTTTAGCCAAGGGAAGCAATTCAGCTATTTTGGTATCAGATGTGCACTTATCTGTGTAACCTCAGTAAAAATATCTTCTTGGTAAACATCAAATCAGCTGTGAAAGTCAAGAGTGCATTCACTTGAGAAACGAGTAAGTGAACTGTATGCTTTCATTATTTTATTAGGAGGTTCTGAAGTCTGCTGCTCCTTCTGGGGTAGGAGGAATGAGATTTCTGTCTGGGTGGATGCCTCTTTCCTCAGTTTTTATATTCTGATATGGGAGAAATTTAAAAAAAAAAAGAAGAAGAAGAAGAAGAAGTGTTCTCTTGGACTTGGAGAAGAAGTTCCCCGCAAAAGAAAATGTCCACAAAGCTTGAGCATAAAAAGGAGAGACATTGAGGTGGATCGGTCCTGCTTAAAAAAGTGGACTTTGTCCCAGGCTACTTTACTTACAGAGTAAATACATGAATTTTTGTGGATCCGTGAGGGTGCACACACTCTCCACAGCTTTTACCCGCGTCATCGTGATGGAGGCAGTCTTTCCTGGAGTCTAATTTCTTGAAAGTAAAAAGGCTTTTCCAAACAAAACTCAAATTCTCTGTCCATATGAAGACTCCTGAGACCTAGTCTTCTCAAAGACCCCAAATACTCTTTATGCTGAGTTAGAGTTAATAGTAAATAAGTCTAAATATTGCATTCGAGTATGACCAATGTCTGACAGAATCTCCACCTGAAAATGTTCTTCCTTGAAGAGCTAAAGGTTATATTCTGACATTTAGTTGAAAAATCCCACAGCACTTTTCAAGGCTGCAGAATTTGATTTTGTGGACAAATTTTAATTTAATTAAAGTTATGCCTTATGTACAGTCTGTCTTTTCAACAGAATTTTCAGCACCATCTCTCTGTCAGCAGTGTTTTGTCTTACCACAAAAACATGGCATTTTGTCATCGAGTCAAATGATTAAATTACAATGAGGAATGGTTTAAAGATTTTTATTTGCTAGGTCTACTGTTATGTCAGACATGGAAAATTGTAGTATTTGTTTTTAATTTTTTTTTTATTCTTCTCAACAAGAACACAAATCTTGTAAAGATTTATTTGAAGATGTGGGTCAGAAACCTCTGGTGGGAGTATAATTAGTAGAAACTTTCTGGAAGGCAGTTAATTTAAATGCTTCAAAAATGTATATATGTTCTGTCCTATCAACTGTACTTTCAAGAATTGATCCTTAAAAATAATTGAAAAAAGACAGAGGTACAAGGTTATTCATCTATGCATGAACTATCATAGTAAAAAAAAAAACAAAAGACAACCTAACAAATGATCTAACAGGAGGGCTTCATGGTGTAAAGAATTAACATCATAAGGGCATTTCAACAAATACTTTTTGAGCATCTAGAGTGTACTAGTATATGGAACTATGGTGTAACAGAGAAAATTCTTACATCTGGGGAACTTCCATTTTCTTGTGTTTGAGGCCTAGTGGGAAGTGGGCATTACTGCGACATAGTCATTAAAAGACAATCACATGGGACTGTACTTATTGATGTGGACAGATGTTCAGTAAACAGTCGTCAGTGAGGATCAACAATTATAGACAAATATGCTGCTTTAAGGTGACAATTATACAGAACAAAGGCAATGCACCAAGGACTTTTAACAGTTATTATCCGAGGCCATGAGCAAATATGTGGGAATTTATTGACATTGTCTCATTTCTGCTTTAATGAAGTCTTAAGCATTTTTTTAAAACATAAAGATTTACCTAATTACCAAATGTGAATGCTCCCAAACTTCCTGCTAAGCCAAAGAGCCTTCCTCTCTTCTTTCCTGCTTCCCCATCTATCTATCTCCTTCCTTACCTACCTCTCTGTCATCCATCACTGAAACATAGGAACAGAAGAGAACTTCCCTTCCCCCCAGATACCTATTCCTTTCTTGGCCTACCATTGTTACCAGAGACTAGTTCTAGATATCTAACTCAAATCCTTCTCTCTTCTTCTAAAGGAATAAAATCTAGCTAATTGCTGCCCTTCGGTAAACGTAATAACCTCCATGTTTTCATACATTTAACAAAACCCCTTCCCCTGTTTATTTTCTGGATCATCCAAGAGCATTTTGGCATGGCTTGAGATTTCAACCTTCCTTTCTAGCCAGCTGTGAGGATCTAGATCATCACACTGTGTGTGGTGGTTATGCCAATTAGCACAGGTCACAGAAGGGGTTTGAGGCTGTCATCTGGGTGACAGGAAAAGGAAAACAAAAACTAAAATAAACCAACGCAAGCTGATGGTTGCTTTTACAACCTGGTACTCTGTCGGCTTCCCGTTTTCAGATTGCTGGTGCCTGGTGCCACAGAATTACTGTAAAGAGAGAACAGGAATACATTTTGAGTCTATTACCAACTGGTCCCAAAATGGTTTTTGTTTTTTGTTTTTTTTTAAATCAAGTACCAAACGTATGTTTACTGAACTTTCAGAACTTCATGACCAGGGAGGCTTTCAAGCTTTTGCAGCTAGGTTTTGGAATTCCTGAGTTCCAAACAGACAAGGAGAGCTGTCCGTTTTCATTAATTCCAAATAAAAGCTTGAATTCAGCCTGCAGCCCTTGGCCTTAATCTTAGGAGCTGCTCTCCAGCTTCCAGGCTTGGGAAAGAACGTGGAGTGAAGGCCGCTTGCATTTCAGAGCATAATTGTTCCCAACAACTGTGTTGTGGGTTTTTCTTCTCCTCCTGCAAAGATGAAAGATGTCTAATAAATAGGAGTCGGCGGGAGGAAGAGGGTACAGAGTAGAATAAAAGTGTCCAGGGTGGATGCGAATCCATGGATGAGAGCCCATAAAGAGGGGGCGCCTTGCCGGGGTTTTATCTGGGAGCCCAAGGCTTTGATTCTGTCTGTCTGCAGTGTGTACCTGGGAGCCGTGCAGCATTTAAGTGTGTGATGAAATCAACTGATGTCTTCATCAAGCTCTGTTTCTGCTTCAGGTCTTGAGGATATTAACATGACACCGCCTGCATTCTAGGTAGTAAAGGGACAACCCCAAACGGATGTAAGTTCTAAGAAAATTTGTCTTTTAAATAGGATAATTCACAGATACAGCACTGAATTTCAGAATCAGTTGACTATCAATTCTGCATATACATTAGAGAAGTCTCAAGGACAAACCCAAGCTATTCCCATATTATTTTGCCCCCGATCACAGGGTAGCAAAAAATCTAGTTGCCTTAGGTTTTGTTCATTGCTGTTTTTGTAAGGTAGGTATTCTTCAGGGTGCTTGTCTATAAAAAGTCAGACGTCCCAACTTGCCCACGTTTGCCAAACTAAGTTATGATGCGAGTTTACTTACTCAACTCATTTACTTACTCGGCATTTATAGGATAAAGAGACAAAAAGAAGGTGCTAAGGAAGAGAGGCAAAAGGGCTAAGTCCCAGTCCCCGCCATCTGAGTGAGCTGGTTTTCCCTGAAACCGAACCCTCCTTGAAACATGAGGAGCACGGAGGTCTTTTTGTGGAGGCGGAGACCCAAGGAGCAGCACACATGTGCAGATGTACACAAAAACAAAGGAGTGATGGCCTTTCAGGGAAGACTCGGTCCTCCAAGTTGCCTGGTCTCAAACCAGTCCAACATTTGAGAACCTCTGAGAAGATGTAAACGTGGACTCTGAATAATACATTGCCGCGACTTTTAGAAATTGAGGAAAGTAATGAAACTATTGAATTTCCTATTACCAAAGACCTGATACCAACCCACTGTGAGGAGCACAGGGCACGGAATTGCCTTCTTTTTCATGATAACGGACACATGTGGATAGATCAGCAGGCAACTTCTGTAATGAAAAGAGTGTGTGACTCCTATTCAGTGCTCTAGATTCCAGGCCTGACTTTGCCACATGATTAGCCAGGCGATTCACTTAAAAATCCCCAATTTAAAAAGGACATTAAAGCCTCTGTTTAAATATATTATATATCATGTATGTGATACAGCGGGTTATAAAATATATGCGTATATACCATGTGCACACTAAAATGTGTTCAAAGCATTGTAAGCATCGAAGTTAAGATTCTCTCCACTCGCAGTTTCTCTGTTCATCTTGTCTCATCCTGTTTCAGCTCCTTGCAGTTGTGCTGTATAATTGAGACTGGTAGCAATTATAGATAGAACCACAGGAGTGCACTGAGTGACCCTGGCCGGGCCTAGGAGGATAAAATCCCCATTCTTCCTTAATTATTACCACCCTCTGCTCAGAACAATGATCCCCGTTAAGGCATTAAGAGCCTTATACAAGTCCAGGGATGAATAGGAACAGAAAGAAAAATAGTATCTGTGATCCTGCTGCAGGCAAGCAAGGGTTGGGTGAAAGTGGTTATGGGTCCCATGAAGGAATTCCATGTGTTCTCAGAAACAACTCTAGTGAGAGTCTGATTCTCGAAGCAATAAGCAATTTAAAAATGCCCTCAGATGCTAACAACAAGGGAGGCTGGCTGAAGGGTGCGTGAGAGCGCCTTGTACATTTCCTTGCACCTTCCTGTGACTCAATCATTACCACAAAATAAAAAGTTAATGGAAGTTTTCAATGCATTGAGAATTGGCAGTTAATATTTTGACTAATTAAAAATAATAATTAAACATATATGCACAAATAAACTCTATTAAGGGCATCTATAATGAATATGCCATCAGGGTTTTTGTTTAAAGATTTATTTATTTGAGAGAGAGCGAGCGAGCACGGGCCGGGAGGGGTAGAGGGAGAATGGATCCTCAAGCAGATTCCCCACTGAGTGCAGAGCTAGATGCGGGGCTCACCGGGGGCTCAGTCCCAAGACCCTGAGATCATGATCTGAGCCAAAACCAAGAGTTGGCCACCGAGCCATCAGGGTTTTTTTTTATTTTGTTTGTTTGTTTAAGTTGTTTTGTCTGGGGCACCTGGGTGGCTCAGTTGGTTAAGCAGCTGCCTTCGGCTCAGGTCGTGATCCCAGCATCCTGGGATCGAGTCCCACAGCGGGCTCCTTGCTCATCGGGGAGCCTGCTTCTCCCTCTGCCTCTGCCTGACATTCTGTCTGCCTGTGCTCGCTCTCTCTCCCTCTCTCTCTCTGACAAATAAATAAATAAAATAAAAAATTTAAAAAAAATAAAAAATAAAGAAATCATTTAAAATCCCAACTGCATTTTTGAAATTTTTTTGTTTATTTGTTTATTTTACTTAGAGAGAGAGAGGGAGAGAGAGATTGCTCCCAGAGGGGAGGGGCAGAGGAGAGGGAAAGAATCTTAAATGTACTCCCTGCTGAGAACAGAGCCTGATACCTAGCTCAATTTCACAACCAAGATCATAACCAGAGCCGAAATCAAGAGTCAGAAGCGTAATCTCTGAGCCACACAGGTACCCCCCTGCAACTGTATTATTAAAAACTTTTTTTTTTAAAGATTTTATTTATTTATTTGACAGAGAGAGATCACAAGTAGACAGAGAGGCAGGCAGAGAGAGAGAGGGAAGCAGGCTTCTTGCTGAGCAGAGAGCCCGATGCGGGACTCGATCCCAGGACCCTGAGATCATGACCTGAGCCGAAGGCAGCGGCTTAACCCACTGAGCCAGCCAGGCGCCCCTAAAAACTTTTTAAAATGACATTTTCATAAATGTCAACATAAAATTTGAGCATCTCAGTTGCATCTACTTGGAGCATTTCCACGGTAGATGAAAATGTAGGGATAAAATGTGTTCCCATCTGGAATATTTTACCTGAGTACTTTCTACTGAGTCCTTTCCACTACCTGGAACATGCTAAAAGCTCACTGTGGATGGTTTATATTCTAAATAAGATTTAGTAATCACCCATTTCTGCCTCCACTCAATACACATTTGTGAATGGACAGAGCTTCATGTCCTCTTGATTCAGAGGCAGAGATGGGGAGGAAGAAAAGACCAGAAGCCTACATGATACATGAGGACAGAATTCTTAGACTGGAGAGGAAAAAACCCTGGAAAGAGAGGGTCATCTTCTGTTATCTGAAGACCTATCGCAGGTGAATGATGGTTTGCAGGCTTGTTCTGTTTTATTCTGGGATGTGGGCAGGGCTGCAGGTAGAAAGAGCATTCAAAACTAGAGAGAGATGGACTTTTGCCTCAATGTGGAGAACTTCCTATTACCTGAAACTCCCTAGTAAATAGAGTCCAGTCGCCAGATTCCAAGCAGAGGCTGGGTGTTGGATCAGAGATATTGTGGAAGGCTGTTTTCACTAGTGGTCAGTAATACCTAGTGGTCTTTGAAGTCCCTTTTGGGTCTGAACAAGAGAGGCTGACTTGTGTCATTAGTAGGTAAACTAACTTGAGGTTGATTTGGTGTCAGGAACTAAATGCCTTCATGAACACATACTTATTGTGTGCCCACCATATGCCAGGCACTGTTGTGGGCAGTGAGATTACCTAGCAGTTAAACAACCAGATAGAGACTCTCCTTGTAGAGCCTATTTTCTGTAAGGGGCAGATGGAAGGAGGTTTCTTTCTAGAGATCAATACTCCAGAACTGTATTAGCTAATGGACTAAGAATATGCATATTTTTATACATCAAAATAGACTTTCTTTGTAGAGAATCAACACTGTTTTTTTAAAATATTCTAAAAGGATAGACCATGAAGCACCTTTCTTACGATTTTTTTTATAATGATTATGGATATGTCAAATAGAAGAGTTTAATATTAACTTAATATTGTTTGCTTAGTTAATAATTCTATCAGAGGAGAAAAAAATGTTTGGGCATGAAATACTATGTGGATTTTGATATCTATATGAATTAAGAAGACAATATAAAGTTTTGGTTAACAGCTGGTTTCGAGTTTGACAGACCAAGGCTGGATAACTAGATTTTCTATTTACTGGCTAAATAAGCACTGGCAAGTTACTTAACCTAAATCTGTTTCCTAATCTGTAATAAGGGGATACAATTAGTAATGACTTCATGAGTTCTTGGCACTAATAAATACTTGCTGGATGAAAGGGTTTAGAAATGTTAACGAAAAATGCATTTATTGTACCTGTCATGGTACCAGGCACGCTATGATTAAATAGTGATGGGTATGGAGGTGTTGGTTGTGATGACAGGGGTTGTGAAACTGTTCCTATTTGGAGATAATATGATCATCTATATAGAAAACTCGATAGAATTTTTAAAAACAACGTTATAACTAATAAGTGAGTTTAACAAGGCTGCAGGATATAAGATCAACGTTCAAAAGTCATTTTATATACAAAGAACAAGCAATTGAAATTAAAATAATAATATCATTATGATAGCAATAAAAAATATGAAATGCCTGGAGGTAAATTTGGCAAAACATGCGTAAGATCTGTATACTGGACCTACAAAGCATTGTTTAGAGAAATAAAAGGAGACATAAACAAATGGAGAGCTACACCATTTTCATGGATCAATGCGCTCAAAGTTGTTAAGATCTCAGTTCTTTCCAAAATGATCTATTAGAGTTAACCCAGTCCCCGTTAAAATGCTAAGAGGTATTCCTAAATTTTATATGGACTCTAAAGCTGATTCTTCATTTCACATAGAAACACAAAGGATCTGGAGTAGCCCAGACAACTTTGAAAAAGAAAAACAAAATTGCAAGAGTTACACTTCTTAATTTCAAGACTTCCTATGAAGCAACATTAAATTAAGGCAATGTGATATTGATGCAATCATAGCAAATAGATTGATGGAACAGAATGGAAAGTTCAGAAATAGACTCATACATACATGATCAATTGATTTTGGACAAAGATGCAAAGGCAATTCAGTGGAGGAAATATCATCTTTTCGGCCAATGGTGTTGGGACCATGAACATCTACATTAAAAAAAAAAAGATCTTCGATCCGTACCTTTCACCATTTTTAAGCCATAATTCAAAACTGATCATAGATGTAAATATAAAACCTAAGACTATTAAATTATAGAAGTAAATGTAGGAGAAAATCTTTGTGACCTTAGACTAGGCAATGATTTCCTAGATGCACCAAAAGCATTATGTATAGAAGAAAAATTTTAAACTTGGATACCATTAAAATAAAAAATGTCTGTTCTTCAAAAGCTGTAATTAAGAGACTGAAAAGACAAGCTGCAGCCTGGAAGAAAATGTTTACAAACCACATGTCTGATAAAGGACTTTTAGCTGTATATAGAGAACTCCTAAATCTCAGTAATAAGAAAACAAACCCCAGTCAGAAAAATGGATAAACAATCTGAACATTTAACCAAACAAGACTTGAAGATTGAAAAGAAGCACTTTTCAAGATGCTCAACATCATCAGGAGGATGCAGATTAAAACTACAAGCTACCATTGTGTAGTATCCGAATGTCTAAAATTAAGGCAACTAACTGTGCCAGGTAGGCCACAAGTGAGGATGTGTAGCAATGGGAATGTTCCATGTTGACAGCTAGTGGGAATGTAAACTTGTGCATTCATATACCTGCCATGTGATATAGCCATTCTACTCCTAGGTGATTATTCAAGACTAATGAAAGTACTTATGCATAAAAGTTGCATATAAACGTTCTTAGCAGTTTTATTTGTAATATCTAAAAACTGAAAGCAACCGAAATGCCCATCAAGTCAAAGGATGAAACAAATGTACTCAATAGAATACTACTCAAAAATAAAGAAGAATGATGCATTGGTGTGTGTATAGATATACATAGATAGAGTGATAGATCGATTGATCAATCACAACATGGGTGTATCTCAAAAGAGATTATTATTCTGAGTGAAAGAAGAGTACAGACTGTATGGTCCATTTCCATAAAATTCTAGTAAATGTAAATTGATCTGTTTTGACAGAAAGCCAATCTGGTTGCCTGGGAGTCGGGAGAATTGGGAACATTTTTAATTGGGATTAAAAATGGGAAGGATGAAAAAAAAAATGGGAAGGATGATACTTTGGGGGATATTATGTTTGTTATCTTGATTGAGGCAGTGGTTTCATGGGTATCAAAACCTACCGAAATGTTTACTTATCATACGTGTAGTTTGTTGTTGATCCATTATATCTCAATCTTTAATAATTATTGTGTAATGGTTGTCACAACACTAAGAGCACATGACATGGTTTTGGTGACCTTTGGGCAACCTCCAACATGAGTTTTTGCTTAATAGAAAAGGTCATGTGGGTTTACATTTTTAGTCATGACCATATAGGTCATAATGAGCTATGAGTTCGTAGTAGAAAGTGAGAAAATGTTGTCACTGGGCATTGGTTGTATTAGTCTGATTAATATGGAGCCTGGGATGTACCTTAGAGTAATTGTTAACACATTCTTTCATTTTGTCCTTACATTTTTGGACCATGAGACTGATATCTGAACACTATGTTCCAAGATACTCATTCGCACTTCTAGTTAGTGAGTAAATATAGCCATAGACATTTTATTTTAATGAGAATGAATTCTCATTTACAGGGACATGTCTGATCCTTTATTTAAAAATAGAGTAAAATTCCACTCCTATATTTTAATTGACGTTTGTGGATGTCTTTCACCCAAGGACTTCTCAAAATCATTTAATGTCCAAAGACTGTAATATACCATCTTCCAGTTTGACAGGTGCAAGAAAAGGGAATTAAGTGGCTTGCAGGGATCACAAAGCAATTCTGCAAATCTGTGTGTGTGTGTGTGTGTGTGTGTGTGTGTTCACATGTGTGTGCATGTGCACACGTGCTCATGGGCGCATGTAAGTGCAATGAGTGCATGCGTGGTAGACAGTCAGGCAAGGTATAAACAAAGCTGACCCAACATCTTTAATTTGGTTGCTTATTGTATTATGTCTCTTTTTAGTGAACTTATTTTGCTATTTCCTGAATAGGCCAGGTATTGTAACATAAGGGTATATTATGAGCAGGTCACAAAGACGACGCAGGAATGCCACATGACCAGAGAAAAAAACCTAACACAATAGTCCATCCCAAACTTCTCTCCTCTCAAAACTGTCCTTGCTTTGGAGTGTGGTGACTCTTTACAAAGCTTCTGGTGTTGCCTTTGATTTACACTGACTGAACACATGCTCAACGTCTACTACATTGCAAGTATTTTGCCAAGCTCTTGACATACATTTAATTACATGATCACTGCAACACTGGGCTATGGGTAGTAGAACTAGACTAGCTTAGTTTAAACACCTTGACCAGGAAATGATGTCTGGATTTGAAATTGGAGCATTGAAGCAGACAGACTTAAGTTCTTCTTCAGTTAGCCATGTGACCTTGGGCAAGTTACCTACTCATATTTGAGACTTAATGGCTCATCCACAGAAGAGAATTATAAAGCTCATGTTATAGAGAAGTTGTGTTGCAAGCCTCACAGCACATCATAAATGCTCAGTGGGGAAACAGAAATAGAAATGCTATTTCGTTTGCATTCCACCCTGTTCTGCTAGGTTCTTTGCCTTTCCTAGTACATCAGAGCAAACCAGATGAGGCTGAGTCCTCCTGGCTAATGGCTCTGCAGTTTTCCCCTTGGAGCAGATCTCCTCATTAGAGATCTGTCTTCTCAGCAAAACTGTAGACTGTGAGTCCCCGAAGACAGAGATCATCTCTCACTTATTACTGTTCCTCCAGTGCCCAGCCCAGGGACCAGTAGATTCTTATGAATTGAATTGACAGGTCTCATGCACGATGTACTTCCCAGCATCTCTAGAGCTTTGTTCACAACCCATACCCCGCATCCCAGATCCTGCCAGCCTACTCTTTGTCTTCATTCCAGAAACTGCTTGATTTCTGTCACTTGACCATCCTCTGACTCGAAGAGCTCTGTCACCATGTCTACATCATGGCTCATGGCTTTTACTGCTATGAGTGTTCCAGAAAACTGACCTTGGCGTGTGTGACATGCCTGAGCCCTGTGGACATGCTCACACCTGGCCAGGTCTCTGGCCCACCAGCCTCTCTTGACCTTAATGTCCTATTATTCTACCCTGTTTCAGCCCAGTTTATAAGGGTGTCTATTACTCATTTAGCCAATGGACCCATAGCAGTATGTTTATAATTACTGTGTTTTGCTCTTCCTGTTTTTCTTCCTACCCTGTTATCTGCTCTCTATTCTCCTGATGCCATATGGCCATCCCTATTTTGACTTCTAGGTAACACCCGTGAATCTACAAGAAACCCATCGTGTTTTACATATTTGCACTGAGGATATTTAAGATTATCTTTTATCAGGGTGCCTGGCTGGCTCAGTCAGTAGAGCATGTGACTCCTGATCTCAGGATTGTAAGTTCAAGCCCCATGTTTGGTATAAAGATTATTTAAAAATAAAATCTTTTAAAAAAGAAAAAAAAAACAGATTATCTTTTGTCCCATTGCATAATGGTTCTTTGCTGGATAACTTTGGAGCTGAAACTCCATCAGTTAGGTTCTTTCCCTTACAATATCAGCCATTCTTAGTTTGAGACAACTTAGAGTACTCCAGCCTGTTTCTAGATAAACAATGCCCTCCTCTCTTCCAATTGCCATACTTGGCATTTTTTTATCCAGGGTTGGTAGGTCAAAATATGTGCCTAATACAGTCTAAAGTCTGACGGGAATGCAGAGGGTAGAGCATTCAGTCTAGAATTAGAGAGCTATTTCTTGACTTTTTCCATGGCTTTCTTTTCGGGTTTAAGGATTTACACAGATTGCATGCGTTCCACAAGTATCCTGATTCCTCTAAGAGATTTTATAAGGTAAGCCCAGGTTTTCCCACCCTGGTGAAAGTGGTTAGGAGCTCCTGTAGCAAGTTTCTGTAGCGTGGTGTTTTGGGTGAGCCCTGTGAAAACATTCTAAAGCACTGTGTTTTCTCTCTGGCTTTTCTGAAGGACATCATATTTCCTGGTTGGCACTTATTTTGACCATGAAATGGGAAAGGTGAAGGGAGGAGATCAGGCATTTTTCTGCTCCTAATTTAAAATGATTGTCCAAAGTAGCTCTCAGAGTGGCTCAGAATTTATTTAGAGACCTCTGTAGGGTTCTTGACGGGGTAAAGACCATTCAGAAAGCATGCTGGCATAGCTTCTTCTCTCATTCTTTTGGAATAACTGTGACATTGGATTTTCAGGGAAACAGTGTGAAGAAAGCTTCCATCTTTGCATGCAAAATATTTTCCATCCTAGCTTGCAAAGGAATATTTGAAAGGACTTTTTCATTTTTGTGAATGAACAAATAAAATAATTTACCCTGGGACAGCTTTCTGTTGCATAGGAAATGAACTCAATATCAGGTCAAATGGAGATACTGACCTGACATTGCCCTGATTTCCCATGAGCCTTGGGAAGTGTTTTGACCTCTGGACTACTCTTTTCCCATTGCTCCCTATTGTCTTTGTGTGTGTGTGTGTGTGTGTGTGTGTATCCATGTGCATGTGTACGTGTGTGTGTATTAAGGTATGTCTTTTCCCCAAAATTCAAATAAAGTATTTGTGAACATAATAATAATTCTCAAATAGTAGGAGAACTCTTTAATATGGTGTTGCAGAAAATAATTTTCTTATGTAAAGAGAAACATCTTAATTAAATTTGTATTAAGGATTTTTTTTATATGCTAAGATTACTTCGCACAGCACCCCGGAATCAGGGACAGTTTACTTACCGTCTTCCAGTTTTGCTGTAGCAGTCATGTTCTCTCTGCTTTTCTTTTAGGAGTCATCTCTACTGCAGACATTCTTGATCGAGAGACAACGGGGTCCTACTGGCTGACCGTGTACGCCACAGACCGGGGCGTTGTTCCACTTTATTCCACAATTGAGGTCTACATTGAAATTGAAGATGTGAATGACAATGCCCCCCTGACCTCGGAACCTATTTATTATCCTGTTGTCATGGAAAACTCGCCAAAGGATGTATCTGTCATTCAGATCCAGGCTGAGGATCCAGACTCCAGTTCCAATGAGAAACTGACATACAGGATTACAAGTGGGAATCCCCAGAACTTCTTTGCCATCAATACCAAAACAGGTAAGGGATTGCTCATATGACTTTTTTTCCAATTGGTCGTCCGGCTTTTAAATCCATCAGCCTGACACTTGCTTATTTATTTCATTTATTTTCCCCCTGACTTATTTTATGATATGGAGAATAACATTCTCATGATATGGAGAATAACATTCTCTCTCTCTCTCTCTCTCTCTCTCTCTCTCTCTCTCGTCCCCCCCCCCCCCCACCCCGGGGAGGGGTAGTTTCTGAAAAGGTGAGCATTCTACTTGGTATGTTCTGGCTGGTAGGTTTTAACTTCAGCTGAACCAAGGTGAAATAATCTAATAGAAATGAGAGGCTTTCACGAAAAGCTTTAGATTTGCTTTCCTTGTTATAATAAAAAGTTGTTCCTCAGCCACTCAGAAGGCTGTATGCCCCCTTTGTCTTTCTGGAGAAGGAATAACCTGGCCAATGCTGGGTTCTGTTGGTAAGCTGGCTTTGTGACACCTATACTTCTGGGAACTTCTCCTTTGCTTGACCTTCATCTAGCTTCGTGTAAATGATCTCCTTTAAGCCTTAAATTTAAACCCCAGATTTTTTGTGATTCCTGTAGTACCCATGAGTATAGTGTCAATGTTTAGAAGAACTTCTGGTGTCTCAATTTTTACATAAAGTGTACCACCTGTAGATTTTTTGGTCTTTTGCATAAAAACATTTCTAGAGATCATTCTGACAATTTGCTGGCTAAGGCTCAGGAGGGGCCAGTGTGGAGTTCGGTGGACTGCATTTTGAGACAAGTGCATACACTGGGAAACTCTCAGAGGTTCATTGCTTTCTTGTAATTTGCCTAGTTTAGATCTGAACAAGAGAGCCAAATCGTCAGTGAGAGTTGTGGTGGATAGAGTCTGAATTAATTGAAAGCTAGAAAAAAGAAAAAAAAAAAAGCTATTGTTGTTTCACCCCAGGCAAGTGAATTGACAGTGGTCAAAAGTTAGGCTGGTCGGTATTTGCTGGTGTGGACATACCCAGTTTTCCTAACAAACTACTGATGGGGTTGATAGTCATTTCTCCTGCCTGTGCTTGTTAAAGAGGAAACATACAGCTGACCCCATGTAGTTTATAAATGTCAGATTCCTGTGAACATACTTTAGAGAGAATGTCATGTTTTTCGGAAATAATTGATTTTCTCTAATTATAAGTGGGTCAGTCGTCTTGTTAGGCAGAGTCTCACATGCGAACAGTGGAATCAGGATTTCACTTGCATTTCACTCCTAGACAAAGAGTGGTCATCTTCTATCTTTCTGACTGAAGCCCGCTGGAACTTGCAAGAGAAGTCTCAGAGATTTGGAGGCTAGCTCATCCTTTCAGAACCATGTTACATAAGGGAAACTGCCCAAGGACCTGTGGGACCCCTGAGCTGTGCTGGAAATCCCCTCCTGATTCACTTTCTCAGTATAGCTTAAGGACTCTGTGGAATATGGTGACAGAGAAACAAATTCAGATATTTTAGAAAGTCAAGAGAGAGAGAGAGGATGAAGACCGAAAAAAATGTCACAGCAAAGAAGTTGAGGGCACAGATGTCTTCATATTTCACAACCCCCGTGGAATGTGAAACACCCCCAGTCACCTTCTGCCTTCCTTCTAATTCCCTTGCCACTTGAGTCATTCAGAGTGAGCCCACCACCCTCTTTTTGAGAAGTAAAAGACCCAGCAGAAGAACAGTTTCAACTCTTCTCTTTCTCCTCTGATGGCCGAAAAGATTTTAGAATGAAGTCATAGGAAAGGATTTGAATTGGATGTGAAGAAGGTAGGCTGTAGATTATCTGCGGAGAACATGTAACTAAAGTTGTCTTTTGTGCAGATTTTAGAAGTTTGCATGAAATCTCAGAAACTCTTGTATGGTCACAATTTAGCCTATAATGTGTAATAAGAGCCTTAATTATATTTACAATTTCTCTGTCCTTGCCATAGATTTTAAAAAACCATTTGTGCCAGGAATGGCATTTTACACTCCCTTTTCTAATTGTCTAAAAGAAAGAGCATTACTTTGTAATTCTCCAGCACATGGTAAGAAAACACTAGATTTTATTGATTCACTTACTCACCAGACATTTATTATCATGCCTACTAGTTTCCAAACAAAGTCTAGTAACAGCTATATAAACTTAAGATATGATCCAAACCTTCCTGGGACCCAAAGGTACATGAAATTAACAAAGTAACTCATGTTTATCACACAGTGAAAGAGTACAATAATTGATCATGGTGGGAGAATTTCACTCAACGTGGCCTTGGTGAGAGTGATGGTCAGGGAGTGCTTCATGGAGGTGGTAATATTTGGGGTTAGAAGTCCTGGTTTTTAAGTCCCTGCTCTGCATTTCCTTGCTGGGAAACACAATTGACCACACCAAGGGGAAACATAAACCAAATGAGACAGTCCTGACTTCACCAGCTTTTATGAACTTGGGAAAATTATGGAACCTTTCTGAAATTTTCCTTTTTACTGAGCGAGGATTGTTGCAAGGAACTTAGGAGTCCTCTGAAATGCTTAGCACATTAGCACAGTGCCTGCAGCATTGAGACCGCAATCAGTGATACCCCATTCTGATTGCCTTACCTTTGATTACAGACACATCATTCACTCTTCTTGGACCTCAGCTTCTTATCTATAAAATGAAAATGGCATTGCTGACTTCATGGGGGGGCGGGTGTTACTCATGAAGACTGAAAGTCGTGATGTGTTTGAAAGTTGTCAGTAAACTACAAAGCTCTGTAAGAATCATGTTATCACTCTATTCCTTTCTATGGAAATTCACAGAACCACAAGCCTGGTGTAATTCTTGTGAAAATTGTTGCTCTAATATAATGAGGCCTGTGGAGCAGTCTTTAGCCAGTTCTACAAACCCTCTACAGGGACACTACTCTTTGGCATTTCCTCCTGTCTTTCTAAAGGCATTTGTCTGAAATAGTTATGTTAATGTAACATTTTTTAGTAATGAAGTGGGAGTGCACCCACCAGCATATTTATTAAAGATCTTTGCTTTAGATTTTTTTTTTCAACTGGATGTAGACTCTGGTAAACTGACCTTTCATTCCTTCCTTTGTGGTAGAGCTGAAATTTAAAGACTTTTGTTTTGTTTTGGCAATGTGCTCCATAATAAATAAGATTTAAATGATTAATGCATGATCAAATAATGTCAGTGGCCATGGTCCACAGACTGCAGCAGATAACAGATGTCCCAGACCTAAGCAGTGAGAGAAATTTCTCTGTTGAACAGTGTTACCTACCCAAAATGCCTTTTTTTGTTTCTAACAGACCTAAAACCACATAAAAGCAGTAATCTGGGACCTTCCTGAGTAATTGTTGTGGCTTAAGAGTAAAAACAAAACTGTACCTCTGATGTCCTTTCTACCTGTACAGAGAACCCCTGATTCACTCCAGGCAGAGCAGCCAAATTCACTCCAGGGCAGCGTCTTTGTGGATGTCTGCCCCAGCTCAAGGGTAACTAGAGCCCTACCAGTGTGTTCTGAGCCGCAGTCCCCCAGCAGGCTGGTGTCCACTTGCCTCTTTGGGGAAACAGGCCCTCAAATGCTTGCTTCCAGCCCTTGAAACAAAATTTTAGTTGGCCATTGACTAGTCATCCTGGCTCAGTTGGGGAGCAGGTGTGAGAAGTTCCTCCAGGGTCTTAGAAGGTTTATTTTAGTTGTATCTGTAGTATGGATACCACTTAGCAGAGCGCAAGCACGCCGGCATTTGGTAGAGCACTCAGGAGATGTTAGCTGTTGCTGTTACTATTACTTTTTTTTTTTTTAAGATTTTATTTATTTATTTATTTGACAGACAGAGGTCACAAGTAGGCAGAGAGCCAGGCAGAGACGGGGCGGTGGGGAGGCAGGCTCCCTGCTAAGCAGAGAGCCCGATGCGGGGCTCAATCCCAGGACCCTGGGATCACGACCCAAGCCGAAGGCAGAGGCTTTAACCCACTGAACCATCCAGGCGCCCCTGCTGTTACTATTATTAATCATCCTGTATTCCACCCTAGAATAAAGTTTATGTAAGTTGCACGCAGAGTTTTCCCAGCACTGTCTTTTGATGAAGGCGTACTTGAAAAGCTGCAGTGTTTTTCCTCAGTACACGGTGTATAGCACTGGAACCTTCCATTCAGGCTTATAAAGTGTATTATGCACTACTGTCTACCTCTGCTATTTTAGACCCCAGGTGTTGCGGGATGGCAGATATATAAGAAGCATGAGATCGTTTGTGCATTCAGGGAATTTATTCTCATGGGAAAAATAGGACCGTCACACATATAATGTACTTTAGCAAAGAGCGTAAGGCAACTTATAAGAAATAAATGGTCAAATTCTGTGGAATGTAAGCTGTGAACAGGGTAACATGTCAGAAAGGGGCTGGGACAAGGACTTCCCAGATCTGAAGTGGGCCTTGAAGAATGGGTCCATCTGCAGAGAGAGCAAGCCAGAAAGCAAGTTAAGTTGACCTTGAAAACCCATCTGCTGCTGCTGAAGCTAGTTTGAGAGGCATTATACAATTAGAAAAGGAATTTTAAAAGACTCATAAATGTCTGGAACGTTGTGAGATATTAGAAATAACAAATATGTGCATCTCTTCTCTCTCTCTCTCTCTCTTTTTGGTTTGGTGATATTTGGATTTTTAAAAGCCTTGGGTTGTATCTCTTTCTTTTGAGAGGCCAACTTAGAAATAATACTTTCAGAGGGAAAAAAACATACATAGGGAAGATCCCTCTATGTTTTCCTTTGCCTCTGTTAAACCTACAACCAGGATTGACATATGCTGCCTTGAGAGCCCATGTCTGTGAAAGTGACCCTTGCTTCTTCCAGATCTTCTGCTGGTCGATTACACAGGGCATAGGCTTTCTGATTTCCTCCCTGCAGTTGTGATGTTTCCCTTTGACGCATGCTTTGGTCACAGGCATCTCCACCTGTGTTTGAGTGGTGATGAAGCCCAATTCTCTTTTACTACCTGACCAAAAGATGCTTAATGTGTGGGTAGATCAACTGCCCTGCCCACCAGGTGGGTGGAAAGGCAGAGATCCTCTTTAAAAGCGTTTCTGCTCAGGGACACCTCAAATTCTGCCATCATCCGTTGGTATCTTTGGATTTAGATATTTTTTCCCTATTAAAATGGGAGGGGTAGCTTATTAGAATACTGGATGTCCTCTGTTTTTTAATCAACTCCAGATACTATTAGCATACCTTTTGGTGTATATATAAGACATAGTGGGTAAATCAGCAGGAGGGGTAACAGAAGGAAAAGGGAAAAGTCAAGACCGCACTTCAGCGTGATCACCTGACCATCTTATTAGGCTGCAGATCGCTGAGGGGGAGCCTGATAATTTGTACTTCTAGCAAGTTTCCAAGGGAGTCAGATGTTGCTTCCCTAGAGAGCCTCCTTAGCAAGGCTCTAGACGTTAGTACCGACAAGAAACACAAGAGGGAGGTAACATGGTGCTGAGACACACAACTGAGGACAAGGTCGTTTCCACCTTATAATTTATCCGTACACTCTTTCCTCACAGTGCTGGAGTTTTGAGTTGTGACTATGAATTCAAAGTGCTCTCTCTTTGCCACCCCCAAAATCAGATCTCATAACGTTGCTTATACTTTGTGTTTTATGAAGTGGAGACAAACGAAAATCCAGTCTCTTTAATCATCCATAAGCAAAAACATCATTGATTCCTTAAGGCTTGTGATTGATAAAAAATCTGGGTTATAAAATGTTTGGATGCACTTGTATTATTTCCACATTTTTGGATAAAGGGGAAGTCGTTACTAAGTGGAGGTCAGACCTACTTCAATGAATAAACAGACATTTGATATTAGTATCTCATTATAAAAAAGGATTAGTTCGTAAGATAGTGGTACTCAAAAATAATGTAATATATTAAGTAACCTAATCCTTATGTTGCCGCACAGCCCTGTTTGGTGATAATCTGCTTAGGAAACTATCTTTTCCTGGAAACCAGAAGGAAACCTTATTTTATGTATAAAACCAGAGATTAAAAAGAAAAAAACACCCAAGGTGAGGGACAAGGGTACAAATATTGGTGCTTTTTCTTCAGTGTGAACGCTGGGGAAATCTCTTGTTACCGTGTCTTATTCTTTATTCCTTCCTAATGGAAAGCTAAATTCTCCTGAATGGGTAGAAATGGCCGCTAGATGATGAGTTGATATTCATAAGTTACAGGCACAAAGCAGATAATGTAGCAAATGAGTATGTATGAAACTGTAAATCACCCTCGCTCCTTCTTTCAGCCATGAAAGGAGGCCTTGTCCTATAGAACATTAAATTGTGTTCATTTAATCCAACAAGTCCAGTAGAACAAATCGGGCTCATGCAGATTTATCACAGGGGGGTTATTTAAATTCAGCAGTGACCTTTGCATCCCCATGAATGTGCTCCTAATGAACAAGGACAAAGGGAACTTTTCTGCACTGTCATTATGTTCCCTGGGAGGCTGCGGGTTTCCCCACTTGATCAACTCGCAACTATGGGCTGGAGGGATGGGGGTGGGGTTCTGAGGGGGCAGAGGGCTTGGTCAGGGCTGGCCATCTTGGGAAGAATATGCTTTTCCCTGTTGTGGACTGTGGCTCTCCTTCTTGTGGCTCGATTTTGTCTGCATGCATGTTATGTTTCTAAGTGCTAGTTTCAGAGTTTCTCAACCTCGGGACTATCAGCATTTTGGACTGGACAAGTCTCCTGGTGAGGGCTGTCCTATGCATTACTGAATAGGACAAGAATTGTGACAGTCAAAATACTTCTTGGCATTGTTATGTCTCCTGGGGGTAGAATTAGCCCTGTTGCGAACCAATAAATGAATATGGAGTATTTTGCAGGACTCTTCCATATGGCCCTTACCAAAGCAACCTGTGTAAATGACTGGTTATGAAAGTATGATGGTGTAGTTAACCAAAAAAAAAGGGCATCTATACGTATATCTACATATAGGTAGATATGCGTACCTATGTATCATCAATAATTAATAAAATGAAATAAAATAAAAATGGGAAAAAATCTAGAGCTGCCTCTCACTTCCCTCAGATTCAAGATTCTTTGTATTTTAAAAGCTCTTGAAATCAATTCCGTTAGGAAAAGAAGAGCAAAATAGGAGTGCCTGGGTGGCTCAGTCGTTAAGCGTCTGCCTTTGGCTCATCTCATGATCCCAGGGTCGTGAGATCGAGCCCCGCATCAGGCTCCCTGCTCCATGGGAAGCCTGCTTCTCCCTCTCCCACTCCCCATGCTTGTGTTCCCTCTCTCGCTGTGTCTCTCTCTGTCAAAAAAAAAACCAAAAAAACAAAAAAACAAAAAAAAAACATAAAATCTTAAAAAAAAGAACAAAATAATAACAAAACATCACACAGAATGAATGTGGATAAAGTTATCCTTTTCTCTACTCTTAGTATTTGGAGAGGATTTGGCTGTAACAGAATTGTCATCAGAGTCAGTTTTGAAGAGCATTCTTCAGAAGACAGCGTGAAGAGATTATTTTGAGGGTTTCCGGGTTTATTTCCTTGAAAGACTTACACAACTCTAAATCCTGTTTCTGCTTAATGTCAACCTTCTGATGGATAAATATGAGGATTGTCCCTTTCCTGGACTAAAAGTGGATGAAAAAGAAAAAAACAAAAAACTTTTGACCTCCACAGAGGATTCTGTAGTCAAGTACATAGATGAAGGCTCTCCGAGGCCATTGGCATTCCCAGTAAGTATGCAGTGTGCTATAAGACCCAGCCGACCGGTAGATTTGTGGGGACTTACACTGGGGGCCCAGATCACCATCTTTAGATACATAATAGGATTGGAAAGACTTAGCAACGTGGGAACTGGTGCCCGCCTCAGTAATAGGAAGGAAATCTTTGGACCACCCCTCCCCCACAAATTAAGTCAAGTTTGTCCTTACAAAGGACAGGATTGCTAGTTAGGCAACAGTATGAGAGTTTACCCATTTCGGAGATTCAGATCTTTGCATTAATACAACTCTTACTTGGAAAAAGGATTGTATAAAACCAAATGACAGTCAGGAATGGGGAATCTTGGCAAAAGGGAGAGAGGACTGAGCGGGCACCCCTGGAGGGAAGAGAATGATGCCACCACCTATCTGGGGACTGCCCAGCTCTGTAGGTGGCTCAAAGCTGCCTCCCCAGGGGCAGGGTGCTGGTCATTCAGTGTGGCTGGTGCTAAGCCTTATGTGCTGCTCTCCTGTCCTCCTGATGACCTGCCGAGATGGGGTAGAGCTCCTAGATATTCAGCCTGCCCCTGGGGCTCAGCTGTGGGCCTGACTGCTCCTGAAAATGACTGAGAATTATTTGGGAGGGTATAAATAAAGGACATGCTGGAGCTGTGTATATATATCTTAAAAAAGAGATTGATTAAGGTCATAAACTTTTCTTTTATTTCTTCTATCTGGGCGTTAATTCCACAGCACTAATTTACTGCATTGGTTTATTACTTTGTTCTGTTCTGAGAGAAACAGTGAATTTTAATTGAAACCACTGCTTTGCTTCTCTACATTCTTCCCCACCATTGTTAGGGAGACTCCTGGATCCTGCCTGGGCCTGTCTGTGCCTTTCTCTCTCAGGTATGACAGGAAGGCGGGAAGAGAAACCTTCACCCAGAGCATAGTGCTGCCTTGTGTCCCAGGCATGCTGGTGTTTTCTCCTTTAGCTTTGACTACAATCCTGGAAAGAAACCAGGGCTCTGGGCTCCTAGGCAATTTGCCAGGGTTACCCGGCTGGTCGGCGCGGAGCTTGGGGTTTGTCTGATTAATGGTCCCTAATGCTGAAGACAAAGGCTATCTAATTTGAAAAAATGGAAGCAAACTCAATAAACACTTTAATGAGCCTATAACTTTGGTGCTGGGAAAGCTTTCAGATGATTGTGTGCACGCTGTCCAAACAGGTGCATGACGCTCCCCAAAGAAGTGTTGAAGTCCTAATTCCCCTGTGTTCATGAATGGGATCTTATTTGGAAACAGGATCTTTGCGGATATAATTAAGTTAAAATTCGTTCATACTGGATTAGGGTGGACCTGAATTCAGTACCTAGTGTCCTTATTAGGAGAGGAAAGTCTGGACACAGAGATGTTATTACAGAAGACAGTCAGGTGAAAGGAGGCGTAAGAGTAATGATGCCACAAACCAAGTAAGGCCGAGGACTGCCAGCAACCACCAGAAAGTAGGAAAAGACAAGGAAGGACACCTGTCTAGAGCCTTTAGAGGGAGCGTGAGCCTGCCTAAGAGCATAACCCTCCCTAATTGTGGACTTCTAGCTTCCAGAGCTGTAGCCGAATAAATTTCTCTTTTAACGCCTCCCAATTTGCGGTACTGTCTTCCAGCAGCCCTGGGAAGCTACTATCAGGTGCAGTCTCAGGGTACAGATAGGAGGGAAGATTGCGCTCTCCTAAAGGGGTGAGGGCAGGATGCAGATTCAAGGGTCACGGGTTCATAGTGCAGTGCTCTGCTTACTTGACCAAATATTAAGACTTCTAGTGATTTTTACACTAGTCAAGCCTGGCTTTCGTTAGATAGTTGGTTTTTCATTTGTTTTGCAGTACTTGCGATCTCGTTAAGATTATTTATTTGGGTAGTTCGGAAAGGGATAAGGGTTTCAGTGAGAGACTGTGTGACATGACATTACTCGAAGCATTTCAGGACTTCTAGAAGGCCATCCCTGATGGGGCTCACATGCTCCTTGGGGTCCATGGGACCACCTGGAAGTTGCTGTTGACTGGCATTTAGTGTCCCTCACAAATCGGGATCTCATCAGTCTTATTCTTTTTGTCATTTCTCAGCTTTTTAAAGCTGATTCTCTGGAAGCATGGTTCTTTCAAAGCACTGAAAGTTTCTACATTCAAAGTCACTACTGGATTACCATTAACCTTGAGAGCCTAAAGGCTAGTTTTAGTACTGTTACTACTTTATTTTCTGGACTTGTCATTTTCTGTCATCTTTGTATGACTTCTTTCCTATCTTCTTGACATTGTTACAAAGAGGTATACATGTTCCAGAAATCTATTAAATGTCGTTCACCTTGAAGTAGATTATTCTAGGAAAGCACATGGAACTCTAACAAAATTCTAAAACCAATATGTAATGAGGTGTTGATGGCAGTCCTTGTATGTTGCAGCAAACTGACAGAGGTTTGTTGAGCACTTCGACATGCGTAGTCGTATTAAGCTTCCCAACAGTACGGGGGAGGGGAGAAGCCAAGCAGAGTAGTGCTCAAGAGCCTGGACTCTAGAATCAGATATTTTCGCATCTAAATCCCAGCTCACTCACTTCTTAGCAACATGATGTTGGGTGCATTTTATTACCTCTCTGAGCTTCGGTTTCCTGCTCTGTGAAAATGGGAGTAATTATAGTAACTATAGTAACTAATGAATTGGATTGCCACCAAGATTAAATGAGTTAATATACATGAAGTCGTTTTAAAAGTACTCAGCATGTAGTAAGCTCTCAATAAACGTTAAATGATGTTGTTTTCAGGCAGATTTTTTTTTTTTTTTTTTTTTTTTTTAGCTAACTCGGCATCCACATTGTATGATTAAGGCCTGAGGCAGTTGGTGTCTTCAAAGTACAAATAAGTATAACACCTTATCTATAGATTCATTAAATTTTCATCTTGTGAGACTGTGTCTCTCTGTCCTGTTGACTTTCATACATGTGACTCTCTAAGTCGTGTCTGAAAAGTGGACTGTGATGGGGTTCTCTTAGCCTCCTAGAGGCCTCTCTCCCTATTTTAGATATGTCTACTCCCAAGAGTAAAATAAAAAAGATACCTTGGAAAGAGCACTAGTAACAGTAGTTGGCTTGTCCGGACTTTCACCTAGCCCCTCCCGTTAACTCCTCTTATAATAAGCTTACCTCATTTCGATAGGCCTCGGAATCCTAACCTATAAATCAAAGAGTTGGAACGAGAGTCAAGAGCATCAACACCTGCCTCACATGCTCATTTTCCCATCACAGACATCACTAATTGATGATAATAGCCTTTCATGTTATGCCCACACTTTGCATCCATTTCAACCTAACACTGATGGGGACCTGGCATGAGAAGGGATGTTTATTTGCCATTGAGGGCCCTGAAACCGTCTCTACCTCTGACTAAGTCCTAGAGTCTATCAAGGACCTTGTCACTGTAGAGAAGGAAAGGGGGTGCTAATAGAAGAGACTGTGTAGAAATAATTACCAAGGACTTGGTCAGCCTGAGAACTTGAGAGGTGAAGATAGTCTTCACAGAGAAGATACATTGTTGTAAAAAACTTCGGAGCTATCTCACCACCTTACAGCATCATCTCCTTTCTCTGAGCACTAACTCTCAATTCTTCCTTCCTTGATACCAGAATTAAGATTCTCTCTTCCAGGAATTTGTTGTGGAGATTCAGAGATAATCTCTGGCTATGATGGACTTGAGAACTGTGGATGAATGTTTGTGTCCCTCTAAAATTCATGTTGAAACCAAATCTGCAAGGTGATGGTATTTGAATGTGGGGCCTTTGGGAAATCATTATGTCACGAGGGTGGAACTCTGCCCTCTGGAAGAGGCTTGACTGCCTTGTCAAAGAGACTCTGGAGAGATTCCTCTCCCTTTCTGCCCCGCAAGGACACCGCTGGGAAGACACCTTCTTTCAACCAAGGAAGTGGGCCTTCACTAGACACCGAATCTGCTAGCATCTTGACCTTGAGTATCTAGACTCCAGAGCTAGAAGAAATAAATGTCTGTTTATGAGCCACCCAGTCTATGGTATTTTGTTAGAACAACCTGAAGGAACTAAGATAGCGGCTGTGTGCGTGAAACAGCTACAGACTGACAGGCAGACCAGCTCTGATGGGCTTGATCCTGCTGACTTTCTGATGGCTAGTTCTGGTGCTAGTGAAACCCAGTTGTGTTCTTTGCTCTTTGCACTACAAGTTGCTCTAACATACCTTATAGTAATAACATGTAACTTTGCTATCAAAGCTTGAAATGGGTTTCTCTTTATGCAAAGAAAGGACCATACAGGGCCATTGCTGTAGAAAGCCAATCAGAAGAGAGGCTTAGAAGGAAGAAATGTTCTCTGATAATGGTTGCTGTGTAGATTTGGTCATTGGTGGGGAGATCAGTGAAAGTCATTTGTCTTTATAAGTCATGTTATTACTGGGACTTTCATTTACATTGGTTTGAACATTGACCATCACTTTTTCTCTTTCATTTATGTAATTCCTTGGGTCATGATCAAAAATATTTGTGATCTCCAGCATGTGCTTGGATTAAGCCCTATCTTTCTTTACAAATAGTTCTTAGATATTTACTATTTTAAATTTTATCTATAGGATTCCATAGGAAAATTGGCCAACAATTCTGTTGAAAGTGAATTACACTATTTTAGACAACTCTGCTTATCCTTAACCTATTGAACAAGATGAGCATGGTAACCTTACCTGTGCTCTAGGAATTCACTCTGTGCAATTCACTCAGTATACCCATGAGAAGCATGGGTTACTTCTGGGTTGGAACCCCTACCATTCACATACCAACCATATGGCTGTGGACAGGTTTTTAACTTCTTATGGCTCATGCTCCTCGTCCGTAAAATCAGGTTACTGAGTTCTGAGGATTAAATGGGTTAATGTATTTTATAAAGCATTTGGCTTAGTCTTGTCCATATGAAGTGTTCAACAAATATTAACTACTATAGTTATCGATATCATTTCTCATAGTTAATATTAAATGCATTCGACATTCTTGCCTTTCAAAGGAATTTGTTTTCTTGAAAATTGATGAAGAATATGTCTGATTAAAAGTGTTGGAGGTCTCAGATATATATTACGTGTTTATGTTTCATGAGTGCCTACTATATACCAGGTACTGTGTTAAGCAGAGAGCATCTGGGGCTGATAACATAAGGACCCTACCCTTCAAGATCTCATAGTCCAGAGTCGTGTCACCATCAACTGTTATTTATTGATATTGTCACACAGCTTTAAAAGGCAGAGATTAAGTAAATAATATTAAGGTTCTTTATGGGACTTTTTCTGTCAATAATAAATGGTTATAATATTTATTGGTTGTTTGAGGAAGGAAAACATCTGAGAACATGAGCTAGGATATGTAAAATAAATCCATCACATTAGAAACAGACTCTTACAGGCTGACAATGCGGAACCTTTGCCAGGGCACCTTTTTTAAATATGGTGCCATTGCAGTTAAGCAAGACAAATCCAATTTTACCTCCTACCACTTAAGTTAATTTCTCTTCTCTGAAAATTTCCCATTTTATAAAGACATACTTCATCTTGGCTATGTACATACTAAATTGTTCATTTTTTACTTAGTTAAATTGTTTTCTGTCATAGTGAGAAATGCTTTCCTCTTGAAGAAATGATGTTCATGCATGGGAAATAGGAATATTTATTAAAGAGGTTTATTACAAGACTAGATTTAGACATATTTCTATAATTTTTGTATTTAAGTAGTTTTAGTGCCCAATGAAATGACTTTCAGTGCAACATGGGCTTTAATAATCAGAGTCTCCAAAGTCTCCCTCTTAGACTTTAATCAAATAGAGTTGGTGCATTTATATTTACATGCGTATGTTTAGAAATACTGGAGATGTTTTCAGTGGAGATGTTTCCAGTGGATCTCCATTAATACATTGCTGGGTTATAATGACTAGTGAATGGCTTAAGTTATCTTATGCTTTCATCTCTCTCTGATTTAATAAGCCTTTATGGATTTTGGATTCTGCAGATCGGCAAGGGAGGAACATAAGGAAATAGGAAACTTCTCAGACCTAAAATAAACAAACAGGCTGTTTACAAGACAAAAACACTTGAGCAAAGCAAGTTCTGGGTCGAGGGTGAACACTGAGTTTGTCACTGATGACGCGTGTTTAAATTGTAATGATGTCTTGTACCTCCTGAAATGGAGGAATTATACCCAAGTGGCTTTCCCAGATAACTGAAATTCAACATTTTTTGTGCCAAAACAACAATTTAAAAAAGCAGCTATATTTCTGCACCACTTTGCATAGTGGATTATCTGTGTCTTTCACTTTTCCAGCCTAGCATGCTGAACACAATGATACAAGCGGGTCTGGCTTCATAGTCCAGCTACCTCTGCAGTCATATAGGACACGTGTTCAGAAGGACCACCTGCTTGGTTTAATGCTCTGCTGTCATTGTCTGGAAATTCATAATAATTTTTTTGAACGAGGGGCTTGGCATTTTCATTTTGCACTGGGCTCTGCAAATTATGTTGCCTGTCATGGACGTGGGGTTTCCATTTGGACTGTGAATTACTGTCTGGAGCCATCAAATGCAGTCCTGTTTGGGTCTCCTTACTTGTGCTCAGCTTGCCAGTTCTCACTTCTGTTATCAGTCCACCTCTCTCTTCCAGTGCTCTGCCTTCTAATTTGCTGCTTCTCATCTGCTGAGACATCATATAAATAAGGTATTAGAATAGTAAGTAGGCTGAGAACCAGTAGGCTCTGAAGGGTGACCTTGAAGGCTCCTCCCACAGAGGAAAAGTACCGCAGCGTCCCTCACCAGTCTTTGTGGCATTTTTTTTTTTCTGGGGTCCTAAGATTGCTTTCTCTTCTCCTGCACTGACTACCTTGGTGAAGAGACTTTCTCTGTATAAACACCAGGGGGAGGGGAAGCATACAGTTCTGACCCATTTCCCTTAAGGGAAAATTGTTGTAAACAAACTATTTTTAAAGTCCAGTTTTGTTTTTTGTTTTTGTTTTTGTTTTTTAATTAATCATTAGATGGTAAGAAGGTAAGTGAAATTTCTTTTGGTAAGATCCCTGTGACATCCATATAAGCTATGAAGGTTTTATCATTGGCCATTTAGAGAACCTTTTGGATTCCAATAGTTTGTGTCCTTTCAGATTGTTCACGAATCTTCATGGTAATGTTTGCACTGGGCACCCCCTTGTCCTGAAAGAAACCATGGTGTACCTTTCTGACACAGGTCCCAATGTAGGTTTTCTCTACGGTTGCACAATTTCATTTTCCATTGTCTTCTTAGACTCCTATCAGCTAAAATAAGGTGGACGTTTGCTCTGCAGTGATATTTATTTGTTTGTTTGTTTGTTTGTTTGTTTATTTTTCTGGCGTGCTTTTCCACCTTCCAGCATCCAGGCTACCTGCAGCAAGAGTAAGCAAAACCAAACAAATGTTTTGTCAATTCTTAGACCATTCATAGGACAGGAAGTGTGCTGGCATTTGTGTTCAAAGAAAATAAGATTCTTCAGAGTGGGGGAAAACATTGTTATTAACTCATCATCTATTTACTCATTTATGTAGTCAACATTCAGCATTGTTTTTTGAACACTTACTGTGTGACAGGCACTAAGATAGGCACTTGGATGCAGTGGGGAGTAAGACAATTGTTATTCATTCCAAGAACAATGCTTCCCTCACAGGAATGCTCTAGGGAAGGAAGGAAGGAAGGAAGGAAGGAAGGAAGGAAGGAAGGAAGGAAGGAATATATGCTATGGATAATGTGTGTCACTTTTTGATACCGCACAGGGATTTCTGAATTCCTTTTGTAACAAAAAAGCGCTTACAACTTTCTGAAATCCAAACATGCCTGAAATTTTCTCGACTAGTTGCTTTTGTTTAAACTCCTGTTTGACATTTGAACTATTTCCAAAATGTCATATCTGGATTTACCTGCCTCTGAGGAATTAAAACAGATTTTATATTGACATAGTGTGCAAGTTGTCAGAATGTACACAGTACTGGAAATTTCCTAAGTGTTCATAAAGGAAAATGAAAGGGTCATCAGTTGCTTTTTAGGTCAGTTTATGCTAAGTTATGAAAGCACTTTCGGTATGACCTCATCAGTTCTGGGCCAAGTTTTACTTAACATTAACTGAAATGGTTAAAGGTGTGGGCGTGGTTAAAACAATGTCATGGTGACCTTTTGCCGCCTTGCCACTGTCCTTCTATGATGTTTGATATTAATGTGATTTGATATGTGGGGGAGAAAGCAGGCAATTATTGGGGAAACGCCTTCTACTTTCATAAACAGGAAAAATATGGGAGTTGGTCTTTGCTAATAGACGTCAGAATAATAATTGCATTCATAATTGTAATTTATGTGATACTTCACAGTGTTTAAACTCTCACATATTTTATCTGTGATAGCTCTAGAATAACATCTTTTACAAGATTAAAGTCTATCTAGGGAACCTACAGAAAAGTTCTCCACAGTTAGAATTTTATACCTCAGGATGAAAAGCAACAGACAAATCAAGGTTATGAAACTTTAGGTCCTTTATTTTTAATGAAGATCAACCATTGTACTGACAGGTAAAATAAAGGAAGGGGTAAACATAGGCCTAGGTGTCTATAAGCCTTATTAAGAACAAAATTTTTAAAGTAGTGGGTTGTGTGCTTATAAATTCAGTCTGTATTATGAATTCATCATGAATAAATTCAACATTCTCTGGCCTTTAATGAGTTGACAGCATTGTGCCTTGTCTTATGTATTAATTACACACTAATTGATTGAACAAACATGTATGAATAACTCTACGATCAGGTTCTGGGCTAGGTGCTGGGAGTACAAGATCAAGAACACATCATGTCTCAAGGTAGGCAGGGTTTGTCCATCACAACTCTCTCCCTGTGGATTTTTGGTACGGTTTTTGAGGTACTTCATCTCATTATTTTTTATTATTCATACTGAGCCAGTGCCTCCTTACCCTTCATGGCTTTAATTTTCCCTGCATCCTAGATTCTTTGTCAAGACGAGAGTGATTATAAGCCAACCATGTGATGTACTCGGGGGTCCTCCTCTGTGTGTGAACCCCATTGTTAGCCCTTTGGGCAGAGAACAATCTCAAATTGTTCTGTTTCAGGGTACACAGGACCCAGTTACACATTAAAATGTATACATTTCTCCAAAGATGCCAGTGGGGAGACACTGGGTTTCTTTTCAAAGATAAATGTAAAGCCATCAATCTGTTACAAATGTCAATCAAACATGACAAGGACAGAGTGCCTGTCATCATCTGACCTGTCCCCCACAACATAAGAAGTAAATCGCATTGTGATAGCTAGACTTTTAACAGGTTCCACCTTAGTAGAGGTGTTTGGAGGCCCCAACTAAGAAAGCTCTTAGAACTGGCAAAGACTCTGGGTCCTTCCAGGGCATGGCGCCCTCTTCTCTATGTGAGAGGAACGAACCAGCTGTGTCAGCCCTCAGGGAGCAACTGGTCAGGAGCAGCTGGCCATTCATGTGGTTAGGCTCTCCAGATTGGTTTTTAGACTGACACATGCCACGTACTCTGCCAAGGTCATACCCAATCTTCACAACTGTCAGAGACATCACTATAATTAATGCTTACCCTTCTACAGATACTCAAAGAAGTTGGGTCTCACTCAGGCAAAGCCCAAGTTCTACCCTCAACTGCTAAGGACAGGTCCAATCTGCTCCCTCTTTGCCCCTTTCTTTCTTTCTTTCTTTCTTTCTTTTTTTTAAAGATTTTATTTATTTGTCAGAGAGAGAGAGAATGTGAGTGCAAAAGTAGGCAGAGCAGCAGGCAGAGGCTGAGAAAGAAGAAGACTCCCCGCTGAGCAAGGAGCCCGATGTGGGCCTCCATCCCAGGACCCTGGGATCATGACCTGAGGCGAAGGCTGTAGCTTAACCCACAGCCACCCAGGTGTCCCTCTGCCTCTTTCTTGTCTCGCTCTGCTCTTCTCCACTCTCCTTTTGTCAGCTGAGCTCTGGGACACATTTTGGGCCATAGCTCATGTTGACTCTGCTGCCTGGAACCCTCTTCCCTTCCACCCACCACGTGACTGGATCGCTAGCTCCCTTCAGAGCCTTCTTCGTGTGTCACCCTCCAACACAGCCTTTCCTGGTCACGCCATTTGCTATTGTAATTCCCAGTTTTTGGGTGCCCCTCCCTTGCTGTAGTTCTCTCCTTAGCACTGATCGCTAGCTAACAAAGTATATCTGTGATTTCTTTATTTTTCCAGTTCTTTATTTTCCCCACTAGAATGGAATCTCCATAAGACAGAACTTCTGTTTTTGCTGACCGTTACATATTCTGCCTTGAACAGGGACTGCCAAGTAGTAGGAATTTAGCCAATATTCATTGAATGAATACATGAATGGATGGAAGAACTAGTGAAAGAATCAATTTGCCTGAATTCTCATTCAGAGACTATAAGCAATGTCGTCCAAATTTGACTCACTCCGTAGAAACCGTATATTAACCTTCCAAACTAAGGGGCCAAGGCATAGGTAAGATTGTGAACTGGAACTCAGTCTTCAACATTGTGTAGATGTTGTCAAGTTGGTCAAGGGCAGAACCTACAAGGTACACACAAATGTGTGGGAGCAGAGGCAGCCAGGGACACAGACCTTTCTGCACTGTCTTGGGTTGCTTTGGGAATTTGCCTGCCAAGCCTCTCTATAAAGACAGCCTGTTCCCTGCTCAGTCATGGGTGTTCCATCACTGTAGACCAAAGCCATTATAGAGCCCACTCTTGGACATGTTGGGGCTTAGAAAATAACCTTTCCATCCTGGGATTAGAACTGATAGTTGAATGTGACCAGGCATTTCCCAAATTAAGCTTTCCATCCCAGAAACATTCAGAACTCTACTTAGAGAAATTGTTATTTTTTTTTCTCTGCTCCTCTTTCCACGTGCCTGTTAGATTTTTCCATACGTTGTTTATAATAACTTTTCCCTGTGGTTGAAGATAACAGATTTTTGCTTTTAATTCAAGAAATGTCATCTGCTGTAATGTTGTACAACAAGGCACTTTCCAAGTTTCAAAGCGAAGAGTGTGTTGTTGGATTGTGTTTTTGCATGGGAAACCCTAGCCATGGTGGAAAGTACCCCCCCACCCGGAGCTGTGATGTGCAGAATGTCCCCCCTTCCATCTTTGTCAGTGCCTATAAGTGAATGTAAAGGGTTTTTTTTTTTGTCATTTTAATTTAAATTCAGAAGGAGTCTATTTGTATGGTAATCATAAGCTAAGGAAAACAGTGTTTCATTCCTCTCTGGGATTTGTTTTCTGACATCTTCACATTCTCTAGTGCTTTAACCTGGCAACAGCATATTAACAGCAATTCATTCTCCGTATTTTAACATGTAGAACACTACCCAGAAGATTAGTACATGATGAAGAGAAGGAACGCTGAAGAGATGTTGAGGCCATAATTAATTTTGCTTCCAGACACCATATGGTCGTGCTTTCTGATCTTAACTGGAATTGGAGTCACCGTAGAGTTTTCAGTTTTAAGGGGGAAAATAAAGGATTGTACACAGGGAAGCACTGTCCTTCTTTTAAAGATTAATGTTTTGACATGAGGGTACAAACGATATTCTCGTTGTTTGGATTCATTATTTTTCCACAAGAATTTTTCAGGGGGTAATTTTCTTCCTGTGAGCACCATCGCGAAGGGCTCCCTTCACTAACTGCTTGTCTGAAATGCCCTGAACTGAAGAAAGACAGATCGTTAAAGAGCCTTCTCTCCCAATTCAAGTGATTACTGCATGTTCTTGTCTTAAGTGAGAGACTCGTGAGGACTTGGGTTAGATCTTCAGTCACGCCAAATGACAGACTTGGTCACAAAACCAGCTCAGTTAGATTAATTTCTGTGGATGATCCTGGTAGATGAGGTGATTCAGCTAATACCTAGAGGTGTCCTCAGATCAGGGGTCCGGGGCTCAGAAGTCTACATGGGCAAATAGCTAATGTAAGGGAGTGAAATCGGTCCCAGTCAAAGGGTGGTGTGGAAAACAGGACATTGGCTATGCAGGTAGTTTTCTCTTCAACTCCTGAAGGTGGCCAAGTGGACATTCCCTCCATGTTTAGAAGGGGGCTACTGTTGTTTAATCCCGAAAGATGACTGAGTCCAGAATGTTGCACTGGAACAGCCAGATCTCTTCCTTCAAGAGAGGCGACAAATCACTGTTTTCATGCAAAATCCCCTGATTGTTATAGGGCGTTAGTTCAAACCTAAAAGTAGCAATCCTTCACACCAGCCCAGTGAAGCATGCCTGTGGGATTAACGTTCGCAGATCGTTCTCTGAGATCGAGAACAAATAGAAGCCACGTACAGATATATATAAAACTAATAAGTCAACAAAACTATTAATAAAATGTGTTCCAGGGGCTCCTGGGTGGCTCAATGGGTTAAAGCCTCTGTCTTCAGCTCAGGTCATGATCCCTGATCCCAGGGTCCTGGGATCGAGCCCTGCATCAGGCTCTCTGCTCAGCAGGGAGCCTGCTTCCTCCTCTCTCTCTGCCTGCCTCTCTGCCTACTTGTGATCTGTGTCTGTCAAATAAATAAATAAAATCTTTAAAAAAAAATGTGTTCCATCCTCTGACAAATAATTCGAATCTGAAAGGTCAGATTTGGAACTAGAGTTCTCTAAGTCCTGTAAGTACCAGACGAGGTGGAGTGGGGGAAGGCAGGCCCTGCCTACGCCCCTACTCCTGCCTAGCTTCTCTTCTCACCCCCAGCTCTCCCCCATGTGCATGTGTATGGACACCCTAGGCCACATGTTCAAACTCTGGTCTCCTACTTCCCCAGTCTCCACCCCTCTGTGAACAGCTTCCCTTTAACCAGTCCTCAATCTTGAGCCCTGGGCAGGCAAGGGCTATCCTAGAGAGAATGGATCCAGCAAAGACACTCACTCAGGCCCTAGAAACAAGCCAAGTGGTTATCTGGGCAGAGAATTCCAGAATGCTTAGAGCTAGTGCTTGGTCTAGAATCATGACTTTAGAATGTATCTGGATAGCCATGAGCAGATACCAAGCGGGTACGTCTCCTTGCCTCCCCAATCTCCCAGTCTTGTGGGGAGAGGCATAGCAGAAGGAGGGCCAGGGGTGTCTTCTGCATTGTGAAGGCTGAGACTTTGGTGGCCAGAACTTACGGGCAGTATTTGGGCCCTTGATTTATAGAATATTTGCTCCTGATGAGATCTTAGAGATCACCTTATTAGTTCCATGCTATGAGAGGCAGTCCATAGTCCTCTCGAATCACAGACTTTTTAGTTAGATATATTGGATATCTGAATTTAATCCCATGCCCAAACACTTGTGGGTCTGTGACATGTAATTTATCCCTGGTTTGCTCCTCAGGAAAATGGAGATGAAATACATTTTATTCTGGCATATCAAGGACTTTTTTGATCAATGGTGGTTATCATCTTTGGGTACCCGTTCATCCTAACAAAACATCCACCCCGGGGAGTATTGATCTCATGGAGCTCCCTCTCAGCTACAGTTGTTTGCTTACACTCTTTTGGTTAAGTACAAGGATGATCTTAGCCTGCCTTTCTAGTTCTTGAATTATCTTCTGTTTTTCCATTAGGAAAAGAACAACAGAGAAAGGAAATTACCAAGACAACGTTGTTTAAAATGGAAAAAGTTTGTGTCTTCTCTCCAAATCTGATGGTGATCACTTCAACTTTTAGGGTCTTTATTTTCAAAGCTCTGTGTGATTTCTAAAATTAATTTTTCCACCAGACATGACATGTAGATTCTTGCCTAAACTGCCCTGGAGACTTATACTCAGATAACTTTCTGGAATCGCTTCAGTAAGAGATTTTTTGAAAGATAGTGTTTTTGTTTTTGTTTTTGTTTTAGGAAGGAAGGAGAGAAGAGAAGGAGAAAATATTGCTTTACTAAAAGGAAAATATTTTAAGCACAATTTAAGCCAAAGCTTTTCTTAAAGAGTAAGAGGGGATACTTGTGTATGGAATTTATAATTTATTACTGAAGTGAGAGAAGTTGGCACTGACAGCTTCCATTGGCCAACAGCAATGGCTAGTGAGTGCTGGCATCAAGCTTATATTCTCTTTTATGTAGCATATTAAGTCAATTGCTTAAAAAGGAAAGTCTGGCTAATTAGCCTGCCAAGATCATAATGCTAACTGTCTGGTTCTAAGGCTGAATACTCCTGGAAAACCCCATTAGAGAATACTTCTTTTATGTCCAGAATAGTTGTAAATGCCTGAAAATGTCATCATTGCCTTTTCATCTCAGAAAAATAATAGATATTATTGGATACCCACTTTCTCATAGATTCATTCACATTTTTCTTATCTTTAAGCATTGTTACCCTGTCAGGACATTTTGATTTAGGACATTCAATACACCATATTTTGGTACAAGCAGGAGATCTAGTTGTATATAAGAGTATTTCAAACCAGGAAACCCATTCAAAATGTTTTCTGCTGCTCTAATTGTAGAGAACCCATTAAGTTTTATTATGTTAGCGATGAAGATTTTATTTTCACTCACCATTAGCCTATTGTTGAAGTACCTCTCTCTCTTCATCAGCTACATGGCTCCGGTGGGTTGGAAGATGGATTGTGTTGTGGATCTCAGATAATAGGAGAAGAAGATATAAGAGAATATGATGATTTGGGGATTTAATGAAAGTATGGGTTGATGATCGTGATGACAGTGGTATGGCAATTTATATTCTGGTATATCTTTGCCAAGCATACTTCCCAGCACAATAGCACACTCAAGTTTGATATTAGTACTATCATTCCCAGTTTATCACTGAAGAAAATGATATTTAGGCATCTACCTTGCCAGAGTCACTGAGTTAGTAAACAGCAGGTTCAGGACTCAAGGTCAGGTTCACTGCCTCCAGAGCCTGTGTTGTTTGTTTGTTCGTTTGTTTTCAGAGCCTGTGTTTTTTGACCAATACGCCACAGACAGAGAGATAAATGACAGCAAACATTTTTTCGTAGTAGGAACTGCTTTACACATATGCTCTCATTTCATTCAATTCTGACAAGCCAGAGAAAGATATTATGATTAGCTGCTTTTTATAGATGAGGACACTGATGCTCAGAGTTTTACAAACATGCCCAGATCCTCCAGCTTGTAAATTCAAGAGTTGGGATATACTCCAGAGCCTCTAGATTGCTTTGCCTTTTGACCAGAAAGTGGAAAAACCTTCAAGAATTAAAAGCCAATTTTTGTTTTAAATCACTTTCTGTGGTATTTTAGTGGATAGAACTAGGGAATTGAGCCATAAAAGAGATGCCAAGGTGTTGTGCATTTGAGCTCACCAAACCACAATTTCCCAATGGGTCCTTTCATCTAGTCCTGTGAGCTCTTTTGTGGTGTATGACCCCCCAGCTTGAATGACTAGATGGCCCACCAAGCCAGAAGATGAAGAGATGGCAAGCTGTGGTTTTATAAATGTTCAGTGAAGATAGTGGATAAGTGTTAATATTATTATATGATTTGTTGTTCAGAGGATCTATCTGTCCATCTCCACACACACACATACTGGCTTAAGATCCCGAAAGTTTTTCAGGGAAATTTTCATGGGTGTCCTCTTTCTCACGTTGCTTGCTGTCTTGTGATTTCTCTTCATTAAGCAGTGAGGACCACTGGGAGTGTTGGCCAAATCTGCTTCCCTGCTGACCTGAGTAGCCTCTCTGCAGAGTCCCTGCTAGGACAGAAATTCACAAACAATAGGTGGCCATTGCCAGCAATTTTGAACACAGCAGTCCTGGTCCTTGGCAGTAGTAACCAGCAATTGGCAAGCGCTTACCCAAATCCCCTGCCAAGAGAGAGCTAGGACTTTTGAAATTACCTTGTTCCTTTCACCTGGTTGTCACATTTCTCTTTAAAAAAAGAAAAAAAAAAGTAGGCTTTGTGTGTACAGGTATGTTACTTTGTATCTTTCATGCTGAAACTGTCCTTGACACATGCAGATTTGGGTCTTTGCAGATGCTTGGAAAAATGAGTGCCCTTCCATACTGAAATTCAGTTCTTCCCTTGGGTAAGAGATTTGATTTGGGAATCCTTGCTTTTTGATATTTTATTGGTGCCTTAATTGAAATGGTAAGAAGAGGGGCGCCTGGGTGGCTCAGTGGGTTAAGTCTCTGCCTTTGGCTCAGGTCAAGATCTCAGAGTCCTGGCATTGAGTCTCAAATTGGACTCTCTGCTCAGCAGGGGGCCAGCTTCCCCCCCCCCCCCCGCCTACCCCCTCTGTCTGCCTCTCTGTCTACTTGTGATCTCTCTCTTTCTGTCAAATAAATAAACAAAATCTTTTTAAAAAAATGGTAAGAAGATAGTCTCTGTCGGTCCGTGCTATATATCAACATGTTAAATGGTAAATCATACTTGATTTTTCCTTATAAAAGGTATTCAGAGCTTATGTAACATAGCTTTCCCATGTTATGGAGAAGGGAACTGAGATACACTAAGTTTAATTGATCCCCCAAAGGTCATGAACCTAATTTAATTTATTGGGTGTTCATTGACCCCCTGCCTGCTTTGTGTGGAAGAGGGTAGCATTGAGGCAATAAAATGAAAACATTTTGTACGTGGTATACCTATCTATATTCAGGACATAAATAATAGCATAAATCTAGATGTAATTAAGAAATAAAATATTATCATAGGTTATTAATTTAATTGAGAAAAGGAGAGCGCATGGTCTGAGAGAACACAGAAGATCTAGGACCTGAATCATGCAATCATTTATTAATTCAGCAAAGATATACTGGATGCTTACCCTGGGCCAGGATCTTCCCAGACTAGGGGGTTAGCCCAGCCAAAAGGTACATGTGGTTGCTGCCATTATGGAGCTTGAGGTCCAGAGGGGCACCCAGCTAAATGGGGAGAAACAGTACAGAGTGATGAGCACTCTGACAAGACAGGGTTCTGTGGAACTGCATGGTTGGGAGCAGTGAACCCAGATCCCAGAGGGCTGGGGATGAGTTGTGTATAAACCAATGGAGGTGTGATGGAAGGCATTCCAGGAGGGAGCCAGTGGAGCGAGTAAGAGCATGAAATGTCTGGGAAAGAGCCATGTGTTGGGCACTGTTCTAAACCCTTTCCATATAGTATCTGTTCTGTTTTGGTGTTTTTAATTAACATATAATCTATTATTTGCTTCAGGGGTACTGGTCTGTGAATCATCAGTCTTATACAATTCACAGCACTCACCATAGCACATACCCTCTCCAATGTCCATCACCCAGCCACCTCATCCCTTGCACCCCCCTCCCCTCTAGTTTGTTTCCTGAGATAAAGAGTCTCTTATGGTTTGTCTCCCTCTCTGGTTTCATCTTGTTTCATTTTTCCCTCCCTTCCCCTATGATCCTCTGTCTTATTTCTCAAATTCCTCTTATCAGTGACATCATATGATAATTGTCTTTCTCTGATTAATTTCATTTAGCCTAATACCCTCTAGTTCCATCCATGTGATTGCAAATGGCAAGATTTCAGGTTTTTTGGAGGCTGCATAGTGTTTCATTGCATATATATACACCACATCTTCTTTATCCATTCATCTGTTGATGGACATCTAATCTCTTTCCCTAGTTTGGCTATTGTGGACATTGCCACTATAAACATTTGGGCGCACCTATTTTAACTCTCACAGCAATGTTAAGTGGTATGTGTATTGTTAACTAAAGTCAACTGACTTGCCCAAGGTGACCTGGCCAGCAGATGGAGGGCAAGATTCTATCTTAGGTCTGTATGATGTAGAGTTGTACCCTGAAGAAACCCCTATGGAAAAGGATTTGAGTGAGCATTTGAAATGAGGTTTTAAACATGGCTTGGGGGGCACCTGGGTGGCTCAGTGGGTTAAGCCTCTGCCTTCGGCTCAGGTCATGATCTCAGGGTCCTGGGATCGAGCCCCGCATCGGGCTCTCTGCTCAGCAGTGAGCCTGCTTCCTCCTCTCTCTGCCTGCCTCTCTGCCTACTTGTGATCTCTCTCTCTCTCTCTCTGTCGAATAAATAAATAAATAAATAAATAAATAAATAATTAAACATGGCTTGGTATGATGATGTGTCTAAGACAATGCCCCACCAGGGTATCCAGGACACTAGATGATCCAAAAGATAGTCATTTTGGCCCCAACTGGAGAGTGCCCTTGAGCGCTGGTAGCCTCTGCTTGCCCCTTGGGCCTCCCTTGCTGGCGTTCCAGCTAAGCTGCCTCTGCAATGCTGAGGTCCTTCCCCATCCTCTTTGATTGCTTGGCACCTGCTCCAAGAACCAGCACTTGTTTCCTGCTCTTTTCCCCTCACTGAGCTACCATTTTGGCCTGACCTCTGCCCCCTCCCTCTGGGAAGTGCACCACCGTCAATCTTTGAATGTGGCCTGGCCTCCAGATCCTTAAATTCCCTGGCCCAGATAAAGGGCTGAACCTCAGACAAAGTACATTTTCCTGTCCACTCATTATCCTCTCTCTGTGTCTGCAACCTGATCTCTCGGGGATAGGGAAAGGCCCCACTGGTTTCTACAGACCAATTGGAGATCAGCTTCAGGATCTGTCTGGGTTCTGTCTGGGGAGTCACCCTCTGAAAGGACCTGTAGTCAAAATACAAAGTTCAAATTTGTGTTCATGGAGACTTTCCAAATCATTCTACTGTAGGAAAACTGTCCTGTCAGTACTTGCCCTATAGAACATGGGATCTAGGGACACCCGGGTGGCTCAACTGTTAGGCGTCTGCCTTCGGCTCGGGTCATGATCCAGGGGTCCTGGGATGGAGCCCTGCATCGGGCTCCCTGCTCAGCGGGAAGCCTGCTTCTCCCTCTCCCACTCCCCCTGCTTGTGTTCCCTCTCTTGCTGTCTCTCTCTCTCTCTGTCAAATAAATAAATAAAATCTTTAAAAAATAAATAAATAAAACATGGGATCTGATTCTCCCTTGCCCTCCATATTGAAAACAAGGAAACATATTCCTTGGGTTTCCTTCCACCTGACCTGATTACTGCCGCTTGTCTAGGTGATCTTTGTCCTTTCTTTTGTGTGTGTGTGTGTGTGTGTGTGTGTGTGTGTGTGTGTGTGGTCTCAGCAGCAAACTTCTCCTCAACCTCTCTGCTATGATTTAGATAAGCATAATTTTCGAAGACCCTGCAATCCAGCCTCCCATATTTTTCCATATTTTGCAATGACTGGTCTTGCAGAAGCAAGGCAGGTCGGACATTTGTCTTTTACAATTGTGTATTAGGTTGGAACATTCAAGGAGACCATTTCTTAGTGAAACTGCTACACTTGGTCATGATTTTACAGGAAGCACATTATGGGCTTGTTGTTTTTACAGTAAGGCATCTTTGGACTGAAAGTTTAAATTACTCATGCAGCTAAGGTTTGTTGCTCTTCAGCAATATTTCTCAGGTGTTCCTTGTTTCGAATTTTAGGATTTTTCTTAAACTCTACCTAGTCAGAATAGAATCTGACAAATGTAGTGAGGTATAAGAAAAGCCTGTTTTTGCTTCTCAGGGCAAATCATATTCTAAGTGCCGCCTTCCTGCCTTTAGTAGGCTCAAAGAAATTAATTTGACTGTTTATGATGTTATTTAATTTTCAATAATTATTCAAGCATATATAACTACAAATATCTATGCAGTAGGCAGATGGATCAGCAATTGTGCATGTAATTAGAAATAACCCTTGAAATACAAAAGTAGATTTTAATATTCAGCATCTAAAGAATTGCTAACATTACAAATTGCCCATACCCTGGGGTTGCAGCCAATGATGTAAAAATTTAAATATAAAAATTTAAATGAAAATTTCAGCCTCCTCAGCACTAAGCAGTTATTGAATTATAGTAGAAAATCATGGCAAAACCACTTAAAGGAACACCCTTTCTTTCTTTAACATAAAATCGTGATGTGTTTCTAACTAATTAAAACAAGTGATTTTAAATAATTTAACTTTTTTAACAAGGGAAATGCTCAAATGGGAGAAATCAAATTTAAAAATCATACTAGTAAATACCAGCTCATTTTAAGATTCTTACAGAGACAAAACCAAAATATTTTATTTTCTGCTTTTTAAAAGAATTTTTTAAGTAATCTCTACATCCAACATGGGGCTCGAACTTACAACCCTGAGATTAAGAGTCACATATTATACCAACTGAGCCAGCCAGGTGCTTTCTGTTTTTGTTTTTAAAATGCTTTCTGTTTTTAAAATGAAGGACAGCACTCTTGTTTACTATTGCCAAGAAATATAAAGAATGCACTTCATTTCTTGTTGAGAGAAGGGGAAACACAGAATCATATGATTAAATAAGCTCAGGTTTTAGATTAATGTGTTCTGGATTCAAGTCCATGGTCTGCTATTTATAAGACAAATAACTTGGAGCAAATCCTTTAATCACGAAGCCTCAGGATTTGTTGGTATTTTGCTCTACTGACTGCTGTTTTCTTTTAACAATACCTAACATGGTCCCTAACACCCTCATAATGTCTTTTTTTTTTAAGATTTTATTTATTTATTTATTAGGGAGAGAGAGAGAGAGAGAGAACATGCACACACATGAGCAGGGGGAGTGGCAAAGGGAGAGGTACAAGCAGACTCCCCGCTGAGCAGGGAACCCAACACTGGGCTCAATCTCAGGCAGGTGCTTAAATAACTGAGCCACCCAGGTGCCCCCCCTTGGGATGTCTTAATAAAAGTTTACTGATGAAGAAAAGAGGAATTGGAAACATGGAAACGCATAAAAGAAGATGGAGACAGAAAGAGAAAGAAATAGAGGGGAAAAAAAAGTCTTCAATGACCATCTTATGGCTTTTTATAATATTATAGCTAAAACCTAACACTCATGTTGTACTTTTGCAACTGTGAGTATCGCCTCTTTATACTTAGGTCAAAAGCTAGATCTTCTTATTTGCCAGATGTTTTCTACCTTTTCTTCTTGAAGTAATAATAATGTTCATGGACTTCCTATTTTGTGCCAAGAGCTTTGTGAATTTCAAAGATGAACGAGACACAAATACTGACTTCATAGAACTAAAAATTTGAAGAGGTTGATTCTTCCAGAAAAGGAATTCATGGCGGGAATACTCTGAGAATTACCAGGCATCCGTTCAGCTTTTGAGTGTGGGAAGGCTGATATTACACATGAAAACCAGAGGTTTATGTGCAAAACAATGAATGAAGCTGGGCTTTTTGCCACCAGAAGAGCAGATCTAAGCCCTCGAGGGACACCGATGGGGACACTGGAGGACATCAATTCTAGAATCCACGATTTCTTTGCCATTGTGAAAGGCAGGGTGTGATAGGATTTGGTTCAGGAAAGAAAGGAAGTGGAAGACTTCACAACATTGTCTGTTTCAAACCCGTGGCTAGAAGAAGCAATACGATGCAAGTAGAAGGAAGCAACTACTGGCCCAGTGAATGGCATCAGTGCTCCTAACTGTAACTCCATCTCCACTTGATGTCAGAAGGATGTCCTCCTAGGCCCTCCTTTTCTGTCAGACCTTACATTGCCTATGGACCTTGTGTGCTGGTTACAAGGCCAAGAAGTCCCCTTTCCTTTTTTTTTTTTAAAGCACTTTCTATTTTTTTTTTATTTTTATTTATTTATTTGTTTGACAAAGAGATAGAGAGTACAAGTAGATAGTGTGACAGGCAGAGGGAGAAGGAAAAGCAGGCTCTCCGCAGAGCAGGGAGCCTAACTAGGGGCTTGATCCCAGGATGCTGGGATCGTGGCCTGAACCGAAGGCAGGCGCTGAACTGACTGAGCCACCCGGGCACCCAAGAAGGCCCCTTTCCTTAAGAGGAACCATGTGTTGTTTGTCTCGTGATGTATTTTTGCTGGCTGTGGGTACTTCCATGGCTTCACTGGAGAAAGAGTGAAACACCTTCTCTGACTTTTCTCACTTGGCATGTCTGTTGCACAGAGGCTCATAATTGGGGGGGGGGGGGGATGATGCCACTGCGGGGGTTATAGAGCTGGCAGCATCTTTTCATTCACTTGGCTGTGCTAATTCACTAGTATCTTAGAAAAAGAATATCTGACGTTCCAGAGGCATGTTTTCAATCCTGTGGTCATAATAAAAGCTTTGAGACTAAAAAATAATTACCATTTTAATTTTTTCTTGGGATTTCTAGAAGTCGTTGTTTCTTTACATTGAAAATTTGCAGAGATACTATCAACCCAGATTATTGTCTCTCTCTGGAAAACAAAATGGCTTGATGTGAAGATTTTGAGAGTCTGTGATTGTCACTTCTACAGTGAAAATAGGGATTGTACTGCTGCATTAAAGATTTAAGTGGCTGAGTCTGAAATGAAAAAAAAAAAAAGGTTTCCTTTGGTTGTAGTTAGGAAAAAGATTCTTGTTCAACTTTACATTGGAAATGACTTGAACTGCATGCCATAAAATTAGCTTTAAATGGAAATGGGAAACTGTGGTTGTTTGAAGACGTTTTCCTTTATTATTAAGCCAAGTGCCGTCTGGGATAACAGTTTATATACCTTTAACTCCTGGGACAAATTTGTTTTTTCTTTAAGGCTTGTATTGCTTTGTTCATTCAGGCATGTCTAGGCCACCTGCTGGTCAGTTCATTTTCTGCTAACACCCAAAGCCTAGCAGAGCAGGAAAGCTGCTCCCTTATCACTGCCCCTTTGTGCCTTGTGTTTTGAGCAGAAAGGGAGAGCAGTGGCCTGTGTTGTCTAATCCTGGCAGCTTCTCGTCCTCCTCAAGGCTGGTTCAGAGTGAAAGTCAGCTCAGTCATTGGCAGAGTCAGCAGTATTCACAGATTCATTTAAGAAGTCTACGCCAGTTTGTGTTTTTAATCAAAAGCACACAAACACACATAAATTGCCACACTCACCCTTAAAACCTGACCTTTTATCATTCTTTTCCAAATACTGTTGGTTAAGAGTTTGCAGTTTGTGTGGACAACCTGGTTTGCTACTATTGGCTTGTGACCAGGCATGTTAAATATAAACCCTGAAAGCCTCAATGTGCTCATTTATAAATGAGACATAATAATATTGTCCATCCTGGGTTATGGTGAGGATTAAGTAGGGTAATGCATCAGTAGTCATTCATTCGACACCTGGGATGTAGTAAATACTAAACAAATGTTAGCTATGATTATTGTTTTTGGATTTAGCCATAGGCACCTCTGCTCCCTGGAGAGGACTTCACTTTTCTGGAATCTGCCTCATGTAGAGATTATTTTCCTATCTTGCCTAACATGGAGGAGGAGAATTGAAGGTAACTTGTACTCTGTCTTTTGCCTAAAACTGCCTTTTATTTATTTATTTATTTATTTATTTATTTGAAGCTGTAGTCTCTCAGCCTCACAGATGTTTTCTTACAAATCGTGAGCTCTATACCTAGCTTCCCATCATCTTCTCTATCCTTGCCCCCACCATTACTCTCGGGGCCTACAATATCTTCATGGATGATTATCAAAAGTTAGTCATTTCAAATGAAACCATATGTTCTCATCAAGTCCTATCCCTGAAACTGAATTCTCATAATCCTTGGGTCTTTTTTTCTGTTCACATGCCTTCCTATTCTGTGAAAAGCCAAAATTATTACTTAATTCATCTTTTCACCTTCCAATTCCAAAACACAAACAAACAAAAAGTATGGAGGTCCCTCAGTGTCTGGTGCTCTCCAAGGTGCTGAAACAGAACATGGAACAATATGATCATTTCATGAACACACTGATTCCATGTCCAGTTTTTCAATTTATAACTCTGATTCACAGAAGCTGTCAGGTTTGTGTGCTACTTTTAGGTTTCCAAGCCCCATTAGGGGAAGCGAAAAGTCACAGAGTTGCTAATAAGCTCCATTACAGATCATTATTCCCAAAAGCTCAGTGCTTGCCACCATTAGAGCACTCACCTCACACTGAATTGTAAGTGTCTATTTACTTATCTGTCTCCCAACTAAACTCAGAGCTCCATACACTGTTTCATATGTCTCTGTGCCCCTGAACCAAATTTGGCTTAAAGTAGGGATTCAATTAATATTTGTTGAATTCATGCATGCACCTACAATGCATTTCTCACTTTCAACTTTGTAACAAGTCTCTAACTGCTGCTTGGCAAATCCATTTTTTATATTTCTTATCTTCCTTTTATTCTCTTTCACATTCCTCCCAGTTTTGCATTCAAACTTTTCCAAGGCCCTGCACTGTCCACTCCTCCATCTCAATTTTTGAAGAGTTTGGCTCATATTTTATCAAGGGTGTTTATATCACTTACGTGAGTTCCCTCAACTTCCCTTTAAGTTGTTTCTACCTATACTGTACCACATTACCACCCACCATGAGAGGAAGTGGGAGGGTTCTTGGGGTCCCTCTTCCTCCCTGGACTACCCTTTCCCTATGTTTCCTGATGTGCCTAGATTAATTACCCGCAAAACAGCACAGGTTCAAAGGAAGTTTGTTGCCCTGGGTATTATAGGCAATTGATGAATCACTAAACTCTACCTCTGAAACTAATAGTACACTACATGTTAATGGATTGAATTTAAATATTTTTGAAAAAGAATATTCCTGGAATTTAACTTTTTAATTTCCTTACCAAGTTGCTGTCCAGAGTGCTGACCTTAAAGCAACTAATGTTGGCACTGTGGCTTTGCACTTCAAATCTCTGCTTCTTCACTGCCTGGTTTGGGCCTCATTGGCTGTAGCCAACCCTTATGCCAGAAGTCTGTCCTGATTCCTCTCCTATTTAACCCCAGCTCCCTTATCTCTGGTGCCCTAAACTTGCCAAAATGGAATTGGTTAATTCTTGATCAACACCAGTGTTGATATCAGGCCTACCCTGAACCCAGCCATGGTGTGGTGCAAGTCTGCAGCTCTCTGCCCCAGTCAGACTTCAGGAAGCCTTTGTAAATTCCTGAGCACTGCAGGGGGTGATAAAACTTGCTTTGTTAAGGCTGCGTTGTTTCGGAAGGGAAGAAAACAAAATCATATGATGCCTTAAGAGGTCTTGAAACCTTGACCTCTGATGTGTTAAGAACCTGGAAGTGTTCTTAATTCAATGCAGAAAGTAAATAAGCTTATCCTCTATTCCTGAGGGGTGACTTATTTGGGGGGGAAGAATCTCCAGGATTGCCTTTGACAAAATGTGAAAGTTTCATAGACCTGAAGGCTCTTACCACATATTTTATGGGCCTTATTTTGGAATGGCTTCTTTTATTTGGCCAGGGTAGATGTCTCATGCTATCACATCAAGCATTTGCTGCCAGCCTCTGGCTTGTGAGAAATTCTTTAAGATATGAAGCCTCCCATAAAGTGCTATCATTCTCTAAGACAGGCCTGGGCTTGCTGGGGTGGGCATGAGACTTGGGTCTCTGGGGGGAGAGGGGGATACTCTCTGTCCTCTCAGAGGCACTTGGGTGTCTGGTGCTTATTCCAGGCAGTGTAATTACTAACCACTGATAAGAATTTATTTTAATAACTCCAGAAAATGTTTGTTTAGGTAAGAGGGAATTTTCTTTTCCTGGAGGTAAGCTCTTGACTAACCAGCATTAAATTACATTTCAAATGGTCTCTCAGAAGCCAAAGTGTGAATGCAATGTGATGGGTTCATATGTGCAAGTGCTGTGCATGCACACGCGCGCACGTGCGCGCGCGCGCGCGTGTGTGTGTGTGTCTGAGCTGCTAAGTGCTTAAACCTGCTTTTATATTTTGAGGGTTATTTCTAGTAGGAGATGTGCCTGTCCAATTTATCTCTGGCACTGAGCAAGCCCTATTTGTCTCTGGCATGAAACAGGCTTAGCTCATCTGGTGCCGGCTCTGGTTATCACGCTACTCAGCAGGGGTAATTTGTTTTGTTTTATTTCTGTCCCAAAAGGTAATTAATAATACAGGGACAAAATTGTCTGTGTGATGTTTTTATATTTTTGATTACTCAAAGAAGAATTTTTTAGGAGGCTTTCCAAATAGCTGCTTTGCACCTGGCTGGAAATCTACTCTCCTCAATGACAAAGAGCTAACTTTTGGAAACCTTCCATGGTCTATTCCTTCACCTTCACACACTCTCCAAGCCCCATTTAATGTGGGTCAAGGAGGATTTCAGAGAGTATTAAAACACATATCAGTGAGTAGTCTTTGGTGCCTGATAACACTGAACCAGAGTCTTCATTTTCCAGCACAATTTTCTGGCTTCTGCCAGTGATTTAAAGAAATCTCCCAGATATTATTGCACACAAGGTGTTGTGCCCCATTCCCTCCATACATCCTACTTAATCTTCCTAAGAAAACCAGGGAAATCACTTCTGTTGTTGTGTACAGTCCGTGTTTTTGATGTATTTGCAGAGTCACTCAGCTATCACCACAATCAGTTTTAGAACATTGACATCACCTCAAGAAGAAACCCTGTACCTCGTAGCTATCACCCCCACTCCTCACCCCCCATCCCTTTGTGCCCTTACCTCCAAGCAACAACTGACCTACTTCCTGTCTGTGTATATTTGTGTATTCTGGACATTTCATGAAAATGAAATCATATCATGTATGGTCTTTTGTGATAGATGTCTTTCACTGAGCATAATGTTTTCAAGGCTCATTAATGTCATTTGTACTGGCATTTCTTTTTTGTCTGAATATTATAGGTATATACCACAGTTTGTGTATCCATTCATCAGCAGGTGAACATTTATATTGTTCTGGCCATCGTGAACAATGCTATCAATGTCCACATTTTTGCATCAACATATGTTTTCGGTCTATTAAGAATATACGTAGGAGTGGAATTACTAGGTCATATGGTCACTCTATTTTGAACTCCTTGAAGAATGCCGTATTCTTTTCCAAAATGGCCGCACCATTTCACATTCCCACAAGCAGTGTGTCTAAGTGCCACATCCTCATCAACACCTACTATTATCTGACTTTTTGTTTTTAGCCATCCAGCTGGGTACTAAGTGGTATCTCATTGTGTTTTTAATTTACATCTCTTAATGGCTAATGGTGTTCAACATCTTCTCATGCGCTGCTTGCCTATTCAATTATCTTCTTTGGAGATGTTTACTCAAGCCCTTTGTTCACTTTATTGGTGTCATATCGAAGAACCCCACCGCCAAATCCAACGTCGTAAAAATTTACTCCTATATTTTCATACTTATTTCTGTTGCTCTAAAACACATTTTTGATGGGTATTTTCCCTGGTTCTGGAATACTGGATTTGTTTTAAAATACTCTTCTGCTACACATGATCATTAAAAACCTCTGTTGTCTACTTTTGGCCTTGGGCTTTCTAAATGTCTCTTTGCTTCCAGTTAGACATCACTTTTGTTCTTTATATGTGCCAGGGGTCCTCTGGTTGGGGCTTTGCTGCTGTTCATTGGCCCATTTGTGAATGAGGTATATATTTTAGCTTCTGTGTTTTTTTTTTTTTTTTTTACTATTTTAAATTTTATTTTTTATAAACATATATTTTATCCCCAGGGGTACAGGTCTGCGAATCGCCAGGTTTACACACTTCACAGCACTCACCATAGCACATACACTCCCCAATATTCATAACCCCAGCCCCCTTCCCAACCCCCCTCCCCCCATCAACCCTCAGTTTGTTTTGTGAGATTAAGAGTCATTTATGGTTTGTCTCCCTCCCAATCCCATCTTGTTTCATTTACTCTTCTCCTACCCACTTAACCCCCCATGTTGTATCTCCTCTCCCTCATATCAGGGAGATCATATGATAGTTGTCTTTCTCCGATTGACTTATTTCATTAAGCATGATACCCTCTAGTTCCATCCACGTCGTCGCAAATGGCAAGATTTCATTTCTTTTGATGGCTGCATAGTACTCCATTGTGTATATATACCACATCTTCTTTATCCATTCGTCTGTTGATGGACATCTAGGTTCTTTCCATAGTTTGGCTATTGTAGACATTGCTGCTATAAACATTCTGGTGCACGTGCCCCTTCGGATCACTACGTTTGTATCTTTAGGGTAAATACCCAGCAGTGCAATTGCTGGGTCATAGGGTAGTTCTATTTTCAACATTTTGAGGAACCTCCATGCTGTTTTCCAGAGTGGTTGCACCAGCTTGCATTCCCACCAACAGTGTAGGAGGGTTCCCCTTTCTCCGCATCCTCGCCAGCATCTGTCATGTCCTGACTTGTTAATTTTAGCCATTCTGACTGGTGTGAGGTGATATCTCATGGTGGTTTTGATTTGTATTTCCCTGATGCCGAGTGATGTGGAGCACTTTTTCATGTGTCTGTTGGCCATCTGGATGTCTTCTTTGCAGAAATGTCTGTTCATGTCCTCTGCCCATTTCTTGATTGGATTATTTGTTCTTTGGGTGTTGAGTTTGCTAAGTTCTTTATAGATTTTGGACACTAGCCCTTTATCTGATATGTCATTTGCAAATATCTTCTCCCATTCTGTCAGTTGTCTTTTGGTTTTGTTAACTGTTTCCTTTGCTGTGCAGAGGCTTTTGATATTGATAAAATCCCAATAGTTCATTTTTGCCCTTGCTTCCCTTGCCTTTGGTGATGTTCCTAGGAAGATGTTGCTGCGGCTGAGATCGAAGAGGTTGCTGCCTGTGTTCTCCTCGAGGATTTTGATGGATTCCTTTCTCACATTGAGGTCCTTCATCCATTTTGAGTTTATTTTCGTGTGTGGTGTAAGGAAATGATCCAATTTCATTTTTCCGCATGTGGCTGTCCAATTTTCCCAACACCACTTATTGAAGAGGCTGACTTTTTTCCATTGGACATTCTTTCCTGCTTTGTCGAAGATGAGTTGACCATAGAGTCGAGGGTCTATTTCTGGGCTCTCTATTCTGTTCCATTGATCTATGTGTCTGTTTTTGTGCCAGTACCATGCTGTCCTGATGATGACAGCTTTGTAATAGAGCTTGAAGTCTGGAATTGTGATGCCACCAACTTTGGCTTTCTTTTTCAATATTCCTTTGGCTATTCGAGGTCTTTTCGGGTTCCATATAAATTTTAGGATTATTTGTTCCATTTCTTTGAAAAAAATGGATGGTACTTTGATAGGAATTGCATTAAATGTGTAGATTGCTTTAGGTAGCATAGACATTGTCACAATATTTATTCTTCCAATCCAGGAGCATGGAACATTTTTCCATTTCTTTGGTTCTTCCTCAATTTCGTTCATGAGTACTTTATAGTTTTCTGTGAATAGATTCTTAGTCTCTTTGGTTAGGTTTATTCCTAGGTATCTTATAGTTTTGGGTGCAATTGTAAATGGGATGGACTCCTTAATTTCTCTTTCTTCTGTCTTGTTGTTGGTGTAGAGAAATGCAACTGATTTCTGTGCATTGATTTTATATCCTGACACTTTACTGAATTCCTGTACAAGTTCTAGCAGTTTTGGAGTGGAGTCTTTTGGGTTTTCCACATAGAGTATCATATCATCTGCGAAGAGTGATAGTTTGACTTCTTCTTTGCTGATTTGGATGCCTTTAATTTCCTTTTGTTGTCTGATTGCTGAGGCTAGGACTTCTAGTACTATGTTGAATAGCAGTGGTGATAACGGACATCCCTGCCGTGTTCCTGACCTTAGCGGAAAAGCTTTCAGTTTTTCTCCATTGAGAATGATATTTGCGGTGGGTTTTTCATAGATGGCTTTGATAATATTGAGGTATGTGCCATCTATCCCTACACTTTGAAGAGTTTTGATCAGGAAGGGATGCTGTACTTTGTCAAATGCTTTTTCAGCATCTATGGAGAGTATCATACGATTCTTGTTCTTTCTTTTATTAATGTGTTGTATCACATTGATTGATTTGCGGATGTTGAACCAACCTTGCAGCCCTGTAATAAATCCCACTTGGTCGTGTTGAATAATTCTTTTAATGTACTGTTGAGTCCTATTGGCTAGTATTTTGGCGAGAATTTTTGCATCTGTGTTCATCAAGGATATTGGTCTGTAGTTCTCTTTTTTGATGGGATCCTTGTCTGGTTTTGGGATCAAGGTGATGCTGGCCTCCTAGAATGAGTTTGGAAGTTTTCCTTCCATTTCTATTTTTTGGAACAGTTTCAGGAGAATAGGAATTAGTTCTTCTTTAAATGTTTGGTAGAATTCCCCCAGGAAGCCGTTTGGCCCTGGGCTTTTGTTTGTTTGGAGATTTTTGATGACTGTTTCAATCTCCTTACTGGTTATGGGTCTGTTCAGGCTTTCTATTTCTTCCTGGTTCAGTTGTGGTAGTTTATATGTCTCTAGGAATGCATCCATTTCTTCCAGATTGTCAAATTTGTTGGCGTAGAGTTGCTCATAGTATGTTCTTATAATTGTCTGTATTTCTTTGGTGTTCGTTGTGATCTCTCCACTTTCATTCATGATTTTATTTATTTGGGTCCTTTCTCTTTTCTTTTTGATAAGTCTGGCCAGGGGTTTATCAATCTTATTAATTCTTTCAAAGAACCAGCTCCTAGTTTCGTTGATTTGTTCTATTGTTTTTTTGGTTTCTATTTCATTGATTTCTGCTCTGATCTTTATGATTTCTCTTCTTCTGCTGGGTTTAGGGTTTCTTTCTTGTTCTTTCTCCAGCTCCTTTAGGTGTAGGGTTAGGTTGTGTACCTGAGACCTTTCTTGTTTCTTGAGAAAGGCTTGTACCGCTATATATTTTCCTCTCAGGACTGCCTTTATTGTGTCCCACAGATTCTGAACCGTTGTGTTTTCATTATCATTTGTTTCCATAAATTTTTTCAATTCTTCTTTAATTTCCTGGTTGACTCATTCATTCTTTAGAAGGATGCTGTTTAGTCTCCATGTATTTGGGTTCTTTCCAAATTTCCTCTTGTGATTGAGTTCTAGCTTCAGAGCATTGTGGTCTGAAAATATGCAGGGAATGATCCCAATCTTTTGATACCGGTTGAGACTTGATTTAGGACCAAGAATGTGATCTATTCTGGAGAATGTTCCATGTGCACTAGAGAAAAATGTGTATTCTGTTGCTTTGGGATGAAATGTTCTGAATATATCTGTGATGTCCATCTGGTCCAGTGTGTCATTTAAGGCCTTGATTTCCTTGTTGATCTTTTGCTTGGATGATCTGTCCATTTCAGTGAGGGGAGTGTTAAAATCCCCTACTATTAATGTATTCTTGTCGATGTGTTTCTTTGATTTTGTTTTTAATTGGTTTATATAGTTGGCTGCTCCCACGTTAGGGGCATAGATATTTAAAATTGTTAGATCTTCTTGTTGGACAGTTCCTTTGAGTATGGTATAGTGTCCTTCCTCATCTCTTATTATAGTCTTTGGCTTAAAATCTAATTGATCTGATATAAGGATTGCCACTCCTGCTTTCTTCTGATGTCCATTAGCATGGTAAATTCTTTTCCACCCCCTCACTTTAAACCTGGAGGTGTCTTCGGGTTTAAGATGAGTTTCTTGTAGGCAACATATAGATGGGTTTTGTTTTTTTATCCATTCTGATACCCTGTGTCTTTTGATGGGGGCATTTAGCCCATTAACATTCAGGGTAAGTATTGAGAGATATGAATTTAGTGCCATTGTATTGCCTGTAAGGTGACTGTTAATGTATATTGTCTCTGTTTCTTTCTGATCTACTACTTTTATGGTCTCTCTTTGCTTAGAGGACCCCTTTCAATATTTCCTGTAGAGCTGGTTTGGTATTTGCAAATTCTTTCAGTTTTTGTTTGTCCTGGAAGCTTTTTTTTTTTTTTTTAAGATTTTATTTATTTATTTGACAGAGAGAGATCACAAGTAGACAGAGAGGCAGGCAGAGAGAGAGGGAAGCAGGCTCCCTGCTGAGCAGAGAGCCCGATGTGGGACTCGATCCCAGGACCCTGAGATCATGACCTGAGCCGAAGGCAGCAGCTTAACCCACTGAGCCACCCAGGCGCCCTGTCCTGGAAGCTTTTAATCTCTCCTTCTTTTTTCAATGATAGCCTAGCTGGATATAGTATTCTTGGCTGCATGTTTTTCTCATTTAGTACTCTGAATATATCATGCCAGCTCTTTCTGGCCTGCCAGGTCTCTGTGGATAAGTCTGCTGCCAACCTAATATTTTTACCATTGTACGTTACAGACTTCTTTTCCCGGGCTGCTTTCAGGATATTTTCTTTGTCACTAAGACTTGTAAATTTTACTATTAGGTGACGGGGTGTGGACCTATTCTTATTGATTTTGAGGGGGGTTCTCTGAACCTCCTGGATTTTGATGCTTGTTCCCTTTGCCATATTGGGGAAATTCTCTCCAATAATTCTCTCCAACATACCTTCTGCTCCCCTCTCTGTTTCCTCTTCTTCTGGAATCCCAATTATTCTAATGTTGTTTCGTCTTATGGTGTCACTTATCTCTCGAATTCTCCCCTCTTGGTCCAGTAGCTGTTTGTCCCTCTTTTGCTCAGCTTCTTTCTTCTCTGTCATTTGGTCTTCTATATCGCTAATTCTTTCTTCTGCCTCATTTATCCTAGCAGTCAGAGCCTCCATTTTTGATTGCACCTCATTAATAGTTTTTTTTATTTCAACTTGGTTAGATTTTAGTTCTTTTATTTCTCCAGAAAGGGCTTTTATATCTCCCGAGAGGGTTTCTCTAATATCTTCCATGCCTTTTTCAAGCCCGGCTAGAACCTTGAGAATCGTCATTCTGAACTCTATATCTGACATATTACCAATGTCTGTATTGATTAGGTCCCTAGCTTTTGGTACTGCTTCTTGTTCTTTTTTTTGTTGTGAATTTTTCCGCCTTGTCATTTTGTCCAGATAAGAGTATATGAAGGAGCAATTAAAATACTAAAAGGGTCGCAACAACCCCAGGAAAATATGCTTTAGCCAAATCAGAAGAGATCCCAAATTGTGAGGGGGGGGGAAAGGGGATAAAAAGGGGTTCAGAAAGGAAAAAAAAAAAGAAACTATTAAAAAAAAGAAAGCCGATAAAGAAAAAATATAAAAAGGAAAAAAAATATATATATATTACATAAGCTATTTAAAAAACGTTAAAAAAGAAAACGGTAAAAGTTTAAAATATTTAGCAGAAGAAGAGAAAAAAAATTGAAAAAGAAAAAAAAATTAAATTAACTGCAAGGCTAAAGAATCATGGGGAGAAAGCCATGAGTTCCGTGCTTTGCTTTCTTCTCCTCTGGAATTCCGCCGCTCTCCTTGGTATTGAAACTGCGCTCCTTGGTAGGTGAACTTGGTCCTGGCTGGGTTTCTTGTTGATCTTCTGGGGGAGGGGCCTGTTGTAGTGATTCTCTAGTGTCTTTGCCCCAGGCGGAGTTGCACGGCCCTTACCCGGGGCTGGGCTGAGTAATCCGCTCGGGTTTGCTTTCGGGAGCTTTTGTTCCCTGAGCGCTTTCTGTAGAGTTCCGGAGGACGGGAATGAAGATGGCGGCCTCCCGTTCTCTGGCCCTCAGGAGCCGAGAGCCCGGGGCCCCACTCCTCAGAGAACAGCGCCCATTTACTCCCGTCACCCTGGCCTCCGGCCGCGCTCCGAGCTGACCGAGCCTGCGACCGGTTCAAGGTAACCCTGAGCTGAGAGTCACTCCTCGGCTCTGTCTCTGTAGCCAGCTTCCCCGTTCTAATACCTGCGAGGTCTGCGACACTCAGACACCCCTGATCCTTCTGTGACCCTGCGGGACCTGAGGCCGCGCTGACCCCGCCTGGGCTTCACCCCGGTTAAGCCTCTGGAGCGATGTCCCTCATAGGAACAGACTTTTAAAAGTCCTGATTTTGTGCTCCGTTGCTCTGCCGCTTGCTGGGAGCCGGCCCCTCCCCCCGTGGTCTATCTTCCCATGGCTTTGGATTCACTTCTCCGCCAGTCCTGCCTTTTGGAAAGTGGTTGATTTTCTGTTTCTAGAATTGCTGTTCTTCTTCTCTTCGATCTCCCTTTGGATTTGTAGGTGTTTGCAATCTTTAGATAAGCTATTTAGCTGATCTCCCGCTACCTGAAGTAGTCTCACCCTGCAACTTCTCCGCCATCTTGACTCCTCCTCCTCTAGCTTCTGTGTTTTATCTATATTTATGTTTTTTGTTATGTTTTGTGTGTTTATTATTATTCTATTGCTCTCATAAATGGGCCTTATGAAAACTTTTGCAGAAATATGAGAGTATTTACTGAAAAAAAGTTTTCATGCTGTAAAAATTCTGAAAGAAGCTTTTAGAAAAGGAAGAATACCAATCAATGCACTACCTTCTTATATTGTCAACTTTTTTGACAGAATACTTAAAAGGTGATTTAAGACTAGTTAAGCAGCACTTATCAGTAGAAAGAAAATTTCTCTTTCAGTTCCTTAATAGCCTATCTGAGGCACTTATAAGGAAAATTCTCCAAGTTTCACAGTACTCTAGTGTACTGACACTTTTATAGCTAAACTCCTTCAGTATTGACAGTTTTTCAGATCCTTCTATTTCGTGTTTGTTTCTGTCATGACACTTTTATCTGCCTTATATTTATTAATAATGTTATCTGCCTTATGTATTAATAATGTTCGGAGAGCTCTTTGAAAGAAAGTATGGCATTTACACAAGAAAAAGTCAATAATTTATTTGTTTAACAGTCATAAAAATTCCACCAAAGTCCATGTAATTTCAAGTTATCTTGAAGTATTGAAATGTATTTCTTTCTACATAGGACTTAATCCAACCTCCATAAAAGATTTTGCCTTTCAGAATTCCCACAACTTTGTTCTTTTTTTTTTTTTAAGTTTTTTATGTATTTATTTGACACAGAGAGAGAGAGTGTGAGAGCAAGGGAGCGGGCACAAGCAGTGGGAGCAGGGGAGGGAAAAGCAGGAGAGGGAGTCTAAAGCAGGGTCAACTGGCTAAGGCACCCAGGCGCCCCCCACAACTTTGTTCTTTAGTTTTCTCAGAGGGAGTAGTAAATTTGTTTCCAGGTGGCATCAACCATTTGATAATTTTAAATGTCTCTTGCCCACGAAGAAAGAGTATTTGGGGATGCTGATTTCATAGTTTCTATATTCATTCACTAAGATGGGTCATTAAATCCCCTGTTCGGGGTAGTTGTCACCTTCTACCCCTCTGCCCTGTCACCTGTGTGCTTTCACCTCCCCCCACCAGTATCCGCTGGTCCCTCCCTGGCTCTGTTTAACTCTAATTATCACTTTCAGTCTTTCACTAGCTAACATTAAGTTTTTATTTATATGAGTTAGTGCTTGGATATTTATATTCATATGTAATGTGTGTAAATGGCTGTGTCCTGTTTGAGACAAATATATTTACTTCTTATTTTGCTTCCTGATGTCCCAGTTAGTCCACTGCTATACTGACTATAAACTGAGAGAATTCCCTTGAGCATCTTTGATGCCTGAACTATACCAGGAAATAGCTGAAGAATGGGTCTTCTGCCTCGTTTCCTGTGGGCTCTGCCTCTGCTGTTTTCCACCCATAGATCCTTCTCTCCTAAGTGCAATGTCATCTGCAGGATAATTGCCCAGAAAATATTTTCTGATGGGTTTCTTGGGGCTTACTTTGTTCTCTGAATATAAGAATAATCCTCTATACATGATACTGGCAGTAGAGAAGCAACAGAAAATCCATGAGACAGAGGGTGGAAGTGGAAGTAATCATGAATTACTAACATGATGGTATTCTAAGTTTCTTCACATACTCCTCTCAGTAAATGTTTTTGAGCAAGCACCCAGTATTTTGTGATTTGCTGAAAATTTATGTCAACCAACTTCAAAAACTAAAGGGTTAACCAAATTAAGAAGTCTCAGTGTTCTTTTTTTTTTTTTTTACAGATTTTATTTATTTATTTGACAGAGAGAAATCACAAGTAGGCAGAGAGGCAGGCAGAGAGAGAGGAGGAAGCAGGCTCCCTGCTGAGCAGAAAGCCCGATGCGGGGCTCGAACCCAGGACCTGGGATCATGACCTGAGCCGAAGGCAGCGGCTTAACCCACTGAGCCACCCAGGTGCCCCAAGAAGTCTAAGTATTCTTTAAGTCTCAGCCAAGAGTTATAAACAAGGATAGGCATCATGATAAATTACTCATTTTAACTGAGAAATTGAAGAAATTCTTGAGACTGACTTTCCCTCAACTAACTCTGAAACCCAGCTTAAAATTCAACCCATTCAGTCAGTACAAAATATTATTAAATGTCTACTCGGCCATTTGTCACTATTCTTGGAACTGAGAATACAGCAAGGCAAAAATGAATACAGTATCTGCCCTTAGGCAAATCAACCAGTTAGTATGGGGCAAACAGAATGCATTTTGTGATTTCCAAATGCATGTATTTTAATGCCCCCGCAAGATCAGGAGAACTTATTTTATTTCATTTTAAAGATTTAATTATTTATTTTCAGGTGGGGAGGGACAGAGGGAGAGTGAGTATCTCAAGCAGATTCCCCATTGAGTGTGGAGCCTGACGTAAGGTTCAGTCCCCAGACCCTGAGATCATGACCTGAGCCGGAATCAGAGTCTAATGTTTTAATGACTACACCCTACAGGCGCCCCAGATCAGTAGAATTGAAATTTTACTAATACTAAATATGCAGATTCCCCTTGGCACCACTCCCTACCCACGAGGCGGGTGGTGATGTGCCAGGAGGAGCAGTCACAGTGTCCTGAAGGCACCCTCAGACGCTGTAGATGTGGACTATGAAGCCATTATTATACTGTGCATATGCTTCAGAATGAGCCAAGAATGTATGCGATGATGCTTAGTTGGGATTAATGCCAGCGATGCAAAGCACAGAAAATGTGTCTCTCGTAGGCCCTCATACACAAAACTACAACATAGACTTAGGACGGCCGGATCCTTTTGACCAGATGGATGATAACGTAGTGCTTAAGGCTCTGAGTCACTGTCCGATCCTAACGGTATTGTCTGTGCTCCTCGGCCTGGCGTCCAGCAACCTTCGCCCTCTGGCCTCTGCCTGCTTTCTAGTCTTGTTAGCTAATTTTTTAACACTTGTACACTGCTCGAGTGTCATCCTCACTCTGTTGACCTGATGCTTTCCAAGTTGTCCTTCAAAATTCGGTAGAAAGAGCGCCTCCTCTGTGACATCATCCCGGATCCTTCCAGACGGTTTCACACACTGTGCTCCAGCAGCATCTGCACCCGGAGGCCAGTCAACTCTCAGGTCCCTGCATTCTGAGGACCTGTTCTCTTCCTCTTACTCTGCTGTGAATGAGGAGTGCCACCTTCTTCACAGGAAAACTAAACTAGTCTTGCTTTGGGCGGCATTCTGGAGATAGCCTGAGAAGCTCTGTAGCTTAGTGTCACGACATGGAGATAGCCTGATTGTCAGGAGTTAAAAGGTCTTTTTTTCTCCTCCCAGTGTGGCTTCTCCCTCAGCTGTCACTTGGCTGAAGTTCACTGAGCAGATATCCAAGCTCTCTGTTTGCAAATAAAGTATAAGTTTCTAATGGATGCAGTTAAGGCCAGGGGCTACGGTGGATAGGGTGGAGGGATGTTAGTCAGGAAGGATCCTGGCTCTTCCTCATACCACTCTGTGATCTTATGTTACTTACCTTCTATGGGCTTCACTTTCCTTTTCTGTAAAATGAACATAACAGGCATGCCTATCTTATCGTACTTTTATGTGATAGGAAGAATATGATATGAAAGGCAAAGCCCTTAGAATATTATTCAATAATGTAACTACTATTTTTAAAAAGATTTTATTTATTTATTTGAGAGAGTGGGAGAGCATGAGCTGGGAGAGGGGCTGCTGGAGAAAGAGCCCCACATGGGTCTCCATCCCAGGACCCTGGGACCATGACCTGAGCTGAAGGCAAATGCTTAACTGACTGAGCCACTCAGGCACCCCTATATGTAACTACAACTGTTAAAATGCAAAGTCTATGCCAGTCCAGTCTACTTAGCCATCAGTCAAAGTGTAAATGGCAGCATTGATGTCATTATGTTCTTGCTTGTTTTGCATAAGGAGGGAGGGAAAGTCAACCACAGGAAGAAGAATAAAGAAATGTGAGACGGGACCTCAAAAACACAATTGCCCCCATTTTCCTGTTGTACTGGTGGGAAGTTCAGTTAAAAGACTAATGCTCATGTAATGTTTGTTGTCACACTTGTTGTTTCGTTACCCTAGAGAGATGGTTAAATTTGTGGTTGTCTTCCTAAGAAATTTAGTGGACACGTCCTTGCTCAATTAACGTTTCACTTTCACTTTCATTCATCATTTGGCATATTTAATAAAGCTAGAATGCTCGCTGCTTCATCAGGAGCCTAGTGTATGCTATGGGACTCGCAAGCCTTTACTGTCTCAGTGGTTCATCTCAGTAATTGGTTGGAAAAGTGATTTCCAGCAGCTCCCGCTTTCTGGAGCCACGGCTGAGCATTTCATCTCACCATGGGCCTCCCTGGCAGCCTGTGATGTGCTGGCTCTCTCTTCTGTCTGACTGTATAGGTTCCTATAATGTCACTGACAGCCGCGTATCTGAAATCCGTCATTTCAGTCGGTGATGGGCATCGTGGTCGGGGTGTCCTTACCAGGTGTTTTGGCATCGTGTAGTAAAATTAGGTTTTGGCTGTTAAGTACAGGACAAAGTGAATTTGCAATAGTTGGCTGGAGTTAAAAACCATGATCGGTTTAACTGAATTCATTCTTCAGCCCTGTATTTGCCCACAGCGCTTTTGATAATCATAGAGGCAGGTATTGCCGCTCCCCTCTAGACTGTAAGCTCCCTGCAGACAGTCCTGGTCCTTGGTCAGCCTTGGCCTTGAACATCAAACAGTTTCAGCGTATTTTACCCCTCCATAAATGTCTGATGATGGACTGCATGAGCTTGGTGTTGGGTAGTAATTAGTGCTTTATCTTGGGAAAGTTCTGATTATGAAAATTGGCAAGCATGTACAAAAGGAACGAGAAGAGTATAATGAACTCCTACTTCCCCATCATCCCACTTTGGCAGCCATCAACCCTTGGCTAATCTTGTTGTATCTATACCCCTAGCATTCCTTCCTCCCATCAGACTATTTTGCAGACAACATATAGGAAAGATTTTGACACTTATGTGCAGATAATTTAGTAAATTAATAAATACACAACTTATTTTGCATCATCAGCTTTCAAGGGATATTTGCCAAGAGGAAGCCCTAAGTGGCATATTAATGCCATGGATTCATAGAGGCCCAATTCGATCTATTTGGTCCCTGTTTGACCACACAGAACCAGTCTTTTCCAGGGTTTCTCAAGATTCTCATTGCTGAATAGCTAGTGGGACTAAACGATCAGCAAGGTATAATTTCAGTGTCAGAGCCTGAAGCTCATTAATTTGTTCATTCATTCATTCTCTGCATGTTTAATAAAGATTGTTGATTTAGAATTATTTGATGCCGAGGGCTGTCCTGTGTGCTCAGATTTAACAGCAAGCCTCTTAGCCCTTTCTAAAACTCTGTAGCTAGAAAATTAGGATCTTTTAGATTCTATCAAGAGAGCCTGGAAAGGAAGACTGAAAGGAGGGAGAAGAGGTAATGACCTAGAGCAGAGAAAAGGGAACTGGATGGACAAGCTAGGTGTAGTTGGAGGGAGGCTCCCAAAGCATTCTCTCTGCTCTTCCTTAAGGAGGAGGCATCCTCCTCTAAGCCTATGCTGCTCAGTTCTGGGACACAGGCAGTCAGGGCTAAGAGGCACAGGTGGCCAATGGCTCTGACTGTCACTGACAAGGGGTCACAACTGCCCACAGGACCTGTACCCAAAAGCTCACTTACTGTCAGCAAGTGGGTGCCTTGCTACTATAATGGACCTCAGCTCAGCCTGCGAAGCCTGAAGATAAAGGTGGCCCTTTCAGAGAGTTGATAACACCATCGTTCAGTAACATCTTATTTCTCTTTGCAATTTTCACCATGACTTAAGATAAATTTTGTGAAATGTCATGTTTGAAATTTGAATATGTGATACTGTTGTCAACTCCCTCATGACCCAGCATGGTCAGAAGAGCGCATCGCCCCTGTCATCCCTCCCACCTCCATGTCTCCTCCTCCTTCTCTTTCAGGACTTAGCTCTTCTTTTTTTGGTTCTTGGTTTTCATTCTCTAAATCTCGCTTTTCTTTGATTGTTCCTTCCCCATTGTCACTCGCTTCCGCATTTGATTTCTTTCTTTTCTCTCACTGTCCCTCTTCCTGTTTTCTCCTGGCTTTTACCTTGGGTGACTGTATGAAAGCATTCAGGGATGGAGCATTTTTGCATGTCTGAAAATGGCTGAGGATGTCAGCATTGCCTGTCATCTATTTGGAGGGGAAGGATAGCCTGAAGTCACAGCCTTAAATTCAGGCTTGGCTCTTAGAGTCCTAATAGGTCCCTGACCATAAATTCCCATGTTCATTCAGTGTCCACTAAGTGCCCCCCTGTCCCTGGCATTGGAGATTCATAGAGTTGGGCATGAAGGATACACACTCCCTACCCGTATGGGGTTCACCACCCAGTGTGTCTTATGGTGAAACAGCATGCCCCCAAAAGACACCATTCCTTATAAAATTTAAATTGAATGCTCATCCTGGAGGCCTCTGATTTTAAGGATATTATTTACTTAAAGTTACTGTATCATCCTATCAACAAGTTTCATGGGTAATTTTTATGGGCCAAAAGTTGATAGATTCTGAAATGAGATTCAGCTTGAAGCCAGTCAGGATGAAATGATAACCCTGAGAACCCGGCGATGAAAATAAAATGAAGTAAACTCAGCAGATAGTTCAGCATTTTCTCATCCACGCAATAAGTGTCACGGGATATTTTCAAGAGCACGGCACTCTGCTGCTGCAGCAGAGTATGAAAATCTGACCATGGTTTTGAAAAATCCATCAGAATTCTGATCTTAATAGTATAGTTAAATGAATGACAGCGAGTGGCAAGGCGTCATTATAACTACTGACATGGCAGGAGAGGTCTAAAAATTAAAGATCTCATGGGAAAGTGAGAATTAAGATGACTGTGTACACTGAGGTGCTTTTAGCCAGTTAACTAGTAATTGAAGCAGCTAATTGCTGAATGGGTGAGTTGTCCTTGTTCAGCCTGTTCTGTTCCCATGACAACAGAACCCTTCGTCTTCCCTAATATACATTGAGCTCTCGGTACTTATAATCTAAGCATTTGATTATCTCATGAGTTAACTGATAAGCATGCAGTGTCTTGCTAACCTAATTAAGGAATTGATGCCATGTAAAAGGGCCTAGAATATAGTGAAAAAGAAAAGGCAGGTTGTTGGAAATTAATTCATGTCAAAATTGAGAAATACCGTGACTTGGTTTTGGCAACAACAAATTGTACAAATTAAAGCCATTTTACCTTCTTCTCTCTTCTGTTAACTTTTCCCCACCTTTCCTGTAGCTTAACTATGTTAATTATTGTGCTCTGGGACCTATGTGGGTAGTAAAGTAACAGAGATGAAAAAGAATGCCCCTGCTTCTCGTAAGCCAACAGAGTAGTGGGGAAGCAGCAGCTCCATTACTCTCTTGGGTCCTTAAACACCTGTGCTTTAGGGATCCCTGAAGCAGTCGCTAGCTCCGCCTCTCCTCCCTCTCCACCCAGGGGGACTGCACTGGTGGTGAGTGGGAGTTTCACAAGAAGATTCCACCCTGTCCCAGCAGGAAGATTCTCCAGGACTCCTAGAAACATCCCTCTGTTTTCTGTTTGCTGGAAGTGAACACTGACAACTACAATCACCACTGGTTGTTGTGGGTTGCATAGTAGTCCCCAGAAATCTATGTCCAAGCCCTAACCCCAGTGCCTAGGAATGTGACCGCATTTGGAAATAGAGTCTTTGCAGGTATAATTAAATTAAGGACTTTGAGATGAGATCATCCTGGATTTAGAGTGGGCACTAACTCCAGGGAAATACGCTTAAGAGAAATAGAAAAGGAGAAAGCTCAGAAACATCCCGAGATAAGAAGGCCATGTGAAGACAGAGGCAGAGACTGCAGTTAATGCAGCTCCAAGCCAGTGACTGCTGACGGCTGCCTGCAGCCACCAAAAGCTAAGAGAGACACAGAACAAATTCTCGCTCATGGCCTCCAAAGGAAACCATCCCTGCCCACACCTTGATTTTGGAACTCAGCCCCTGGATCTGCTAGAGAATATATTTCTGTTGCTTTTAGCCTCCCAGTCTGGGGTACGATGTCGCAGCAGCCCTAGGAAACAAACACACTGGTCAGTTAAAAAAAAACTAATAAAGAAAATTGAAGTCATCTGCGATGGAAGTTCTCCGTGCAGCCACGACATAAATGGCACATTCTTCTCAAGGCAATTTTAATAAAAGAGCAAATGCTTGTTTACAAGCCTGACGTGCCTCGGAATATCCCAAGGGCCTTTGGAGGAAAGAGAAGTTTGATTTACATCTCTGTGCCGGTTGACAACAGGGTGGCAGCGGGGAAGGCCGGTTGTCACGGAGCAGCGCCATACACCTGTTTCAATGTGTTATGGTCATCTTGAACAGAAATATCAGAGACGGCACTGTCTTAACAGAAAAATAAATAAAAATCCCACTCCAGACTCCCCATTCATACCTCAAACTTCAAAGAGAATTTGAGATGCATTCACAGTGTGTGCCAGAGATGACAGAAATTTCTGCTCATGTGATGGTGCATCCCTGAGTCTCTCCATGGCCTCTCAGTGTCTTCCACTGGCCGTGGGCTCAAACAGAACAAGTCCTTGGTCTGCTTAGCCTCTGATGTATGCCGCTCAAACTGGGAGCTTAACTTTGCAGGGCTGCGCTGCTTTTTAAGTAAAATGGGGATGATAATGCCCACCCCAGAAAATGTTGCTCACCAGCCTACTTACCAGGAGGGGAAGGTGGCCATATTTCTCCTCAACGGTTGACTTGTTTTTCTCTAATGCAACCTGTAAATCTTGAAGCAGATCTCTTTCCTCTTACTTTAATGGGTTTGAGAATGAGCCAAATCACGGTGAGCTCATAGTAAATGCGGTAGGTCTTTGGCATATACCTCTTTGTGTCCTGTGCCTTGTGTACTATTTTTAGCATTGATGGCTGGCGTTTGTGGAGCATTGCTTCGTCTTAGTCAATGTGCTAAGTATGTAATATATATTCTTGATTTTATATCTTCTAGCAGCCAGGTGTGGGGAAACGATGTTCTCTTTGTCATCTCTACTCTGCCAAAAAGGAAACAGGCTTTGGGCATTTTCTGTCATTAACTCCACCCCCGTGAAGGGAATGGAGTTGCTGACCTGCCCTCAGGTTCTGATCTGGTGGCTTCAGGGCACAAGCTTCCAGCCACACAAAACAGATTATTATAATTATAATTATTTTTATTATATAATAATTATTATAATTATAATTATGATGATGATGATGCCTACGATGTGCTTTTTATAAACTGGCTTATCATTGCTATCTTTGTACCTTGATTTTTTTCATCTATTAAATTATTTCTGCTGTTTTTTCCATGTGTATCTTTCAGCTACTTCATGAATTTTGAGAGACAACATATAAAACTACTACAGGTGATGTCAGGATTACTTGGGATAATACAGGGAGCCTCTAACCCAGGTTCTAGCACAATAAAGGCACATAATAAAAGCTATTCCTTTGGTTTCCCATTCTGTGCCTCCCCTTCCCCCCCATTCAGTTTCTTCTTCACTACTCAGGCAACAGGATAAATTGATTTTTTTTAAAGATTTTATTTATTATTTGAGAGAGATCACAAGTAGTCAGAGAGGCAGGCAGAGAGAGAGAGAGAGAGGAGGAAGCAGGCTCCCTGCTGAGCACAGAGCAGGATGCGGGGCTCCATCCCAGGAACCTGGGATCATGACCTGAGCTGAAGGCAGAGGCTTAACCCACTGAGCCAGCCAGGCGCCCCATGGATAAATTTATTTGACTGTAAATGATGTGGCAGAAATAATAATAATAATAATAATAATGATACATTGTGTGTGAATCTTTAATTAGATGTCCTAAAATGAATCAAATTTTCATTTAACACTATTTCTGTATTTTGTCTCTCACACAACTTAATTATCTAAATATAAAATACAAAAGGCCCTTCTGAAGACCTTGCAAAAAAAAATTTTTTTTGGAATGTGGCTGGAGGGGTTTTCTCTTTGACAATATTAACATTTCTCTTCCATTATTTTAGGCCTCAGTTTCCAATCTGTAAATGGGGTTCTCCACAGAGTTGTCATTATAGTCTAGTGCTAAGAACATATACTAACTCCTTGCTTGGTGCTTCTAAATAGTACGGTTTGATAAGCAATATAGATAAACATTACTTGTCTCTCTCCTTCCCCGAGGGTGTCTCCTGCCCTCCTCCTCCTCCTTAACGATTAAACAAAGCAATTTAAAAAAATTAAAGAATTGTTTTTTAATTCAAATGTGTTAATAAGCAGAAGGAAGAAGGCTTTGCTTCAGGACTGTTAGCAGGTTTTGGAGACGAGAAATGAAAAGTTAAAGTTTGGAATAAAAGAAAGATACTTAAATGAATCCGAGATCTTGCCTTTTAGGTTGTACTAAAATGTGCCATACTTAGTTTGAGGTTTACATACTAATTACTTTAGTCTAATAATTAGCTGTCAGAAAATGAATTATTAATTGGGATTTTAAAAGTGTGCGGTGATGCTAAGTACCATCTCTACCAATGTAGGTAATTGCTGAGACCTGGCTATTAGACCCCGCAGCGAATGCAAATTAGCAGGACTAGTTTCTAAAGGAAGGACTTGAGGTCCTGAAGTGACAAGGAAGCAGCTCTTTTCCCTGGTGGCAGCTTTGTCCCGGAGCTGCAGCCTCTCTCTGTGACTGGGGACTCCCTACAGCTATTTCGTGGAGAATATTTAGTCACTTGGTTAGGATTCTGTTACTTGCTGGTCTCAACCGTGTCATGCCTTGCCTACGTCAAGAAACCGCCTCCTGCAGGGAATTCTCGCAGACATTTGTACAAACAGGTGGTTGTTTCATTAGTACATCTATCAGTCTTCAGCCTGAGGGGAGAGGTCATCTTTCTGTGTTATAGATCACGTGTTCCTCCTCAAGAAGGATGTAGTCACCGTTCTGCTGTCAGTTAAGGACAGTTTGTGAAACACTCTTACACCATGGGGCTAATCCACCCAGATTCTAGTCTCTGTGATCAAATGTTAAGCATTGCCCGTTTGGGCAGAACACGCTAAGTTTATATACTCTGAGGACTCCCTCCTCTGAAAGCTGGCAGTGACTTCAGAAGTTCCAGTCAGTTGAGCCTTTGTCATGTGGAGGAAGGAGAAAAATAGGAAGCAGTATGCCTTTCTGTACATGGTATTTAAAAAAAAAAAAAAAGCTTTTTTCTCTAACTTAGATTTTGCTTTTTTAACCACCCAGAAGAGAAAGACGCTGTATACTCATTTACAACAAAATGTTTAACTTCCTTCAGAAAGAGAAGGTGCTTTAGAAAAAAAATTAATATAGTGGCACAAAAATTAATATTCTCATAGGCAGGCTGCCTCGAGCTCAGTAGAGAAATTCATTCGGCATCCAAATATTAGGAGATAGCCATCCATTTACAAAGGAGAATGCAGATCAGTTTGTGATAGTTTTTTTCTTTTTGTGATACAGTTTTTGGCTTTTTTTTTTTTCTTCAGTTGTGTCTTGCGGGAAGGCTGGAGAGAAAGAAATCGAGATTGAGAGAGAGAGAGAAGAGAGAACAGGGAGCTAGAGAACACACACTGAAAATGAAACAACTCCCGAGCAATATATATATTAGAAATTAAGTCAACAGATGCTGAGGGTACACTAGCAAGTTACATAGCATGATGGGACAAATGGTTAATTTGTAAACTCTAAATTTTGCATTTAAAAATTACGTGCAGGCTAATAAACTGTTGACTCAGAGATGCCGAAATGATTGCCAGAAAATCACAATTTCAGTATTAAATGTCAAGGATAAGAAAAAAACTGTAATTTGACCAACACCGACTGGTCACAGCTATTCGCAGGATTACGTCACCAACATGACTAGTGGTATTCGTAAAATGACTTGCTTCTCTTTATTAACAGATTCTGCATGTGCTAAGTAACTTTAAATAATCATACAGCGCATTAACAGTTCAAGGGTTTGAGGGTGGTTTGCTCCTTCTTAGTGATAACTTCTGCACCCAGCTGGGAAGTGTTGATATGTACTCCCTGATTTGCCCAGTGGGTCACAGATTGTTATCAAGAGTGTTCTGCAAAACAGAAACCCAGAATATGGAAGTGATGGAAGTCACCCATCTAAGAAGTGGTGACCTGTGTCTTTAGATTATTGAGCACGTGCGCTTTCCACCAGGCCATGTTGTCTGCAACACTGACACAGTATTTCCTATTTTGATAATGGGCTGCAAATTTGAGAGAGTTATTACACTATGCCATCCTCCAGCTGCATTAGGCAACAGAGAGCTTGGGGTACGCACCCCAATTCTTGCCCCTGTTTTAGCAGTCTGTCAAGCCTTAATCACGTAATCTGAGGCCTCACTTTCGCTGTTTATAAAATAAGGAGTAATAAAACCTTCCATCTCTCAGGGATGAGTGTTATAAGGACACATTAGATCACTTATGAGAGAAGCTTTATGTTCTTCAGAAGGAAAGTACATGGCGAAGTAACATTTTTCACTGTAATCATCTAATATGTCATAAAAACCAATGCTGGGAAGGTAATTAAGTATGTGGCTTTGACAGAGGAGTTGAAAGGAATGAAGAACTGATGAAAATAAAAATAGTTACCTTGGGGACTGGAGCGGTTATTACCTTATAAGGGCATTTCTGAGCCCTTGGTTCCCGAAGACAGTTCTTTATTAAAAACCCGACGAGCATCGTAGCTCCATTAATTGTGTTGCAAGCTAAAATCCAGACTAATCTGGGAGCCAGATTTGTAACATAAAGATTGGCGCTCTGGTCTTATTAAATTGCTATTCCAGGACCCTACAACAAATGAAGTATTTGGAAAAGGTCAGGAATAGATCAGTGAAAATGATTCCAGAACGAGGAAGCAGAAGATTCTTAAGGAAAGGTTGGAAGGAGAGAATAAAACAGAAGACAAGGCTGAACTATGAGAGGCAGATGGTGATGGGAAGATAGAATGAAAAGAAATTGGTTTAAATTATGACTGGAAGATTATAGCTCGTGCCCAGGGGAGAGTCTGTTGCATCTGAACGTTGTAAGCTACTAGAATGGACTATTGATTGAATTCATGGAATCTCTTTTTTTTTTTTTTTTTATTTTCTGGAGATGTATTTAATAACGGGCCGCATTTCCATCTCAGCAAATTGCTAGAGGCTGTGGGTAAGAGGGTACGTTCTATCATGGAGTGTGGTTATGCCCTAAGATAATTAAATTTGGGGGCAGAGTACTTCTATACGTGGACTCTGTCACTAGAAGAGCTGCAGGATTTCAGGACCCCAATCAAATACTACTTGGCATAAATTAAGTAAAGATCTTTGCTACATTTTCAAGAAAAAAATAAGATAATTATTCTTTCTCATAACTACAGAATTCTGCCTATGTTAGCAATGGCTCCAGAAAAGTCCCCCTGTGATAACCACCTGTATAGAAAGATACTGGGGACAGGTTATATGGTATCATATTATGAAACAACTTTGTACCTCAGATGGCAAAGAGTTCTGGGTACCTTCTTCGAAAATCATCACAAGTTTATAAAAAGCAGTAATTATATAATCTCTGAATATTTCAATATAGTTAATATGCTTTAAATGTACCAATAGTTAGGGTAAACAAATAATTTGTCATAGACTAGTCTATTACATAAGCATAGTTATGGGTACATAGGGTACATTATATGCCCAATAACTGCTTGAATTTCTTAAGGCATTCAAAGGAGCCAGGATTGTAATCTTGTTTTTGTTATTTTTAAGTTAGCATGGAAAAAAATATATATGAGCTTTATGCTTGTGTTAAGAAAAAGATTAGGTCAGGCTGAATAATGACTCATCTCTCTCACTGAGATTTCTGCTTCTCTCCTTCCCTTTAGTTTTGTTTTTCCAGACAATTCCACAGCATCCTTACTTAGATGTCTTAGTATATCCTGGGCACAATATGTCCTTTCATCCACTGACACTACCCCTGACTTGTTGATGTCACCTTTGTTTGAAATGCCCTTCCCCCAGCACCAGCTGCACCTATTAAAATCTTTGTAAGATTTGACTCCATCTTTCAGATCCAACTCAAAAACCCTTCTCCTCTTTCCTCCCTAACCCCATCCTGGTTAAGGCGGTTTCCTGCCTGGGGTGCCTCCGCAGTACCTAGCTCACGTCCTCTCCTGGCCTTCCCAGAATCTGGCTGCTGAGTGTTCTCGATCTTACTCTCAGTCTTTCTCCTTTTCATCAGGAGCATTGGGAAGGCATTGAGGTCTTACTTATCCTTGCCTTCTGTGCAAAGCCAGGAACATTATCTTTTACATATTGGGTCACTATCTGTTGAATCTGCTTCTCTTCCTGCCTCCTCTTTACCCACTGTCTCTGCGGTCCTATTCTTGATGCCTTTGAACTGGATGTCTTCCGGCCATTCTCACTTTTACTCTTGTGGTCTAGGCTTCTCTTGGTGATTCATAGCTGACTTCCTGCCCAGCTACCTCATCGGTGCATGTTTACATTCCCTGGCCGTCTCGTCCTCTTGCTAAATGTTGGGAGCCCATCAAAATCCCACAGCTACAATTTAGTAGCTCAGGGAATTTTTCCAACCATTGCCTTCTTCACTCCATTCCATTCCTGCATTTGCTTTGAGGTACCTAGTCTCTAACCTGCTTCCACATGCTTAGGCTTGGCCCTACCGGCTGATCTTATCATGTCTTTGCTGTTGCTGGACAGCTCTTGGCTATGGTTTCCTCTTCAGTTCTGCTCAGCAACTGCTCTTGGCTCCACTTTCCCTACATTTGTTTCAGCTCCAGTGCAAATCACCACCTAGCATTCCCCAGGTCCTAGCAGGGGCACACAGGTTGACTGTCTTCCTTACAGGAAGGGGAATTATGACCCTCACGGACCTAGCTAGTCCGCTTCTTACATTGGCATCCAAAACCCTGTATAACTGCTCTCACCCTATCTGGGGAAGCTTCTCTGCCATGTTCTGTCAAATAGCCCCCGCTTCTCAGCTGGGCTTTTCTGGTGACCCTTGAGGATGGCAGGCTCATTACCTCTGGGGGCAGTTGCTTACACTGAGATGGTCTTTCCTCTAAAATATTCTCCTCCTTACTCTCATTTTTTCTTAACAATTCCTTTAGGACTGAATTCAAGATCTCTCTATGACTTTTTTGTCCAGCAATTCAGTCCATCTCATTCTCCCCCATTCTCACGCACATATCACACTTGTGATTTTGGCCTTGACTTGCCATCCTATGTTTGTTCCAGGAATGGGTATCTCATCTCATCAGCTCATTTATAAAGTCTCCCAAGGAGTGGGGGGAATGATTCACTGAACTTCTCATATGCCATTGTAACTTCTTCATGATACTAGATGTTCTGCATGAGTTATTTACCTTAAACTACACAATTAGGGTTCCCAGATAAAATACACGTTACAAATATTAAAATCTATAATATATGAAATGATTATCCCAAATATTATTTGTTGTTTATCTGATATTCAAGTTTAACAGAGCATCCTGTATCCTAGTTAACTAAATCTAGCCACCCTCTACACACATACCTAAAAGTTCAGTATTTAACACATCCGTTATTTAGTAAATGAGGAAATTGAGGCTTGGTGACATTTAGTAATTTGCCCTGAGCTAGAGTTCAGGTGAAATCTGTTGGCTACAAAGGCATGTGTTCTCTAAGTGTTATTCTTAGCTTAGTAAATGGGAACTAATATGATGGTGCGTGAAGTGACATGACACCCTTCAGGATAATCTAAATTCCACTTTGTTTTAAAGGAATGAATTATATAAATCTGAATCATCTTCAGACCTTCTATTGCAAAGATTATAGGCCTATTCAGTAGTTGGAAAATTCATTTATCTAAATATTATTTTAACATTGGGATGGACCTCTTGTGAACATGAAAGCAAAACCTTGATCTAAAACTTAGCCACAAAGGGTACCACAGAAAGTAGTGGAGATAAAATACATTGTGTATGACAAGGCACCTTTTAAATACTCTTTAACAATTTTGTGTTTCACTTAATATATTTCCTGTAAATATTGGTTTCCTTATTAGACTGTTATTATAGTGAAATTACATTAGCACTTTGCAGGATATTTTTTTAAAAAAACTACCCATCACCTACAATTACATTAAATTAAATTTAATTCTGGCTCCCTTGTCTAAAAGAAAATATCTTTGGGTTTAGTGGATCTAATTAGCATTACATAGAACTTTCCCATTAATGGAGGGGGTTTGGAATATTCCTTCTGAATAGAGAAACTCCTTTCTCTTTTAACAAGAAGAACAGGGGGAAAGTCAAGATAGGCATCTCCTCTCTTTGTCTTTTCCCTCTTTTCTGTTGAATTAAGGCAGAAATTTGGTGGAAAGCCTTGCTCTGGGCTGGTCTATAGAAATGGAGATCAGGAGCTTCAGAAACTAAGATACTAATGTATTAGCTCAGATGTGACCACCCTAAGACAACATTCATCTGACACATAGGCTCCCTTTAGCATCTTTAACAAAAATGCAGAGTGTAAATGATACATCTTTTTGGCCTTCTTCATAGTCTTCTGAGTCTTTCTCCCTTCTTTACCCTTCTTTTTGCCAGCAGCTCTGGTGATGACTCTCGGTTTGGAAAGTTACCCAGTTTACCCACTCCTGTCTCCAAAGTTCCAAAAGGAACTCATGTGCTATTCAAACTTAGATTCACACCCTGTTGTCACTGTCATCAGCCATATCTGAAACTGATGTTCTGCCTCATTTGTCTGAAATTTTAATTAATCCTGCTCCAGAAAATTAAAAATCAGACCGGCAAGAGACCAAGTGACATTTGGAGAAGTAGGAGAACTCGGATTTATTTTTTGCCCCCGGACCTAGATGAGCTGGTGCTCGAAGTTCTGGGCCCCAGGCAACGGGGTTATAGGGCTTTAGAGGGGACTCTAGGCAGTCAGGTAGCAAGGGCTGTGCTGATGGGTTTAAACTGGGGGAGTGGTGGCTGCTTTAGGTGGGAACAGTAGTGCAGGGGGCCTGTGGTGGGAAGCCTGTTTACAGAAGCAGAAGCGGCTGGTTATCTCTTGCTCCGATTGGGGCTTCTGGTTATCTCTAGCTTATTGTTAGTAACTTTCATTTAAAGGAATGAATTATATAAGGAATGAAATGTACCTGGGGCCTCTTCTGGGGCCTCCTGGCCTAGGCCTGCTATGGGTAATTTTCCTCTTCAATCCCAGGCAGTTCAGCATCTGAAGACTCACCTTCTTTCTTTCCTCTTCTTCCTTCCTTCTTTCCTTCCTTTCTCTCTCACTCTTCTTCCTTGATTGTTCCTTCCTTCCTCCCTCCCTCCCTTCTCTTCCTTCTTTCCTCCCTCCCTCCCTCCTTCCCCTCCCTCCCTTCTTTCCTTCCTTCCTTCCTCTCTCCTCTTTTCTTTCTTTTCCTTTTCTTTCCCTTCCTTTCTTCCTTCCTTTCTGTCTTCCTTTCTTTCTTTCCTTCTTTCTTTCTTTCTTTTGTTGGAAGGAATTCTGGAACTGAGGTTACCTGACACTACTTGCCTACAGAATACAGCTTCAAACAGCATACTGAAAACCAGAGAGTCAGTAGATGAAATATTTTAATTGAGACATCGAGGTGAAACAAAGTTCTCACTGGTACTAGGCAAAGAAAAATGCGGTTCTTATTAGGATCACCCTTAGATAAAAAAGGGTTTGAATTCCGGCTCTGCCTTGTGCAATCTGGGTGGCCTGAGGCAATTTTTATAAACTCTTTGATTCTCCCTTTCCTTGTCTAAAAAATTGTGATGCAGTACAGCTGCCTTTCTGGAGTTCTGAGAATATTAAAGGAAATTATATGGCTCGGTTAGTTTTGCCTCTCATAAATAATAACTATCATTATTGTATTTATTATATGCAACGCCATTCACCCCAGCAGCCATTCAGCCGCAGCCTCATCTCCCTCCCAGGACCCAGCTATGTTATGTTCATGACATTGGTAGCAGAGTCGCGCAGCGGAAGCGTGCTGGGCCCATGTTCATGACATTGGTGATCATGGTGGCGGTCCTTGGATTCTGCCAAGAGCCAATGTTTGTATTTTCAGTCATTTTTTAAAAATTGGTTTAACTGTGATTTGTGGAATTTATTAATGTAGTTTTTATGGTAGAGAAAGCATCTTTTGCCACTTAACATGTAGGTAGGTTGGCTTCTGAAGGCTAAGCAATACATTTAGAGGCTTTCTTGCCTCATCATTTTATCGCCCGGATGTGCTTGTCTTAGTCTGCTCAGGCTGCTGTAACAGAATACAATGAACTGGGTGACGTACAAACAACAGATATTTATTTCTCACAGTTTGAATGAAAAAAATATGGGGGAGTTCCAAGATCATGGCGCTGGTGGAGTCAGTGTCGGGTGGGAGCCCATTTCCTTAGATGGCCATCTTCTCGCTGCAACCTCACAAGGCTTCTCTCATATCTCTTCTTATTCGGTCAAAATCCCTTTCAGGACACTCTGCCCACATGACCTAATTGCCAACCAAACTGAGAATCAACACACTGAGGAAGTAGGTTTCAACATGTGAATTTGGGGCACACACAAACGTTCGGTCAGCAGCAGCCGCTGAGCCCATTCATAGAGCAAAATGTGAGAGTGTATGCTGGGTTAGTGTTCCACTCTGTGGGCACTCTGGTGCCATAGCTCTGTGACGCAGCTTTGCCCAGGACTATGAAACGGAAGCTGGAACAAGTCTTCCGCTGGGCTGCCGGCATGGTGGTGGTGATGGTATAAAGGAAAATGTGACAAAGGCGTGGGAATGTAAGTATTTTGATTGATAGTCCGTGATCCTCACAGAGGTGTGTGTGGTAACTATTTATAAGTTGGAATATTTCTTTAGGGACCACTTCACTTTTCAAACATGCTGAGGAATAGTTTCAGTAGATTGGGGGGCGGGGGGAAGCCTGATTGGAAAATGAAGTCATTATCTCTGCTGGAGGACAGTATTTTGCCCTGAGCTGTGCTGTGAATAGTCTGTGGAATTTACTTAGAATATTTGAGCTAGAGATTTGTAATTTAAAATGATACTCCTTTGTATTTATTTATGTAGAGGTTGTCCATCTTAGGAATGCTAACTGTTGAAATATACTTTATTCTGTAGGAAAGAAAATGATGGAAATGGTAATAGCAGTAATTGACAGGGAAGTTATTGGGAGAGTAATTAATAGTTGCAAATCCTTGGTAACTAAGATAAGCCAGACCATTCTTAGGGTGTGGACATTCTGTAGAAGTGAGAGGTTGGAGAACAAGTAGTTAGCGATGGATAGCACAGTGAGTTTCATTTCCCATGTTTCAAATTCTGGTGACTGTGAATTTAATTTTGCAGTGTCTCTCTGTGGTTCCCATCATCAGCACCCTTGCCAGGACATCATATAGTAGAAAGTTTGGTGGACCAGATTTGTGTCAAAAAACGATTGTCTCATAGTGACATCTTTTTATAGTACTATCTTAAAGAGAGAAATTATGAACTTCTAAAGATAAGTAATAAAATAGTTAGTGTTCAATTGTTCTTACAAAGTGCCAGAAGCTGTTCTAAACATTTTACATATATAACACATTAGCCTTGTAAAATAGGTGCATGATTTGTGTTTTAAGAATAAGGGAAAATAGAAGGTCAAAGAGGTAAAGTCAACTGCCCACATTTTTCTAGCTAGGAAATAGCAGATTCAAGCCCAAGAAGGTTGATTCCAGAGCCCATGCTCTTAGTCATTATCCTCTGCTGCCTCTTTTCTCCTCCTCAACTCCTTTTTTTTTTCTTCTCTTCCCCATTAAATGCACCATTCTTGCTGCTTCAGATTATTCCCTTCCTCCCTTCTGCCCTCCCTCCCTCTCTCCCTTCTTTCATTTCTCCCTCCTTGCCTCTCTCCTTCCCTCCTTCCCTCTTTTCTCCCTTTTTTTAGTTGAAAACAAGCAGACCCATGTAAAGGGAGGTGATGGAGCGGGGCTGAGCTCACTCAAGGAAGGTTCCTGAGCAAGATGCTGCACAGGGGTCAAAGATGGAATGAGGAAGGTACTGAGAAAATCAGTGGCTGGTCAAGTCAGTAGATGAGATTGGTGTTGTATGGAGTTATTGAACAAATAAGTAAGTGGATAATGGAAACCAGTTTTGTTTTGTGTTGCTGTTTGGTTTTTTTTTGTTGTTGTTTGTTTTTGTTTTTGTGTTCTTACTGTCAAAGGAGAAGATGTTGCAAATAAGAGAGGAAGAGGGCTAGACTGACTATGATGTTGGGTTGCGATGAGAGGTATCAGTATGTTTTCAAGGCATAGAGTTAGTTACAGAAATAAATATAGATGCAAGGATGTGTGTATGTATATTTTTCTTAGTTCTGTCCAGTAAAAAAAAAAACTTAGGAGGAGGGATATCTCTATAGCAATAAGCATACTGGAGCCCACCCTACATCATCAAAAAGGACAAAGTCATGAAGGTCAAGAAGGACTAAAGAATGTCTTCCTGATTGAAGAAGATGAAGGAGTCCAGGCCACTCAGTGTCAGATACAATCCTGGATTGGATCCTTTTACTGTCAAGGGAATAATTAGGACCACTAGTCAAATTTAAATGAGGTCTCTAAATGAAGGATATGTGAGGGTTCTTCATACTCTTCTTGCGGCTAGTCTGTAAATTAGAAATCATATTGAAATAAAAATTGAAAGAAGGAAAGAAAGTATAACTGTCAGGGTAATAGTTGTTACTTTCTAGTTCTTTTTGTCAGTAAATTTAAAATTTTGGAACTTAACCAAGTCCCCAGAATCAGAGATTATTAAATTTCACTAATTGTGGATTACAATGAATTTCTGTTAATTAAAAATAATGAGTCTGAAAATGGCAATATTTTTATATGCTCTCTTTGAAAGCACACTTTGATTCACTGAAATACCATGCTTTTAAGAAATGCGCTGCATTTCAGCAACTTTTTTCCTTGAATCGCTTCTGTGAAAACATGTTTCTGAATGATACTAACTGGAGAATTTTTAGAACAGAGGCTCCAGGTAATTAAGGGAAAGGTGTTTTCCTTGTCTTAGAATAATTTCAAATATAAGAGGTATGGCAGAAGTGAATTGTACTAAACTCCACAACAGATTTCCTATTAGTATATGTTTACCTGGATTAGTAGCTATGAGACTCTTACATCTGGGTTTCTGCTCTTTACTTCACTTTCTTCCAGAGATGGGAAAATACCAATATGGTATTTTCTAAGGATCTTTTTATTTGATGTTAAATTGGGCTCACTTTTACAATCCTCTTAAATTCAAGTGAATTCATTAAATTATATTTAGGATCTTCACGACAGGGACCTTGATCTGCAGAGAGTGGAATATTTATATACACTAAATTGGTTATTCATAGACTTTTATTACAGCAGATCCCATATATCACCTTTACTGTTGTATCCAAGACCCAGGGTGGTTCTGTTTTTTGTTTTGTTTCATTTTGTTTTGTTCTTAAATTTTGTACTATTTTTTAAAATTTCTTTTTATATCTTTTTTAATTATTTTATATTATTTTATTTTATTTTATTTTAGAGAGGGTAAGAGAGCGAGAGCAGGGGAGGGCAGAGGGAGAGAGAGAATCTTAAGCAGGCTCCATGCCCAGTGCAGACCCCAACACAGAGTTCAGTCTCACAACTCTGAGATCATAACCTGAACTGAAATCAAGAGTCAGACCCTTAACCAAGTGAACCAGGCATATTAATTTCAGATTAAGGAGGTGCTGTGATCGTCATCCTTGTAAGCTAATCTGTTTTTATTTTCCCTTTCGAATAAATTCCTAGAAACAGACCTGCTGGTCAATGAAATGCACATGTTTGAGGATCTTGATAAATGTTGCTCCTGAGGGGCGCCTGGGTGGCTCAGTGGGTTAAGCCGCTGCCTTCGGCTCAGGTCATGATCTCAGGGTCCTGGGATCGAGCCCCGCATCGGGCTCTCTGCTCAGCAGGGAGCCTGCTTCCTCCTCTCTCTCTGCCTGCCTCTCTGCCTGCTTGTGCTCTCTCTCTGTCAAATAAATAAATAAATAAATCTTTAAAAAAAAAAAAAATGTTGCTCCTGATAAATTATTATAAACAAAAATGCCCCCCATTCAGGTTAGCTATTTATGTTATTCTCAATATTAAAAATGCTAAAGTGTGGCATATTTAACTTACCGAAATAAAACCTTGATTTTGAATGTTCCCTTATGTTCTTAGAATAGGGACCCTGGTGACCCAGATCATATTATGGTGCTGGAGAGCAGAACTCCTAACTTCTGGGTGGCTCCAGAGAAGTTGGGAGTGCAGGCTCCGACCCCTGAAGAGGTCCCGGGAGGGCTCATGTGTGTTTGCTTCTCCTTCCTTTAAGAAACACTTGGCACTTCTTGACAAGCCTTTGTTTTTTTGCTCTTTTGTTGTAGACCTAAAATTAGAGGCCAAATCTCCCCCCTTTCCATTGTAAGCCTTCACTTAGTTCTCTCTAAAGCCAGATCTCTATAAGGGACAAATTTTTATTTTTCCCTAAAAGCAGAATTGGAACAAGGTTGTCCAGCAACACTAACAACCCTCCACTTACTCAAAGTCTTTTGGAAAATCCCTCGCTACCTCTCTGAGTCACCTAAAGATTTCCAGGACTTTTGGCAGTCGGCTTCCTAACTTGGCATCATCCGGATAACCACTGAGGTCTAAAGATCTCCATGTTCTGATCTTTTCCAGTAGATTTGTGCTCAAGACTGAGGGAACATTTTTTTTTTTGCTTTACCTTGAGTCCATTTTTAGAATGGAATTTTTCTCTGTTGCTATTTTTTTATGTCATTTTCTAACAAATCTGTTAATTCTTATTAAGACTCACGGATTTTTAATTTGCTTTTTTGAAATAAGATGCTGTTCTAGGACAAAGATGAAATGTTTTCTTTTTCCAGTAACTTGCTAGTGCAGTACATTCATTAAGTCCAGTTACACATGTACTATTGTTATTGGCAGTGACCTCACTGATTAATTACAGGCTGACCCTCTTGACAACTTCCTACTGATTTTACTTCCTGAGTGATTAGTTCCAATGTTGCTTATGCAGTTGGAGTGAAGGAGGCTTACAGTAATAGTCCTGCTTTAGAACACTCTCTGCTCTATCAACATTAATTAACAAAGCCCTTCATTGAGGAAAATGGGTATGTATTCTGTCACAGATGAAAAGGTTTAAGAGACTTGTTCCAGATCACTCAGGAAGTCACTGGTACCCATCAGATGAATGGGAAAGATATCCGTTATTCTTTTTTTCCACATCAGCCCGATGAGTTTAGGTGAAGGTAGACAAAGATCTACAGAAGATCAAATAGTATGTGGTACATTTCCCACAAAACATGATCATAACTTGGTCCCCAGTCTGAGTCTGAGTCTTGATGGAAAGGCTAAATGCAGCCACCTTCCAATAGTTCTAGGGCGATTTGTATTAAGGAGTTAATGAGGAATTATATTAGTTAGTATACAAAGTAAGCTGTCAAAACAAACTCCCAAGTGCAGTGGCATAAGAGAGATGAAGATTTGTTTCTCTTTAACGTAATAGGGATAAGGTGACAGTCCAGGTAGACGGAGTGGCTCTGTTCTATGTCATAAATCCAGAACTAGTAATTTTCCATCTTATGACCCATCATCTCCTTGGGTATACTCTTTATCTCCGTGGTTGACACTAAGTTCATGTTCTAGCTCACGGGAAAAGGAAAGACAGGAACTTGAGGACATATGACTTGACTTTTTTTTACATTGGGGATGACCTGGAATTTGCATCCCATAGGCCTGCACTAGTCATACCCAGATGCAAGGGAGGCTGAGAAATGTAAGTGGTTTCCAACAGAGTGGCCATGACTTTCCATTACTGTGGAAGAAGAGAAGAGATAGTCATGGACAGTGGCAGGACCCACCACTGATTCTTTTCCTAGAGCACTTCTTCTTGACCACTGAAAGTTTTGTCAAGCGTCATATACCTGGCACCCAATATATTTTCACTGGATGAGTTGGTTCAGGTATGAAGTATGGAAAGTTCTACTCTACAGATACCAAGTCCTGACCTTCCCCCCATGTGCAAACATATATCATCTAGGCACAATTTTCTTCTAATGTATTTGTGTTGCTTACTTAAGCCTAAATCTGCTCACTTGCTCAGCGAAGTGGACATATCCTATTTGCTCTACTTGAGTAAAGTTATCTTTTTGAGTGACTTTTGGTGGTCCCTCTCTTTCTCTCTCTCTTTGGTCACACAAACAGTGTTCCTTCCCCTCAGATCTCAGTAACAAAGATGTGACACGTATAACTGAGGCCTAATTGAGGCTATTCATATTGTGAGGCTGCTGTCTACTTCTATATCAAGCACCGTTTGTCACAAAAAGGATGCTTAAATACAGGAAATCAATCTTGTACCCTCAGCAAGCACATGGCATACCAGCCTGCTACGTCAGACCAATATAAATGGATGCCGAGAGGCTCCTTTGTATCCCAAATGAAATTCTAGAAGGTTTTTAAGTTGGAACAAACTTCCCTTCCTATGGAACCTCACCTTTTCCTTCATCGTGGTGTTTTGGTGACATTGGATATCATTTCCGTACATATTCTTAAAGCAGCTCCTCTTATTTGGGGGTTATGTATGATTCCGGTGTTTTGTACATAAAGGCGGCCACATAAAGAATTTGTTTTTAGTCCAGAGAACTTACCCGTAAGTAATATAACCAAAGTACAAAAAATATACTATAGGAGTATGAAGGAGGGACAGATTTATTTAAAGTGAGAAAGTGGCAGAGGCTTCTTGGGAGAAAGATTTGAACTTGACCTTTAAACTTTAGAGGAGCACATACAGTAGGTCAGCTGTGACTGGCCTGGCTGAAGAGCTGAGCTACAGAGATGCAAACATGTAAAAGGACAGTGCCCTGGTGTATTCGGTGGCGACGGAAGATCAGTGAGAAAAACCACGTACATAGGTAGAGGCCATATTGTAAAAGGGCACGTACCTGACAGGTTCTATGACAGAAAGTAGCCAGGCTCCTTAAAAGTACAATTTCTCATCATAAAATCCAGTTATGGCCATTGCTACTTCTGTGATACCCTACACACAGCTGATTTTATGTAAAATGGTTAGAGAAAAGAGCACTCAAAAACTGATGTTTATTTATCCGTGGAATAGTCCTCTGTACTATTGTACTATACTGTACTCTTCTGTTATTGTACTGTAATCTTCTAGCTTGGTCAGGTGCAAATGTCTCAAAAGCATTTGCCTATTGAATATTCACTGCTGCTTATTCTTACTCAGTGTAAGGTTAACAAAAAAAAAAAAGAAGAAGAAGAAGAATTTTGTTTTTCTTGTGTTTGCTTTTTCTCTATGTTCTTTCTTTTCCTTAATCTTTTAATGACATTCCTTCTCTCCATCTCCATTTCTGTGGTCAGAGGAGCTAGGATTTTGACACAGAGCCCAAGTGTACAATATTGGTTACAAGGGAGCATGGGCTAGAAATTGGGAAGGAATCAACACAACCCATTTGGAGAGGCTGTCTTTGAGTGATGGAAGGTAGAGAGGGCCCATGGGGACCCCCTGGCTGAATACAGATAGGCCCATCAGGTGACCCACCTCAAAATACCCAGAGGCCTTGACTGAACAATGGGCTACTTCCCACCAGGCATAGGTACCAACAGAAGGAGAATTCCGTAAGTCCCCATACCTCCTCATCTTTCCCATTAAAAACAGCCTCCTTGCAGACAGTCTCTGCTTTGCATTCTATCTTCTTTGCTCTGTCTTGGGTGGTCTTTCACCCCCTGTGCTGCTTGCCGGCTTCCACCTGCCCATTGCCCCACATTTGGGGGCCCCCATCCACCCCACTCTTTCTGCTACTCTTTCTGCTACTCGACAGATAATTCCACCACAAGCCAAACTGAGCTGATCACTGTGTGTTCTAAATCGGATACAAGAGAGGGGAAGCTACAGGCCTGGACATTTTATAAGGCAAAGTCTCCAAAGTGCTCATTCCAATTCAGAACCTTTTAAAGAATTCTATTACCAAGCCAAATGTAAATCTACCTGCCCATAGGAACGAAATGATAAAACTCACTGAAGTACTTGAGCTGGCCTGTTGGCTTTGAAAATGTTGTTTGGGCGACCTCAGATCCTCTTAGACTGAAGTTCAATATCCCTTATCTCCGTAAGTGCCGGAATATTTGATGGGTCTGAATGGGCCCTTGTGCTTGCCCAGATGGGCTTCCACATTGGGTTGGTTTCCACAGTAAGGACCTTCTAGAAACAGAGCACTATCAGATAGGAACATTCCAGGAGAGATGGTTTTGGAATATTCAGGAACACTGTGGAACATATTCATCTGTTACCAACAATCCAAAGAATCCATTAGCTTAATGTAAACAACCACATCACCACAACAGAAGCCCAGCAGCCAGCTCAGTAAACATATCAATGCCGTCACTCTTAATCTCCTTACTTCACCTATAATGTTATCTCCTCAGAATTTAAATGCCTAATGCCATTTCGCTGTTGCAGAGACTAGAAGAAATACCTTTTTTTGCTACACTATAAGCATATCAGCTGTTTTACAAAGTTCGTAACAGGGGCTTAAAATATTTCTACTCCTAAAAAGGCATAGAATTTTATCATTTTAGCCACAGGCAGAATAGCAAGCATCTAGCTTCTGACATATGAATTGTTGCAAAGGAAAATGAACATTTTCTCTCTTTGTTTCTTTGGACTTGTCTTGTTTCAACAGTAGTGAAACTGAAAGAGAGTGCATGGTCTGGTCATTTATTCAGCACTGTTTCTTAGGCTTTGGGGACACAGAGTAAATAAGACACAGCCCCCTGCCTTTATAGTCTTTATAGTCTCGTGGTCAAGGAATACATATCATTTTTAAACTTGTCTAGTTACCAGCTCTTTCATAGACAACAATATTGCCTGCAGCAGATCAGAAATACTATAATTCTGTTTTTTAAAGAATAGCTATATTTCAAACATTCGTTGTATTTACAGGACAATTGAACATTTGGCTACTGATATTTGATGATATTAAGGAATTCTGTGTCTTTAGGTATTATTGATATCTTTTTTGTTTCTTTCTGTGGACTTTATTTTTTTAATTGTGGCAAAATATAGGAACATAAATGTCACCATCTTAAACATTTTTAAGTGTAGAGTTCATGAATATTAAGTGCACTCATATCGTTTGGCACCAATGTCTAGAAGTCTTCTCATCTTGAAAAACTGAAACTTCATACCCATGAAGTGGGCCTCGATTGCCTTCAGGCCCTCAGCAACCACTATTTTATTTACTTCCTGTTTCTGTATATTTGACTATCCTTGGTACCTCATATGAGCAGAATCATACACTATTTGTCTTTTTATGACAAGTTTATTTAACATAGCATCAGGCATTCAAAATTTATCCGTGTTGTAACATCAGAATATAGAGTCAGACATTGCTTCCTTTTTACAGAATAAGAATATTCTGTAAATAATATTCCATGAATAATATTCCACCTTCTGTGCGTACCACATTTTGTTTATCTATTCATGTGTGTATTGACGCCTGGGCTGCCTCCACCTTTTGGCTATCATGAATAGTGCTGCTATGAATGTGGGTGTACAAATATCTCTTTGAAACCTTGCTTTCAATTATTTTAGGTATATACCCAGGAATGGGACTTGCGAATCATATGGCAATTCTATTTTCAATTTTTTTGAAGAACTACCATTCTGTTTTCTATAGCAGCTGTACCTTTTTATATTCCCACTAACAGTACACAAGGGGTCCAGTTTCTCCACATCCTTGCCAATAGTTGTTATTTTCTGTATTTTTTATAATAGCCATCTTAACAGGTGTGAGGTGGTCTGATTTTATTTTAATTAGCCAGATAGCAAATGTTTATGGAGCGCCTACTGGGCAAAAGACACTGGGCAGGGTTGTCTGGACCTCTGAGAATGTTTCCTTGACAATCAGTTGACTGATTCACAGTTACCTAGTGGTAGCTGCCAACAGTCAGGGGCATGGTGTACCTTCTACATTCTAGAACATTCTAGAAGGGTAACTAACACAAGGTTAAGGGTCTGCAACACTGACCCTGTCACAAGAACTAGCAACATGACTCAGACTTCATGGGAAGAGAGTCCTAAGATTATGAGCAGATTATACTTAAACTGTATTTACTCATCGCTTACTGGAACACATTACATATGATTTGATTACCTGGAGGGGCCAGAAAAGCCTACTGGAGCAAAAAATGATAACCAGGTATGACAGGTTTTGTTGTAAAACATTCTTTGAGTCATGTGTGGTCCCATTTGCAGATTGTGATGTCAGAAACAGAGGTCCCTACTTTAGTTGATGCACACACTTGACAAAAACAGGAGGAGCGGGAGCCCCTTTCCCTGACTCTCCCCTTCCCCTATTTTTAAGCAGTGCTGGTCGGAACCCCTAGACTAATTCCCTGACCACTGCTAGAGTCAGAAAGAGTGTAGAGGCAGGAGTCGAGGAGATAGGGGCGGTGGGGTGAAGAGTATGTGCTGCAGAAACTTCCAGATGCCAATCATTTCGTTGTACATCTGTGTAAAAGAATGCACGAATAGTCTTCCTTGTTCCCTAGGTGTTTGGAACGTGAAATCAAGGCTGCTTTTCACCTCTGTGTACTAATTCCCCTCATACCTTAGTCATCCTTCACTCAGTCAGCAGGCCAGGCTTGTAGTAAATATGTCTTTTCAAGAATATGTCTTAATATGGGTCAGGCACTATGCTGGGCATGGACAATATGGTCATGAAAAAGACAACAGTGTCTGAACTCGTGATGGCACTGAGAGTCTCCTCGTGTTCATAGATTATTCATAAGGTAGAGCCTCTTAGTTGAAAGACTGCCTATACATTTTGCAATAGTACCCCAGATTGCCTTACCGTAAACCCAGCCCCCCTTTCCCCACCCTTGATATTTGCTGCCAAAATCCACAGTATGTTTCAGAACGCTTTCTATTTTGGTAGTGCTTCTAAATGGGTGTGAGGGGAATTGCTTACAGGAAGGAAAAAATATATATATATGCATATATATATATATATATACATATACATATATGTATACATATAGTAGGGTTCACTTAAAGTATAGCATTAGAAAAAGCATCCATATTAAAGTACTTACTCATATATTTATTATTTCTTTAGAGCTACCAATAAGGATCATCTTGTTGTCCACACGTACTCCACATAAACCACGTGGGCTCTTTAATTTCACTCTGGACGCTTCTGTTTGGCAGGAAGGATGGGACTTGAGAGGGACCTGAACCTCTCGGTTGAATCCGACTTTAACAGCACATGAGCTCAGAAGGGAGTGGTGAAGGCAGAGTCCCTGGTAAAGCAAGTAATAAGCCAGTGTCCCCGCTGAGGCTCCTCTGAGAAGCTTCCAGTCTCCAGCCCCTGTGTCCTCTTTGGCTTCACCTAAGACTGAATTTCTGAGAAGGCTGGAATCTGTTGAATTGAGCACACGGATGTGGGCAACTGAACAAAAAGTGTTTTATTTATTTCCTGACAGACTTTTAACAGGCTGTGGTTATAATGGGAGAGAAATGCATTCTGTCCACAACACAAATTGCTTTTCTTCCCGAACATTATAGTGGTACTTCCTGGCCGAGGATTTCCATGGTTGTTGAATTTGGTCTCTCTTTTGTTGGTTTGTGAACTAAGAAAGCAAAGAAAAAGACCTTTGGAACCCAAATGACGAAGTTATAATTAAGTCCTTTATAAAGGCAAGCTTATTCCCACATCTGATTCCAAGGTACAGGACATACTTTCTCATTAGGAGGCATTTTAAGTACTTAGTGGTAGTGTACCAGGCATTAGAAAAAATAAATAAATATGACCTCATTCATAGGAAGCTTTGCCCCTGAGATGGACACCTTATGTACATACAGGCACATTCTCAAATGCTGTTAATATTATAAAGTGATATTGCTGGTCAGACTAATTCCTTCTATAATCAGACTAATTCCTTCTCCCCCACTATCATGTTCTCATGCTAGAGACCCACTTTCCGGGGGCCTGAAGGGAATCAACACTCAATTTTATTGATTAGCTCAGAAAAAGAGAGAACATTGAGCAGGGTTTGTGTATATGGCCCAGGAAAGACTGGGGGGTCAGGGTGGTGAGGAGCTTATTGGTGTGAGAAGGCTTATGAGAGTGATGTTTCTTAGGTCATCCTTCTGGAAATACACAATTTCCACAAGGGGACCACTTTTTGGATAAGAAATACACTATATTTCAACATATATTCTTCTTTAAAACTTTATGGGGTGAGCCTGGCCATGTTAGGTCAGTACATGGTTTCTGAGGCCTTCCCCGTTGAGGGAACAGAAGAAACTAACTCCATCTTCAACCCCACTCCCACCACCAAATCTCACTTTCTGAGGAACACCAGTAGCAGCTCTAGAATTTCGATATAGGATGCGTTTGGGCGAAGCGGTCAGATTGGTAGGGACTCCAGGGACTTGCTTTGGGACACATTTTTAGAAACCAACACAATGTTTTGTTCAGATTGTGGTAACTTCAAGGAGACTTAGGGGGCTAATGGAGGTTGTGGGCACCTTGCTTTGGTGAAGGGCTCTTCTGAACTGAGTGTTCTGCAGATACAATGACTCAGCATACCAGGCCACCACGCATTACCTCTGATGAGAGAGATCGCCATCTTACAGTTGACCCTCTCGTGTGTAGTGCAAGAGAGTGTTCCCTGGGTACAGTGAGAATGAGCTTCTTTCTCTATCCTGTGGAGTCAGATACCATGCTCTTTGGTATCCAGTTATAAGAACAACAAACTTATTTTTCTCCCAACTTCTTAGCGGTCATGATTGTCAAAAAGATTTGACCAAACAGCCTACAATAGGCCTCAAAACTGTCAGGCATCTAGCCTGTCACAGTACCACAGGCTGCTGGTGCCCTGTTCCTTCCCCACCCCACCTTCGACGTCCCCCTCCATCCCCGGCAAGCCACCTGACTTCTCATGAGCCTGATCACAGTCACAGTGTAGTTCTCTCCTCATGAGCCCACCTTGTGTTGTTAAGATTTTGTGAGTTTTTTATCCCAATACTCCTCTTTGCTACTTGAATGACCAACCTTGACATCTGTCTGTATTTTGCTCCCTTCCCTTTTTAGCTTAGCTCTTCTTTTCTTCCCTGTGTCTATTCCTTACTTCCCTCTGTCCCTTCTATCACCTTCTACAACCTCCTCAACATTCTTTCTCCTTAAACCTGTCTCATTGCATCCTCTTGGATAAACTGATGGTTTACAGAGTGTTTTCATAAATTAGCTTGATTGTTAAAAACTTGTCTGATGTCTCATATACCCGGGTCATTTATGGGTTAGTGTTCTGGTTAAAAATAGACTCTAGGTGGGTCTGAATGCTAATTCAGGCTGTTGCTTAACCGGTAGCCTTTACGTGATGATCCATCAGATCTTTTTGAAGTGAATAAATGCCCCCTTTTTTCTTGTTAACATTTTATTGAGAACCTACAAGTAACAGGCAATTTATAGGATATCATTATTTCCATTTTACAGCTGGAGAAACCGAGACTCTGAGTTTAAATCTTTTTCCTAGACTTGTGCTAGTGGTGAGAGGACAGTGCCATGATTTAAACTCTGGTCTTTCTGACTTTGCCAAGTCTACTATTTGCGTTATGGAGGCCCCCTTCACGGATGGAGAATTCTTGGTTTTTAGAAACCCATTGACTATTTTTCAAGCAATCTTCCTTAACTGCTTAGTTGCATGGGAAATAGGAGTAAAGAGTTTGGCATATTCTTTGCCTCCCCAGGAGATTGCCGAAAATGTTGATTCAAAGTGTATTCTGAGAAATGTGGGCTTTTCATCTAAAGTAGTTCCTATTATATATTATTGATAACAGGATACAAAACTAAATGACCCAGGGATCCATGACTAGTCTCAAGTTTATAACTAAGTCCAGCATGCCAGACCGATAGGAATCAAAAGGAGAAAGGCCTTTGGGAAAATGTCTGAAATATTAAAGCAAAAAAGAAAAATGCATCAGTAGCCCGTGGGAATAAAAATGGCCTCATTCATTTAAAACATTTGTGTTTTATTTGGAGTTTCATAAGAGAACAATCTCTGTAGGAAAACTTTTTCTTAGAAGCTCATAGTTGGAGAACAACTTTGAAAATTCAAACTGAAGAATCAGATAGGGGGAAGATAATCAAGCATGTGAACTTGAGGTCTAAAGGCTAGATAACACTTTCCTTTTTAAAATGGGTTTTTTAGGTTTCAGAAAAACGTGTTTTTTCTGTGCTGTGTAGGTGTTCATATAGAAATCATTTGCATAATGGGCACTTGGGTGGTGCAGTTGGTTAAGCATCTGACTCTTGGTTTTGGCTCAGGTCATGATCTGAGGGTGGTGAGATCGAACCCCGACTCTGGCTCCATGCCTGAATTTCTCTCTGCCTCTGCCCCTCCCCCTTGCTCGTGGTCCCTTTAAAATCAATCAATCTTTAAAAAAAAAATAATCATCTGCATAGTGAGATATATAGAGCTTACTTTTGTGTTCCATGTGTAAGTCTCCACAAGGATGTGAGACATTACTTGGGCTTCACACAGTTCTGTGAAGGAGAGACAAAGGCTACATTTATTTCCATGTTATAGCTGAGAACACTGAGGCTCAGAGAGTTTAAGAGGTTTATGAGACACCCAGCTAGAAAGAGGCAGGAACAAGAGAAGCCAGACCTTACGAGGTATTGTGGTATTAGGGTATGCTGAAGGACTTTGGGATCACACAGTGTGGAGTGGAGCTTGGCCCCTGTATTTCCCATTGGCTAACCTTGTTCAGGACTAAGCTCTGTGCCTCATTTTCTTCCTCTATGTGCACTAATGGTGATAATGGTGATAGACAAGACCCAATAAGGCTATTCTTAGGTGAGGTAAGGATCAAAAAGTACTCAGCACAGTCCCTAGCACAAAATATACAACAAATATCAGCTCCTCTTGCAGTAGTTTTGACTCCTAACTCTGTGCTCTCTCCTCCACACCATGCTATAGAAGACACTTCGAGAAGAAGACATCCCCTCTAGACTGCTTCACATCTAGGGATGAGAATAGTCCTCTTCTATTTTTGACCTCTCTTCTTGGCATTACTATCCAGGGAGTTAATTTCTTGCCTAGGGGAATGGTCTCAACGTCCCAGGAAGAAACATTTGGTATAAAAGTTCAGAAATTCCAGTCACCAAGCATCAGTCCATCACTAACCCAGTAAATACCAGACCAAACCGTTGTCACCTAGCAACATGAACTGTTGGTTGCAGGAATTCAATTTAACATTCTAGGCTGGTTTCCCAAGTAAATACTTCCATCAGTAAAACTTATGGGTCCAGGCCTGTGCTAAGCATACAGCAAAAGAATGCCTTATTTATTTGACCTCACAGGGAAACTGGTGCCCCACACAAAGAGGAAAAATCTAGAGAACAGAAATCCATACCTTTAATTGCTTAGTCCTCAAAGAATTTTCTTTGATTATAAACTTTTCCAGGATATATGACACTTTCCTGGGCCCTTTAAAGCTAATCGTGATGATTAAGCCCATCAGGGATTACACTTTGCTGTAACATAGTAGCTTTCATGACACTTTAGGCATGCTTGCAGTAGGTAGGACGTGGGCCTTGACCAGGAATTGCTGTCCCCCTACACATGGTTGTGCCTTTAACTTCTTATGCCTACTTCCTTCCTTCTTTCTTTCTTTCTTTCTTTCTTTCTTTCTTTCTTTCTTTCTTTCTTTCCTTCCTTCTTTCCTTCTTTCCTCTCTCCCTCCCTCTCTTCCTCCCTCCCTCTTTTTTCTTCCTCCCTCCCTCCCTCCCTCCCTCCCTCTCTCTTTTTCTCTCTCTCCCTTCCTTCCTTCCTCCCTCTTTCTTTCTTTCTCTTTCTTTCTTCCTTTCTTTCTCTCTCTTTCTTTCTTTCTCTCTTTCTTTCTTTCTTTTTTTTTCTTTCTCTCTTCCTTCAAATAGGCTCCATGCCCTGCATGGAGCCCAATGCAGGATTTAAACCTGTTTTTGACCCTGAGATCAAGACCTGAGCTGAGATCAAGAATCAGACACTTAACCAACTGAGCCACCCAGGCACCCCACTTTTTGCTTTTTATAGCTGTCTTCCTCACCTCTATTCTTAGCTATCACTTCTTGTTGTCTGAATCTGCTGAGTTGCTGGAATTGTCCCTAAAATAAGAATATATGGGAGCTTAGTGAGGCCCAGGCAGTCTCACTTCCAACTGAAGTGCATGAACTTCTGATTCCTTCTGACTTACCCTGCATTTGAGGTGGTCAAGGTTGCTGCTCTCAAGGGAGTAAAAGCCAGTTGGGGAGAGAAAAACATATTCCTACAGCTGAAATTAGACAAATATGTTTATATTTTGATAGTAAATATATTAGGAGTTCTGGTTAAGTGAATCCTTTGGAGAAGGCTTTGTAGAATAAGGTCAACCTAAGTTAGATCCCAAAGAACCACTTAGAGTGGTATATTCACTCTTGTCTTCACTTATTCATTCATTCTTTCAATAACATTGAGTGCCTATTAGGAGCAGGCTGGTGTTGTAGGTACAGAAGACATAAGAGGGAAACCAAGCAAGGTTTCTGTTCTCATGGAACATATAGGTAATAATAGAAAAATACAGACAAGTACACACAAAAGAAATAAGAGCGTATCAGAGGGGCTTGGTTGCTGGAAACAAATAGGGTAGACAACTAGAGTTGAGGCTGATAGAAGGGGGGGGACCCCATGGGCTACTTGAAGGAAGGTGGCTGGGAAAGGCCACAGCAGAGGTGAGGTACTAGCTGAAACTTGGATGGTCAGAAGGAGCAGTCTGCGGGAAGAACAGAGACACAGAATTACATGGGGAGAGAGGCAAACCAACTGTTGTGGTAAAAGGTCACCTGGTTGTGGTGAGGAGAAGAAGGTGGGGTTGGGGGCAGGAGTGGAGATGTGTACAAAGACAAGCAGAGCCATTCCAAAGAGGAATCTTCAAGGAAAAATGCAGAGGAAGCAAAGAAGCTATAAGGTGAGAGAGAGAGAAAATGTGAGCTCTGGGCAGATAGTCTGAAAAGAATGACGAAGAATATTAAAGTTAGAAGGAGGGACCTCAGTGGGTAGAATCTTAGACTGGAATCTGTTACGTGCAGGATAAACTTCTGTAGCTCCCAAGGCTGCACATCTCCATTTAGCCTTCTGCAGAACAGCTTTGGGTAGGTCTTCATGACTTTAGCACCGAGACTTGATTGCCTCTGAAAATTCACATAAAAGAAGTGACACTGCACCCAGTTTTCATTCGAGAATAGCCAGCTACTGAACTCTGCTACCAGGTGAATATGGGGCTTTGGAAGACGAATCTGGGCAGATAGCAGCCAGGGATTACAAACACACTTGACTCTGCATCTCCCTCAGTGAGAATAACAGCATACGTTTACTGAGCTCATGCTACGTAGAAGGCACAGTCCCATGTGCTGATGTGTATTATTTTGTTTACTATCCACATCCCCTTTTGTCCTGGTTTTGCAGATGAGGAAACTAGCAGAGTTGGCTAGTTAGCTTGTTCAAGGTGACAGAAAGTGAGAGGTGTGTCCGGATTTGAACCCAGCCAGCTTGACTTCGCAGTCCACACCAGTGTCCACTCTACCTCCTCGGGCCTCATGGGCTGATGGCATGTTTCTGTGATAATATTTAGGGACACAAATGTAGATAAAACATGTGGCAAATTCAAGCGCTGCCCATGAACTGCCAACCAGGGCCCTGGAAAAGGGCTGGCTATTCCGCTCAACGTCCATTTGTTTGTTTTTCTCCGTTGGTTTTTATTTTTTTTTCCCCCAAGATTTATTTATTTATTTGCGACAGAGACAGAGAACATGAGCAAGAGGAGCAGAAGGAGAGAGAGAATCTCAAGCAGACTTCCACACCGAGCACAGAGCCTGATGCAGGGCTCAATCTCAAGACCCTGAGGTCGTGACCTGAGCCAAAACCAGGAGTTGGATGCTTAATCAATGAACCACCAGGCGCCCTAATTTTTTTTTATGATTTATTTATTTATTAGAGAGAGAGAGAGCACAAGTGGGAGTTTTTCTTGTTGCTAAACAGCTACTGTAACCCACTCCAGCCCCAACATGGCTTCTCCCTTAATAGAAGTATGGTAGCCGTTCATTGTTGGATTTATTAAAAAATAAAATAAAATAAAAAGAATATAGAGCAAGCTTTCTGAATGCCTGAACAAAAGGTTGGGGAATTTTAATTTCATTTATTTGTTGGCACTGCCAGGTATCGGCCAAAAAATAAAAGTAATCATCCTGGCGGCTTCTACCTGCTTTTCACCAAAGATTTAATAGCCTTGTGCTCTAAGGAAAGTTCATATTGCAGAGACTTCATTACCTTCAGTGTGCATACTGTGAGAGGCGGTGATAAATCATGAACCCAAACTTTGCCAATCAGACTAAATGCACAGAAGTCATGTGGTGGTGCCTTGTGTTGTCTCAGTAATTCCCCAAGGGAAGGTAAGCTTCCAAGTCCCTACTGAGAATTGCAGGCTCTCCCCAGCTCTCTGCTACCGCCAGTCTGCCCCTGTGATAACTATATTCTTGTCACGTGCTGCCCTGGGAAAAACATTTCCAGGACTGCACACTTCCATAGTAACTTCTGCTTCCTTCCGAGTGACTCAATTGTATATGAATGAATTAGGCCAAGAGCCCTCAACTCATCAGACTCTAAACGACAGGAGAATAATGAACTGTGTGTGTTCATCTGCTGTTCTCAAGGTTAATTCCTTGGTCATTTCAGTAAAAGGCTTTTGCTTCTCATTAGAGCTCCATGAGATAAACCTGTGCCTCGGTTTCAACAAGGAGTTGGAATTTCAGAAGTTCCACATTTCTCGTCAAGGTATAGATTGAACTTAAATCATTAGCCATTTGGTTTGAAAGCTTTGTTTTTCCCCTGAGAGCCCTCACTGGGGTCTACTACAGTCCCGTTGACCTCTCCGTGTCCCCAGATCTTGCTTCATCTTTGGTTTTTCACAGCAACTAACATCAAGCTTGGGAGGTAGAACATATCTACTACATGTTTGTGACTTGAACACCTTTGAGGAGTTCACCAGATTGCACTTAAGTAACTGGCATTGGACATATCGTACCCCAAAGAGGCACAGTTTATGCTTTCAAAATACATTTTTCATCCAGACTTTTAGCTATTCTGAGATCTGTTTTCACATGGACTAGATTCTTAGATTCTGTCTGCTGAAAACAAACTAAGATACGTATTTCATTTCTTCTTTAATGCTCAGTCTAAAGTACCCTCCCAGCCACTTATATTTAAAATGCTATGGGGACGCCTGGGTGGCTCATTTGGTTAAGCGGCTGCCTTCGGCTCAGGTCATGATCCCAGCGTCTTGGGATCAAGTCCCACATCGGGCTCCTTGCTTGGCAGGGAGCCTGCTTCTCCCTCTGCCTCTGCCTACCACTCTGTCTGCCTGTGCTCGCTAGCTCACTCTCTCTCTCTCTCTCTCTAACAAATAAATAAATAAATAAAATCTTTAAAATGCTATGATAGGCACCAGAATTTTCCTACATGGAAGAGGCCAACGGTTTTCATTTACAATAAATGGAGATGATGTACATATTTCCATGAGGTGCCCCTCAGTATTTGTATAGGCTCAGGGTTCTGTTTTATCCTGTGAGTGTGCCCATCAGCAGTACTGATGATTTTTCAATATTCCCACCAGAGTGTATCTCCCAGAATAACACTGCTGAAGACATAGTGAAATGTTCAAAAAATGCATTGTAAAAACACAAGTGTTAATATAAATGGACCAATTTGCTGTTTAAGGATTATTTTCTTCATTTTTATTATGACTTTGTGCCTGCAGAGTGCAGAATTACCTTGTAAACTTCATTATATTTAATTATACTTTAATATCTTCTACACCTACTGTACTACACTGGGAATCATGAAGAAACCAATGACGTAAGAATTGTCCTTTTGCAAGTGAATAGTTTATGATCCTCCCTGGGTGGCCTCCAGTCCCACGGTCTTTCCCCCAAGCCAAACCATGCTATACTTCATAACCACATCACTGTTCCAAAAAGGAAATTTCCTTCTATGACTTAAACCTGATGTGGGGATTTTGGCTTTCACTGCTCTGTGGTAATTGGCCCCAGTATATATACATACATACCCATCCTACGTCATCTCTCTCTGCTCCCAGCAGCAGCATGGGGCTTCAGGAAGGCTGGCCTCTGGTCCCCTGCACCCCTTACTGGCAAGGCACCCCCCCCACTCCCTGGACAAGCTGAGGAAATGCTGAGGTATGATATGGTTGGAGCAGAGAATTCAGGTCAGGCAGGTCTGGGCTCTGTTATTCCTAGCTGAATGCCTGTGAGCACGTTATTTAAACATTTTGAACTTGGTTCTCCTCTGTAAATGTAGTGCCTCCCATGAGATGTTCATGAAGACAGAAATGATGTAAGTAGGTAAAGCACCAAACGCAGTGCCTGGCCCACCGTCCACGCTTGGCTCTAAAGCTCCAGCTTCTGAAGCCTTCCCCAGCGCCTCCAGCATCATTACAATGTTCTTCCTCCAACTTCCTCCCACCCTCAGAATCTGAGTCATGGACTTCCTCACAGCAGAAGCCTGAATATTGTCTTCTTCTGAATTCCCACCTCGTCTGATAGAAAAGAGGGACTCCACAAGTGCTTACAGACTCTGATCTAAGTGACAAAAGCAATCCAACCTCTTCCTGCTAGGGATATAAATCAACAGCATATGTGTCGAAAAAGGAGGCCATTCTGGAGGACCTGTCACCGTGCTTTTGTGACCACCGGGGTAGGCTATGCTGTGACTGGGGTCCTTGGGCCTCACCCCATAGTATTAACCAGGCACTAACTCTTCCCAGCCATGATGTAGCCCTGCAAAGCTGTGAGGAACAGAACAGGCACAGCCTCTGCCCCTAAACAGGTTATCATCTGCGGGGGGCGGGGTGGGGAGTGCTTCAGTATACACATATTAACGTATATATTGAGGAAAAGAAGAGGGTGCCTTGAGAGAGAATAAGGGGAGAGGAGACGAGTGTGGTTTGGAAATTCAACAAATACCCTCTGAATGGTACACATGGCAGACTAACAATTGAAATGACTTGGAGGTTACTTGGTGTACTCTGTACACATCACAAAAATTACACTCAAAGTAAGGCAATCAGAGAGCTACTATTATCCCCCTTTTGCAAATGAGAGAACTGAAACTTCAGGGAGAGTAATTCTTACCAAGTCAACTTCTGTGAGGTAGCAAGAGCCAGGACTGCGGCCAGCAGGTGTCACCTCTTCGTTGGCCCAGTCCAGGGCCCAGTCCTGGGCCCATGGGTCAGCGATCAGTCTGTGAGGCTCCTTGCCAGGGCCCCTCACTAGCTTGCTGGCAAGCATCGGTTTTTGGAATGGGTGACCAGCCAGGGAAGCAGGCTAGAGTGGGGCAGACAGGAAATTCAGTGAACCCCAAATGTCTTCCTTTATCAAGACCTGCCATTCTCTCCCCATTTATAAGCTGAGTGAGTTAGTCCTGTGGTGAGGCTTCTGCCTTCTCCCCTCATTAGGCTGTCACCCACTGATGACTGATCCCCAGTCCTCCACTCCCTCCTGTTGACTTCTTTTCCTCATGAGGTCTTATTTTTTAAAAATTACCAAGCGGAAAATTCTGTTCCATCTCATCTGGATGGAACCACATCATCCCTCCTCCTATCGGGACCAGAGTGCAACACACCCGTCCTTGCAGGAACATGGAAATTTCTGGAGATCAGACCCTGACATTCCATAAGGCCCAGGAGCTGAGCACGGCCAGGAGGTGGCACCTGGCACGCAGAGGAGGTGGTTTGCTTTGGACTGCTGCTGCCCTCCCACCTTTTCTTTCCAGCTCACTGATGAGCGAACATTTGCCAATGATGATAATAGCAATAAAGCAAGCATTTCCACTTGTTGAGTGCTTTCTCTCCAGCAGTCACTCTGTTAGCTGCTTCACATGTGTGGTTTCATTGCAGCCTCACCAGTGTTCTTGAAGTCGTTCTGATTAAACCACATTTGAGAGTTGACGGCACTGAGACTCAAGGGGGTCAGCTGATTTGCTCATGACTCAAACCTGGCTCTGTCAGAATCCCAGGCCTGGTTCCCAGTTTGTGTGGGCTCTGAAGCAGACGGGAGTGGGAAGTACCCACCCACCTGTACCTCACTGCGACTTCTTATCATTTGGGTCACCGTGGGTACCCCTTCTCAACCAGAGAGTGAAGTGGGGAGAATGGAGGTTATAAGAGCGACCCCACCACGTTGATGTTACAGAGCAGCTCTAGCAGCTTCGTAACGTCTTCTTCCTCTCTGTTCCAAGCCACCCTGCCATTAACAACAAAGAGGTGACACCTAACCACCACATCTCACTGAAGTCCTTAATTTTCACCTGTGTAGTCTTTCATAATGTTTTGTTTCTCTCTTGGTTGAAAGATTTCAGTGGAGACCCCAGTTTGTATTTTTGGTAGAAGTGAATTTTCTGTAATGTTAGGACTTTTCACTGGTGGTCAATGAAAGTACTCACTGGAAATGCCTCACGATATTTTCCCACAGAAACCCGTTCTGTCTCTTGCATTCTCTCACCTCTTCCTGCTCCACAGGGCAGGTTGGCTGTTGACAGAGACCCAAAAAGGCAGGGAAAATGACTTGCCCCAACGCATGCAATGGGCTGACTGACTTGTTATCCATATCATCAAAGAAAGATGGCGGCAATTGCATCAATTTTTAGAAATTAACTTCTAGAGAACATTTAATATAACATTTGGTTAAAAACAGAAAATTTTGTCTTCTTCAGGACTTTCATCTGTTTTCCCCACACTATTTTCCAACCAGCTTTGAATCAAATGTTTAGAAATTTCTTGTATATATGAAGGAATAATTACTGCTTTGCTATTTGGTCTGAAAACAAACTAACCAAGCAGAACTATATTTTAAACGTGTATTTAACTATAATATAAACAATTCAGATGTGGAGAATCCTTTTGAACACCACGTGATTAAAATTGTCCTATTTCCGGGCGCCTGGGTGGCTCAGTGGTTTAAAGCCTCTGCCTTTGGCTCAGTCCTTGATCCCAGGGTCCTGGGGTCTAGCCCTGCATGGAGCTCTCTGCTCAGCAGGGAGCCTGCTTCCTCCTTTCTCTCTGCCTGCCTTTCTGCCTACCTGTGATCTCTGTCTGTCAAATAAATAAATAAAATCTTTTAAAAAAAAAACTGTCCTATTTCATGTACTATACATTATTATAATCTTGTTTTTGCACGTGAGTCATGTTATGTAGTCAAAAAATTATTACCAGTTTCTCATTTACCTTTAAAGTGGAAAAGGCAACAGGTTACTTTTCTTGCTAATTCATTTTTGAGGCGAGCTTTCTATATACCCATGCCTAAACATGAGTACGTGTTTGGTCACCCTTAATATTACTGGCCTCCACTCCCTGTAGCTCTGTGTAATTTCCTTTATCCTGATAAGACTTTGGACCCACATCTCTCATATCTACCCAAACTTCCTTAGATATGTTGGTCAAGTAAGCAGAGTGCCATCCATTTTTGAACACTTATATTTTCCACCCTAAAATGAAATACCTTGACTTTGAACATCGCAGTTGAGGTTCTAAGGTGTGTTCAGGAAATTAAAAGCTGGGCTCCTTGCAGGAACCGTAGGATAATGATCCATGGGTGATAAGTGTAACAAATTTCTCCATCTCTCTGAAAGAGCTGAGTCATCACTGGCTTTCTGCTGTGAACAAATGCCAATTCCCTGACCTTAAAATCTTCAAACGTTAAGTTAATGCATTTTATTTCCATTTCCAGTGAGTTGTTTGAGGCAGTATTACACACATGGGTTCTGATGGGTTTTATATTACCAGGATATTGATACTTGACAACGCTCAGTTAATTTACTTTTCATTTTCTACTCCTTACGGAATGATATGCTGTTAGTTGTTACTTTTCAATCTTGTGTTCACGCTTTCATATTGCAATTACTCAGCTTTTAATAGAAAACTAAATGGAAAAATCCTGCTTGGGTGTGAAATATGTGAATTTGCAGGTTACATACTTTCTGTCTGTTTCTTCTCCTTTTATCATACCTCAAAACTTCTCTAGCCTATCCCCTCTCTTCTGACAGCATAATGAAACAGGATATAGCTTTTAGAATGGGCTAGCTGATTGCACAGTAGTATTCCTGGGTAATTATGCCTATAACAATCAGAGAATTAAAAAGAACCTGGTAGTGAGATAATGTTCTCCGTGAAAATACAGTTCTGAGCTCAGCAATTAAAAAAACCTCCTATCCAACCCGGCAGGGTTTCAGTGTAGCAGTCAATATGTCGGAAAGAGCAACTCTCTCAGCGAGCGTGGAAGGAATCTTAGAGAGCCAGCGAGGCAGGGAACACTTGAGAACCTCCCCTTTACCTTGAGAACCTCCCCTTTACCGGAGCCTGATGGAAAGATGGGAAGCCAGCTGTCGCCAAGGCCCTGGCTCCACGGCATAGAGCAGGGAAGGGAGACTATTAAGATAAATGGGAATCTTTCCCAGAGACACTTACTGATTTTTCATTTTTGCATCTGCGGGTTCATCAATGCCACTGTTTATGAACACAACTGTTTTGTTTTGCACACATTTTGAATGGTGTGTCCTTGAGCACTGACTGAGCAAGGAGTTCCTTTCTTTCCCACTGATACCTGCTCCTGATTGCTGAATAATTAACTGTGGGTCCTTCAGCACTCAGAAGTCTAATGCACTCTGTATACCTCTCACTCCATGGAACAGAAGTAAACTTGGAAGTAATTCCTTGATAATAACAAAGTGCATATAGAGGCACAAAACAGGGAATGGTGGGGGAGAGTTTCTAGTTAATAATTAGTGTCAGTGTGGGTTAAAACCTGTTTGGAACTTGCAGGCTGTTGTATCTATTTGCTTTCCATGAGCGAGACTGTGTATATGTTTGGAGTGATGCGCATGTGTTTGTAAATTCTGTTTTAAATGTGCACTTCACAAATCCCTGCTGAATCTAGATTTGGATTTGCTTTATGAATTCATGAAACTCAAGTGCACCCAAAGCTCATTATAGCTCAGGTACTGTCTAAGCTGAAGGAAGTGGTGGGCAAAACAATATATTTTGATATCAAAGCTTGTTGGGAATTAAAAAAAAAAAGAACTAGAGAACAGACTCACAAGTGAAAACCAACAATTATCAGGGATGCAAATAAAATATTGTTCATCTTGTGAATAAAAGATATACCAAAAAGAGAGAGAACATGTGTGTGTTTATCTACAATTTAAGTACATCTCTCCTAGCGATACCTTTTTCAGCTGCTCTGTTACAAAGGGACCTGGGAGCTGTTTCATTTGTTATCAGTGTGTAGGTTCAGACATTGGATAATTGACATTGAACTACATAAAATTGGCAGACTAAAGTTGTCCCTTCGTGTTAGTAAGTGAAACAAAGAAGTATTTATTAAGTTTGAAACTGTCAATAATTCTAGAAATAAATTACCATTCATCCTTATTTTTCTGTATTAACAGTGGCCAAAGCATTTTAAAGCATATTCCTTTTGAATTTCGTTTCTTATGTGATTTAAACTCCAGTAAGTCAAAGTTAAGTGAAAATCTGAGGTAATTTCATTGTGATTGAACTGACATTTATAATTGCACGGGCATGAAGGATTGCTGACTAAGTTATTAGACTAGGTGAGTAGTAAAAACCATGCGAGAGGGGGTGTTTCACACACAGTTTCAGGAAGTATTTCTTGAGCCGCTACTCTGTGTAGAGCCTTTTGTCAGGCACAGAGTCTTCCTAAGAATGTTATCTTTTAAATTTTGTTTTAGATACTAATTGGATTCTATAAAGTAATTCTAATGAGTTCTCCCTAGTCCTTAAGACAAGTTTGCGCTCTCTCTGAAAACACTCTGGTGACTTTTACTTGTGCTGTAATATGTATTTGAAAAGTATTAAGCTATGCTCCTTTAAAAATATTCTAAAGTCCAGTCATTTCTATATTTCAGACCAGGAGTTAGGCCCAACATCTCTTTTTTACTCTATTTAGTGTCCTTTAAATTTTTTTCCTTTTAAACTACAGCCTTCTGATTTTCCTTTTTATCCATGAAAACTCAGTCAGAGTGTCTTGCCCTCAGGGAAGTGTTCTTTGGCATCACAGTTCAGGTGGGGTTTCCCTCTTCGTCATCTGGAAGACCCTAGATTTCTTTATAGCACTTACCATGATGGAAATTACATAATTAGAGGTATTTCTTCAGTGCCCCCTCCCCTCCATCCTAAAAGCTTCACAGGACAAGGACCATGTTTATTTTGCTCACTGACTGTGCCTGCCACAAAGTAGGCCCCTAATGTGTATTTATAGGGGGAATAAATGTGCAAAGACAGCCGTGGGCTTCAGTTCTCTGTCTCCTTCACACAAGATGTTCTTGTCTGAACACATTGAGTAGAAGAGTATTTCAAATCCAGAATTTAAGATGGATTAAACCACATTCACCTTCCTTCTTTTGACTTTGAATCTCCAATATGTTCGATTCCGCTGGCCTTTTCTTTTTTCTTCTGAAGTTTAATAGGTTTTTTCCTTAATTGAAGGAAAAAGTAGTAACCATCCAAACAAGACTATTGAGTGACTGCCTTCTTTCTGCTCTTTGATACATTCCTATGGGTTAGGGATAATTTGGAGAGGGAAGAGATCGCATTGCAATGGTCTCCACAGAGGTTATTCAGAAAATATTGTGAAAGGCCCCCAGAAGCCAAACATCTGTACCCGTCATAACAGAGAAGGGTTGAGGAATTGGCTGAGACTGTGTGAGAAAGTCTGAGGAGCACATTTGCTTTCACTGCCTGACCTTCAACATGTGTCTTAACTTTCTTGTGTCTCAGTTTCCTTATCTCCAAAATGGGGGGAAAGAATAGCACTTACATGATAGGGTTGTTAAAATATGAAAAGAGATAATATCTGAAAAGTGCCTAATTAACACAATACTGGGCCCATCAGGGACACTCAAAAAATATTAGTTGTTATTGTTTCTGGCTACTTAGAGTTCATCCAGAGTGAGAGCATCTCCACCTCTTTCTTTTTCTTTTTTAAGATTTCATTTATTTATTTATTTGTCAGAGAGAGAGAGAGAGAGCACATGCACACAAGCAGGGGGAGGGGCAGAGGCAGAGAGAGAAGCAGGCTCCCCGCTGAGCCAGGAGCTGGATGCAGGACTTGATCCCAGAACCCTAGGATCATGACCTGAGCCAAAGGCAGTGGCTTAACTGACTGAGCCACCCAGGTGCCCTCCACCTCTTTCTTTCCTTGTTTTACTTATTATAGGGTTCTCTGTACAAAACCATTTCAGTGTTATAGTAAACATTTATTTTCTTTGTTCCAGAAGACCCATAAAAATGACAACTGGTTACTTATTTTCCTGCCCCAGTCTCACCTAAATACCCCCCATTTTGTGAATTGACTCTGGGTCCACACCTAAAAAAAATGACAGTGACAAGAAGTGATCTTAAAAAGTTTTACCAGTGGAACTATTGCTCAATTAGAGGAGTGGGAGAAAGTTGGAGACGAACAGGACTGCTGGGTAACTGGGGAATGGACATCGCAGGATAAGAAAAACAGGAAGAAATGAGAGCAGGGCCTTCTCTTATCCGAATAAAGCCAGGATTTAGATCCAGTTCTGTTAGAAGGCCTGCCTTAGTGTGGGACATTGAATTGATTCACTGAAGATGAAAGACTCATTGAAGAGAAATGACACAGATCATGCTGAAGACATAATGGCAGTCTTTCCCATTTCACAAATGTCTGAGAGCCTGCTCTGAACCAAATCCCAAGCCCCTCACTGCTTCCAGGCTAGGGAAGGGACACTTGTACTTTCTGTAACACAAAATTAAATCAGAGATGTACAAAGAGAGTGCTATGCGACATTCACAGGTGGAGTGATGGCAATGGTTAGAGAAATCAGGAGAAGCTTCCTGATAGGTAATGCCTTTGAAAATGGACCTGGGTTGGGGTTTTGACAGGTGAAGATAAAACAGGGATCTCTACAGACAGAGGAAGCAGTGTGAGCACAAGCACAAAGTTGGGAGATATATGAGGGATACTGGTGTTTCCATTAAGCAGGGACGTATACTATGCAGATGTTGGGAGCAAAAGACTGAGTAATAGAGCTTAAAACATAGGATGGGGTCATAGAAGAATCCTTACTTACCACACCAAAGTATCTCCTAAATCTAAATCATCAAAGAGATTTAAATGAAAGTCATAGTCTATCAAAGTCAAGGATCACCCTCTTCGATCCTAAGACAGTTTTCTGCAGCTCATATTGGAGTACCTAATTGGGTCTGTATGTGCAGCCTTTCTAGTTCACCCATCTTAAATGTTTGTTTGTTTCTTTGTTTCTGTTTGTTTTAAGTCATGTTCCCTGGCCTTCTTTGGGTGGGAGGGCTTCGGAACTCAAGAGATGAGCTCTTTCTCATTTGTTACCTCTGACTTCTTCGATTCTCCTCATCTGTGGAACTCAGGAATCATTCTAGCTATCATGTTCAGGACTTAAGAAAGTTCATTTCAAAATTCCTTTGTTGAGGATGAAAACATTGAGTCCAAAAATAATGAACTGTAAAAAAATGAACTGAGTTTACAAATAGTACAGTTACCTTCTAAACCAACTTTGGATTGATTTTAAAAGCAATGAGAAGGAAAACATGCTTATGGCTCTTCTTTTAATCAGTGTTTTTCAGTATTCATTTTTTTAAAACCTCATGAGCATGTGTGTGCATGTGTGCGTGCACGCATACACACACACATATTTAAATATGCACCAACTCTTCTTTGTCTTTTCTGCTTGGGATTACTCTTCAAACCCCATCTGTCAGCCTCCGTTTGGGAACTGGCCAAGAAAAATGAGGAAGCTGATTCCCTAAGAAATTTCTTCACTGAAGAGTCAGACAACTTCACTGAGAAACTGATAATTGCTACTCTGGGCATAAAATAAATGATAAAGTATGTGCCTTATTTGTTTTTTAAATTGTACAATTTGATTGTCTTCACTGTATTCAGAGTTGTGTACCTGTCGCCACAGTTTTAAAACATTTTCATCACCCCCAAAAGAAACCTTATACCCATTGTCAGTCAACCCCTACCTCCTTCAAATCCCCTGTCTTCAGTAACCACATATCTACTTTCTATCTTAATACTTTTACCTGCTCTGAACATTTCATATAAATGGAATCATCCAATGTATGAATGATTTCTCTGACTGGCTTTTTTCAGTTAGCAATATGTTTTCAAGGGTCATCTACATTATAGCATGTATCAGCTCTTAATTTCTTTTTATTGAAGAATACCATTTCTATTCTATTTCTATTTACCAATTTATCAGTAGATGGACATTTGGGCTGTTTCCACATTTCTGTTATAATGAATAGTCCATGTACAACTTTTTATGTGAATATGTATTCTCACAACTTAGGAATATACTTAGGAGTGAATGTGATCATACGATTACTATTTCTTTACACAATTTGAGTAACCGTTACACTGATTTCCAAAGGTGCTATCGAATTTTTATATTCCTATAATTTTTATTCCTATAACAAGTGTATGAGGAGATTCCTATAATTTTAAATTCCTCTAATTCCTATAATTTTATATTCCTATAACAAGTGTATGAGGAGAGTTCCAGTTTCCCCACATCCTCACCAACACTGGTCATTATATGTTTCTTTTTATTCTAGCCATACTGAATTTGGGGTGGCATCTCATTGTGGTTTTCATTTGCATTTGCCTAATGGCTAATGATGTTAAGGATCTTTGCATGTGCTCATTGACAATATGTATTTCTTTCGTGGAGACATGTCGGTTTAGAGTCTTTGTCATTTTTAATTGCATTTTTTGTTATTTGATCATTGAGTTGTAAGAGCTCTTTAGGTATTCTGGATACAAGTTCTTTATCAGATACGTGATTTGCAAATGTTTTCTCCTAATCACTAGGTTATATTTTCACTTCCTTGATTGTATTCTTTGAAGAACAAATGTTTAAAATTTTCATGATCTACGATTTATCTTTTTTGTTTTGTCACATGTGCTTTTGATGTCATATCTAAGAAGGCTTCACCTGATCCAAGGTCACAAAGATTTAATCCTGTATTTTATTCTAAGATTCCATTTGAGATGGGTTTTTTTGTTTTTTGTTTTTTTGGTTTTTGTTTGTTTTTTTTTTTTTACATGGTGTGAGTAGATATCCAGCATTTTTCATTTGCATGTGGAAATTCAGTTGCCCCAGAACCGAATGTGTGTGTGTGTGTGTGTGTGTGTGTGTGTGTGTGTATCCATTCATGTATCAATCGACACTTGGGTTGCTTCCATTTGTTGACTATTTTAAATAATGCTGCAATAAACAGGGGGTTTTGAATTAGTGTTTTTATGTTTCTTGGGTAAATAGTTGTGGAATTACTGGATCATATTGTAGTCCTGTTTTTAATTTTTTGAGGAATCTCCATACTATTTCCCACAGTGGCTGCACCAGTTTGCATTCCCACCATCAGTGCATGAAGGTTCCTTTTTCTCTGCATCCTCTCCAACACTCGTGTCTTGCGTTGTTGATTTCAGCCATTGTGACAGGTGTGAGGTGACATCTCATTGTGGTTTTGATTTGCATCTCCCTGATGATGGATGATGTTGAGCATCTTTTTTTTTGTTTGTTTTTGCTGCCCATCTTTATTTTTTCTTTAGAGAAATGGTCTTTTTATGACTTCTGCCCATTTTTAATTGGATTATTAGTTTTTTGGGGTGTTGAGATATATTAGTTTTTTATGTATTTTGGATACTAAGCTTTATTAGATATGTCATTGACAAATATATTCTCTCACTTACTAAGTTGTATTTTGGTTTTGTTAGCAGTTTCCTTTGCTGTATAGCAGCTTTTTATTTTGATATAGTGCCGGTAGTTTATTCTTGCTTTTATTTCCCTTGCTTCAGGAGATATATAAAGAAAGATGTTGTTACGGCTGATTTCAGAGATAATACTGCCTATGCTGTCTTCTACGATTTTTATGGTTTCAGGTCTCACATTCAGTTCCTTAATCCATTGTGTGTTTATCTTTGTGTATGGTATAAGGAAGTGGTCAAGTTGCATTCTTTTGTATATATCTGTTTTTCCAACACCATTCATTAAAGAAACTATTTCCCATTGCATATTCTTGCCTCTTTTGTCAAAGATTAAATTGACCATACAATCATGGGTTTATGTCTGGGCTCTCTATTCTGTTCCATTGATCTATATGTCTGTTTTTGTGCCAGTACCATTACTGTTTTGATTACTACAGCTTTATAATATAACTTGAAATCTGATATTGTGATACCCCCAGTTTTGTTTTTCTTTTTCAAGATTTCTTTGGCCATTCACAGCATTTTGTGGGTCCATTCAGAACTTAGGATTGTTTGTTCTAGTTCTGTGAAAAATATTATTGATATTTTGATAGAAATTGCATTAAATCTATAGATTGCTTTGGGTATTGTGACATTTTAACAGTATTTGTTTTCTTCCAATCCATGAGCATAGAGTATCCTTTCATTTGTTTGTGTCCTCTTCAATTTCTTTCATCAGCGTTTTATAGTTTTCACAGTACGGGTCTTTCACTGCCTTGGTTAAGTTTATTCCTAAGTATTCTTTTTAGGGAAAACGTAAATGGAGTTATTTTCTAAATTTCTCTTTCAGCTACTTCATTATTAGTATACAGAAATGCAGAGGATTTCTGTATTTTCACTTTTGTATCCTGCATCCTTACTGAATCCATTTATCAGTTCTAGTAGGTTTTGGTGGAGTCTTTAGGGTTTTCTATATATAGTATCATGTCAACTACAAATAATGAATGTTTTACTTCTTCCTTACCAATTTTGGTGCTTTTTATTTCTTTTTCTTTTCTGATTGCTGTGGCCAGGACTTCCAGTACTATGTGGAATAAAACTGGTGAGGGTGGACCTCTTTTTCTTGTTCCTGATTTTAAAGGGAAAACCCTCAGGTTTTCACCATTGACTATGATGTTAACTGTGGGTTTTTCATATATGGCTTCTATCATGTTGAGGTATGTTCTCTCTAAACCTACTTTGTTAAGGCTTTTTATCATGAATGGATGTTGTACTTTGTCAAATACATTTTCTATGTCTGTTGAAGTGATCATACAGTTTTTATTCTTTCTCACGTTGATGTGATGTATGATGTTGATTGATTTGCAAATATTGAACCACCCTTGCATCTCAGGAATGAATTCCACTGGATTGTAGTGAATTATTTTTTAAACATATAGTTAGATAGAGTTTAATATTTTGTTGAGGATTTTTGCATCTGTGTTCATCAGGGATATTGGTCTGTAATTCTCCTTTATTGTGGAGTCTTTTGTTTTGGTATCAGGGTGATGCTGGCCTCATAGAATGAATTTGGAAGTTTTTCTTCCTCTTCTAATTTTTTGAAATAGTTTCAGAAGAGTAAGTATTAACTCTTTAAATGTTTGATAGAATTCGCCTGTGAAGGCGACTGTACTTTTGTTTCTTGAAAGCTTTTTGATTACTGATTTAATTTCATTGTTGGTAATCAGTATCTTCAAGTTTTCTATTTCTTCCTGATTCAGTTTTGGGAGGATTTATATGTCCAGGAATTTATCTCTCTCTTCTAGATTGCCCAATTTGTTGGCATATAATTTTTTAAATAATATTTTGTTATAATCCTTTGTATTTCTGATGTCAGTTGTTATTTCTCCTCTTTTTGCTTCTGATTTTATTTCAATCTTTCTCTCTCTCGCTGTCTCTCACTCTCGCTCTTATGAATATGGCTAAAGATTTTTTTAATTTTGCTGATCATTTTGAAGAACCAGCTCATGATTTCATTGATATATTCTATTGGAGTTTTTTAGTTTCTATAGCATTTATTTCTTCTGTAATCCTTATTACGTCCTTCCTGCTGCTGCTTCTGTGTTTTGTTTGTTGTTCTTTTTCTAGCTTCTTTAAGTACAAGAGTAGGTTGTTTATTTGAGAGTTTTCTTGTTCTTGAGGTAGGCCTGCATTGCTATAAACTTCCCTCTTAGAATTACTTTTGCAGCATTCCAAAGATTTTGGACTGTTATATTTTCATTTTAATTTGTCTCCATGTATTTTGTGATTTCCTCTTTGACTTCTTGTTTGACCCATTCATTATTTAGTAGCATGTTATTTAACCTCCATATATTTGTGTTTTTTTCCAGATTTTTTCTTGTGGCTTATTTCTAGTTTCATAGTGTTGTGGTCAGAAGAAATGTATCATATGACTTCAATCTTTTTGAGTTTCTTGAGATGATTTGTTGCCTAGTATGAAATCTACTCTGGAGAATGTCCCATGGAAATTTGAATGTGTATGCTGCTGTTTTAAGATGAAATGTCCTGAGTGCATCTATTAGATCTATCTCATCCAGTGTATCATTCAAAGCCACTGTTTCCTTGTTGATTATCTGTTTGAATGATCTGTCCTTTGATGTAAATGGGGTGTTAAAGTCCCCTACTATTATTGCACTATTATCAATTACTTCCTTTATGTTTGTTACTAGTTATTTTATTTATCTGGGTGCTCCCATGTTGTCTGCATAAATATTTACAATTGTTCTATCTTTTTGTTGGATTTTTCCCTTTATGATATAATATCCTTCTTTGTCTCTTGTTTGTAGTTTTGTTTCAAAGTCTATTAATCTGATATAAATATTGCTACTCCAGCTTTCTTTTCATAGTCATTTACTCATTAAATATTTTTCTATCCCTTCACTTTCAATCTGCTTGTGTCTTTAGGTCTGAAATGACTGTCATGTAGGCATCGTATAGATGAATTTTGTTTTTTATCTATTCTATTACCCTATGTCTTTTGATTTCAGTGTTTAATCTATTTATATTTAAAATAATTATTGACAAGTATGTACTTATTGCCATTTGTTAACTTGCTTTATGGTTGTTTTTGTAGTTCCTCTCTGAACTTTCTTCTCTTGTTCTTTTCTCTCACAATTAAGTGGTTTTCTTTAGTGATATTCTTTGATTACTTGCTCTGTATTTTTTGCACAATTACTGATTTTTTTGATTTGTGCTTATCGTTCAGTTTATGTGTTACATCTTCAGCATATAGCAGTCTGTATTAAGTGGTTTCAACTGGAACATATTCTTGACTCCTCTCCCCTCACATTTTAGATGTATGGTGTCATACTTTGCATCCTTTTATTTTGTGAATCCTTTAATTGATTTTTATAGATATTCTTATTTTTTTTAACTACTCTTTTCTTCCTACTTTCTTATTCCTACTTATGGTCTTTCCTTTCTACTCAGAATCCCTTTAATATTTTTTGTAGACCTGGTTTAATTGTCATGAACTCCTTTAACTTTTGTTTAGCCAGAAAACTTTTTTTTTTTTTTAACGCATTTGTTTCAGGGATATAGGTCTGTGATTCATCAATCTTGCACAATCCACAGCACACCCCATAGCATATACCCTCACCAGTGTTCATCACCCAGCCATCCTATCCCTCTTACCTCCTCCCCTCCATCAGTTTGTTTCCTGAGATTAAGAGTCTCTTATGGTTTGTCTCCCTCTCTGGTTTCATCTTCTTTCATTTTTCCCTCCTTTCCCCTGTGATCCTCTGTCTTCCTTTTTGAAATTATCAATTTAACAATTTTTTTCCTCCTATTCTGAATGATAGTCTTGCTGGATGGAATATTTACGTTTCAGCACTTTCAATATGTCATGCCACTTTCTTCTTGGCCTGCACAGTTTCTGCTGAAAAATACGCTGATAGTCTTATGGGGTTTTCCTTGTATAGAACGGTTTTCTCTTGCTGCTTTTAAAACTTCTTCCTTTATCACTACTCTTTGCCATTTTAATTACCATATGTCTTCGTGTGGAACTCCTTGGATTGATTTTGTTGGGCATCCTTTGTGCCTCCTGCATCTCACTTTGTGTTTCCTTCCCCAGATTCAGGATGTTTTCAGCTATTATTTCTTTAAATAAATGTTCTGCTCCCTCTTTCTCTTCTCCGTCTGGGATCCCTACCATGTAAATGTAATGTAAAATATAAATATAAAATCAGTGATGGAGTCACTGAGTTCTCTAAGTCTATTTTCATTTTTAATTTTTTTCTCTCTCCTATTCAGCTTGATTGCTTTATATTTTCTCTCTTCTCTAGATCACTGATCCATTTTGCTTCTTCTACTCTAGTATTTATTCCATCTAATGTATTTTTAATTTCATTTATTGAGTTTTCATCTCTAGTTGGTTCTTTTATATGTGTCCTGTCTCTTCATTAAGGATCTCACTCATGTTCTTTTCAACTTTTCTCAAGTCCAGTGAATGTCTTTATAACCACTATTTTAAATTCTCTATTAGGCATCTACTTAGCTCTGTTTCAGTTTACTCTCTTGCTGTGATTTTTTTCCCCTTCTTTCATTTAGAACATATCCCTCTCTCTCCTCATTTGGGCTAACTCCCCGTGTTTCTCTGTGTTAGGAAAATCAGCTATGTCTCCTGTACTTGAAAGTAGTGTCCTTATGAAGAAGAGGTCCTGTCATGCCCTGCAGTACAGTGTTCCCTGTTCTCCACAATCTGGCACTTCAGAGAGATCTCCTATGTGTGTAGCATGCACCATGCTTTATGGCTGAGTTGCTTTTGCCCTCAGTCCACTCTCCTTATCCGTTATGGGCAGGGTTTGGTCATATGGGCAGGGTTGTTACTTGGCCAGTCTGGGACCACCTTGTACTCGTGTGGACTCAGACCAGGCATTTGCCGGTGATACAGTAACACTGAATGCAGGGAGCTTTCCCTATTTTGTCCCCTGAGAAGCTTTCATGGGTGAGTGCAACCTTCAGTCAGACAGCTTTCTGCCCCCAGCCCGCTGCTGGGACCACCAATCTGACTTGTATGTGTGGTTCTCTTTCCCATTCTGTGCAATGAGAGTCACTTCGGAGTGGTGCTGGCCACTGTCATGGCTGCTTGCACACTGCCAGGGTTGTGATACCACATAGGGTGGGATATGGGCAAGAGTCTTTTGGAAGAGGTGGATCTGCAGAAGCACACAGAATGGGGGGTGACCTCAGGGTATTAGCAATGTTGAGCTGATCTGTTGTGGGAGGAAACCTGGAGCTGAGGCCTGGCTGGAGGGAATGTGTCCACAGGAGAACTCAAGGGCAGGGCTGTGATTCAGCAAATTAGGTAAGGAGTGTTAGCATAGGTTCTGTGCTTAGACTGGGGAGGGAAATGAGGGGGGAAGAGAAGTGCTGCTGCTAGCTTTTTTGTTCCTGGAGAAGTCTCTTAGAGATCCCTGCCCCTCCAACACAGGCCGTGAGTTTAGTAAATAAATGTCCCTCTTCTTTGCCCCAGGCATTTTTTCAAAGTGCTACTTCTTTGTTATATCTCCTCAGGGCTGTTTGTTGTCTTCTTTTAAGGGTGGGGACTGTTTCCTCTTGTCCTCTTGGCTCTTCCTGAGCTGAGCTTGCTGGTTTTTAAACTTCTAGGGTTTAAGTTTGCTGGTTGTGAGAATTCCTGAAATTTTACCCGTCTGGTTTTTAAAGCTGAATGTTATGGGATTTGTCTTTCCTGTGTGGCCTCCACAGTGTAAGAAGTTGTTTCTCTCCCCCTCTCCCTCCCCAGACAATCCAGTAGGTCCATTTAGCCCCCAACCACATCTCTACTCTTCCAGTCTTCCTCTATGCCTCCTGCTCTCTACATTTAGCTGTAGAGGGTCGGTTTGTGAGTCTTCAGGTCTTTTTCTGGGTTATTTTTGTTGATGTGCATATTGTATAGTTGTGTCCATGGGACGAGGTAAGGTTAGTGTACTCCTAACCCACCATCTTCCTTAGGACTACCCCCCGCCCCACCCTGTCTTGACACTTTTGCTGAAAATCAGCTGATCATAAACGTAGGGCTTATTTCTAGGTTCTCTATTCTGTTCCACAGAAGTGAAAGTATATCCTAATGCTAATCCCACACGTTTTAAATTACTGTAGTAAGCTTTATAGTAGGCTTTGAAATTGGTAATTGACTTATCCAACTTTGTTCTTTTTCTTCAAAATTGTGTTGTTTTTTTGTTCCTTGCATTTCCATGTGAATTTTAAGATCAGCTTGTTTATTTCTAAAAAAAAAAAAAAAAAAACAAAGAGGGGCGCCTGGGTGGTTCAGTGGATTGAGGCCTCTGCCTTCGGCTCAGGTCATGATCCCAGGGTCCTGGGATCGAGCCCCACATCGGGCTCTCTGCTCAGCAGGGGGCCTGCTTCCTCCTCTCTCTCTCTCTCTCTCTCTCTGCCTGCCTCTCTGCCTACTTGTGATCTCTATCTGTCAAATAAAATAAATAAAAAATAAAAAAAAAAAAGAAAGAAAGAAAGAAAGAAGCCAGAAGGGATTTTGGTAAGTACTATTTGAATCTTTAAGTCAATTTGGAGAGTATTGCTATTTTAACAATATTTAGTCTTCTGATCTATGAACAAGAAGTGTATCTTTCCATTTGTCTTCTTTAATTTATTTCAACAATATTTTGTAGTTTTCAAAGTACAATTCATATACTTATGTTAAATTAATTCCTGTGTATTTCATTCTTTTTGATGCTACTGTAGATGGACTTACTTTCTTAATTTCATTGTTGGATTATTCATTTGCAGTGCATATAAAGAGAATTGATTTTTTTTGGTGGGGGGGGTCTATTGATCTTACACCCTGCAACCCTGCTAAACTCATTAGTCCTCATCATTCTTTGTGGATTCCTTAAGTTTATCTATTAAAAGATCATGTCATTAACAAATACAGATAGTCTTACTTCTTCTTTTCCAACCCTGATGCCTTTTATTTCTTTTTCTTGGCTAATTGCTCTGGCTAGAACCTCTAATACAAAGCTGAGTTGAAGTGGCAAGAGCATATGTCCTTGTCTTGCTCCTGAACTTGGACAGAAAGCATCTAGTCTTTCACCATTAAGTACTATGTTAGTTGTGGGGCATTTTTATGGATGCCTTTTATTAAGTGGAGGAACTTTTCTATTCCTAATTTGCTTAGTGTTTTAATTATGAAAGGGTTGTTGATTTTGGCAAACCCTCTTTTCTTTTAACCTATTAGGATGGTCCTGTGATTTTTTTTTTCTTTAATCTATTGAAATAGAATATTTATTAGTTAATTATTAGATGTTAAACCAACCTTATATTTCTGGGATAAATCTCAGTTGGACATGTTGCAAAATCACTTTTATACTTTGCTGGACTCAGTTCACTAGTATTCTGTTGAGAATTTTTCATATATATTCATAAAAGAGGTAGATAAGTAGTTTCTTTTTTTTTTTAAAGATTTTATTTATTTATTTGACAGAGAGAGATCACAAGCAGGCAGAGAGGCAGGCAGAGAGAGAGGAGGAAGCAGGCTCCCTGCTGAGCAGAGAGCCTGATGTGGGGCTCGATCCCAGGACCCTGAGATCATGACCTGAGCTGAAGGCAGCGGCTTAACCCACTGAGCCACCCAGGTGCCCCGATAAGTAGTTTCTTAATGATGGTCTGGTGTCAGGGTAATACTGCCCTCATAGAATGAATTGGGAAGTATTCGCTTCTCCCATGTTTTTTGGCAGAGTTTGTGAAGAATTAGTATTACATCATTTTTAAATGTTGGTAGAATTTATCAGTGGAGCAATTGGAACTAGGGCTGTTATCTATTGGGAGGTTTTAAAAAAAATTATTATTATTATTAATTCAATCTTTATAATTGTTATAGGTCTGTTTGGGTTGCCTGTTTATTCTTGAGTCAGTTTTGTTAATTTCCTTCAGGGAATTTTTGTTTGTTTGTTCTAAGTTATCTATTTTGCAGAATATTCTTTTTTTTTTTTAATTTTGGAAATGTTTTGGAAATCTTCATAATTTTCCTTTATAATCCCTTTTGTTTTTGCAAGGTCAATAGTAATGTGCTCCCCCCATTTCATTCCTGAATTTTATAATTTGAACCTTCTTTCTTCTTGTTCTTGATCACTCCAGCTTATGGTTTGCCCATTTTGTTAATCTTTTCAAGGAAACGACTTCCGGTTTTTTCTCTATTTTGTTAATTTTCATTATCTCTCTTGTTTCCTTCCTTTTGGTTTTAGGTTTAGTTTGCTTGTCTTTTTCCAGCTCCTTATGGTAGGAAGTTTAGGTTATTGATCTGTACAGCGATAAGTTCCCCTTTAAGGCACCCCTTTGCTGCATCTCCTATATTTTGTATGTTATGCTTTTGCTCTCATTTATCTCAAAGTATTTCTAATCTTCCCTTTGATTTTCCACATATAGAAGGAGTTCCAAAATTTCCTTCTATATTGTTTCCTAATTTCATTCCATTTTGGTGAAAGAACATATTTTGCATGATCCTAATATTTTTAAACTTATCAAATTCTGTATGGCCTATCCCAAAGAATGTTCCATATGTTCTGGAAATCTGTTGCTGAGTATTATGTAGGTGTCTCTTTGATCTATTTGCTTTATAGTGTTGTTCAAGTCTTCTGTTTCCTGGTTGACTTTTGCCTAGTTGCTCTGTGGACTATGCACTTTGACATAGAAATCTCAATAGTGTAAGTTTCATACTGACTTAAAGCTCGCATTTTAAACTTTTTCCCCTTTCTCTCCAGTAGCTTCCCATAGCAAAACTGTTAGCTTTTTTTAAGCCAAATTTCAATTATACCATCTCCTAAGGTAATTAGGGAAAATTGTAGTCATTTTCTTTTATTCAGTACACTCTCCTATAGCTTTATTAATTTAATTTAATTATTATTTTTTTAAATTTTTATTAAAATTATTAATTAATTTTATTAATTAATAATTATTTTTTTGCAACTATTATTATTATTAATTAATTATTATTTTTTTTTGCAACTTACATTTTTAATTGAAGATTGAGCCTACTGGTTTATTTCCATCAAAGATTCTCTTATTTGACTTTTCTCTTTTTTTTGGTTTTCCCTCCAACACTGCCTTACTGGTTTTGGACTGCTATAACAGTACCATAAACTGGATGGCTGAAACAACAAACACTTATTTCTCATAGTTCTGGAGGCTGGGAAGTGCATGATCAAGGTGCTGACAGATTGTGTGGTAAAAGCCCTCTTTTGGTGTGCAGGTAGCCATCGTCTCATTGTATCCTTACCAGGTAGTCAATGGAGAGAAAGGAAACAGGCTCTCATGTGTCTCTTTTTTATAAGGGCACTAAACCCATCATGAGGGTTCCATGCTCATAACTTCATCCTCTCCCAAGGTCTCCATCTCCAAATATCACATTGGACATTAGGATTTTAACATAGGAGTTTTAGGGGAGGAAGGATACAGATGTGCAATCAATGAAAATTACTATCTTAAATCAAGGCTTTATCTTGAAAACTACTTCCTGATTTGGTTCCAAAGTTTAACTCTGCCTTTTATCCCTATCGGAACGCCTCCTTCCCAGTCACCCAGAGAATCCACTTACGTATGCTGTAGGTTCATCAGGGTAGCAAGAGTATCCAAACAAAGAGAAATAGAAAGAGCAGAAAAACTCTTTGTCTTATTCAAGATGTCAGAAGAAAAGAAAAATTAGTCTTAAGATCTTTTGGGGAGATGGAGAGAATCAAGTGTCCCACAAAGACTTCTGGCAAAAGCTTCACTGTTGTGTGAGATCTGGCTCACTCCTCCAGATGCCACTGCAACCTCATTAGTTTCCACCACACATGTAGCTCGTGACCATCTTCTTTCTTTTACTGTTAACGATCAGGATTGTCCCTCTACTTGCAGCCTTCGAATCCATGCTATTCTGTGAATGTTGTGACTCCGAAAGTCTCTTCTTTGTGTTGCATGAGTTCCTATGACAAGAATGGCATCATATTTGCATGAGTGTATGCTAAGAGCCAGTCGGAGTGAACAGTAGGTGTGGTTTCTCACAGTTTGATCTGCAGAGCCCCTGGGATGCTTGTTTAAAAATCAGATTCTGGCCTAGGAACTCTGGCTTGTCTGTGGCCCGGAATCTGCATTTTACCAACATTATTCTCAGGCCCTGAAATTTTCCTAATCCATGGATTTAGGGACTTGTTGAGTAGATACTCCATTGTAAGTAACAATTATGTCCTTATCAATAGCCCCTGATTAGTTTTCTCCCAGCACCTTAAAAAACCTGGTAGAACGTAAGCATGAAAGAGTTCCTGAGTTTGGCTCTTGTATGAAGGCTGTTATGTTTTGTACTAAATATTACTTGTTGGTTTTATACGGTCCTCCAAAAACTTCCTTGCTGAGCAGTTTTTTGGAGGCAGCAAAGTGTGTCCCACACCAAGTGTTTACACAAGCAAACAGAGAGAGACAGAGGGGGAGATCCTTGCTGAGTGAGATTTGATTGTGAATGTGTCTTGTCGCTTCTTCAGTCTTTATTCCTGGGAGCATTTGAGGTTTTCCTTTGTGATAAGAAGCAGGCCTGCTGTGTATATTTCTATTTCAACCTTCAAGTGGAAGCATCACACATCAGGAGTTACGTGTGACCTGTTTTCCTGAGATTTAGGAAGAAGTAGTGAATAATCAGCTAAAAGAAGAGGAGAGAGGGCTTCTCGAGAGCAGGGTCACATAGAGTTCTCATTCAAGCCCTACTAGTTTCAGAGGGAAGCCACAGAGGTTAACAAAAATGAATTTAAATCTTCTGTCTGAAATTAGGCTCTTCTTCCCTGATACTCCCTGTAAGAAATTTGGGTGCCAAAGCATGTCTGCCTTTGCTGTGTGAACAAGCTTTCTCCCAAAGACTTATGGTCTTTTTCCTGGGTGGTTCTGTTATCTGTGGGAGCCTGACCGAGGGTTCCCCAATAGTGGCCTCCCAGCCAGTCTGGATTCAAGACCCCTCCCATAATAAGGCTGTCCGAGGGAGTCTGAGTATCTTTCACTACTCGCTCTTGAAAGCCTTGGTGTTCACCTGCCGCCATCTTAAAAACTTAGAAAAGAACCCAAATACAGTCCGTTCCTGGCATGCTGACCGTCCATGGTTCCACGTAGCAGTCTAATTAAATATTGCAGAGAAGGAAGTACGCTTCCCCCATTGATCTGTGAGCTTACTGAAGATGAGGCTCTTGTCTCATTCATTTTATTATTTTTAATCTTCCCCATACCACCTGCCTTCCTCACTCCCACCCCCTCCAATGCTTTAATGTACAACATACAGCAGGACTACACAGTACATATGTGCTGGTTAGAACTGCACTAAATTGACTTAAACCAGATTGGTCTTAATTAGTCTTGAGTCAGATGGATTAGCAGAGGAAATGTGAGTTTGGGTTTTTGTTAAGTATACTGTAAGAGAATGGGAACGTGCCATATTGATGTTGTATAAGGGTAAAATGATATATCGCTGCTTATAAAGCATACGAAATTGTGTAAGGGGGAAGAAAGATACTGTGATTGTTTGGGGGTTATAACATTTAGAGTGTTATAGAATTAATATCACCTGCTTTTAAGGATTGAAGCTTTCTCACACAGGGGAACAGATATGTATGAAGCTCTTACTATGTGCCCAGCACTGTACAGGCTCCATAAAAAGGGATACAAAGGCACACTCAGCATGCCATCTGCTCCCAAATTGTTAACAAGTAAGACCCTATTACTGCACAATCTAGTAAGTCTTTGGAGAGAGCCATGCATGGGTGCTATGGGAACAGTTCTCGGTAGGAACTAAGCCCAACTGGGGCCGGAGAGATCTTCCCAGGGAAGTCCTTGGAAGCAATGACACCTGGCTGGAGTTGAGCAGGAATTTGCTAGGGGAGGAACAAGGGGAAGGGTGTTCCCTGTAAAGAGAACAACATAAACAAATGTGTAGAGGTGGGTGAGCCTGGCAGGTCTAGGAAACTAGGTGAGGCTGGACCCATGGATTTGAGGGAGGGAAAATTAACCAGATGAATGTCTGGGAGAAGTCATCTGAGTCAGATCCGCAAGGGTCTGGCCCACAAAGTATAGGCTAAGCACACTATCTCCTGATGCCAGGAGATACGCATTAAAGGTTGAGAAACATACTTGTGTTGTAGAAAGACCACCTTGTCAAGAGACAGTATTGGAAAACCATGAGATTTGAGGCCAGCTGACCAGCTAGAGGCCTGGGGTGGTGATCCACATGAAAGATGATGTGGTCTGAACTGAAATCTGACAATGAAGTAGACAAAAGTGAACAGAGTCTGAAAATCTCTCTGTCTCTCTCTCTCCCATAGGTACTCTGTTGTAAGTTATGATTCTCTCCTTATCATTGGCCCCTAGTTAGCATGCACATGCATGCGTGTGTGCAATATATATATATATATAGAGAGAGAGAGAGAGAGAGAGTGCTTAAGATAGGAAATGTCGGTGTCTGGCTTGGTGAGTGTTTTAGTTTGCTAAGACTGCTGCAAAAAGTACCACAAACTGGATGATTTAAACAAATTTATTGTCTGGTAGTTCTGGAGGCTAGAAGTCTGAAATCAAGAAGTCAGCAGGGTTGTGAGGGTAAGATCTGTTCAAAGCCTCTCTTCTTGGTGTGTGGTTGGCCATTTTCTCTTTTTGTCCGTTCACATGGTCTTTCCTCTAAGTATAGCTGTCTCTGTATCCAAATTTCTCTCTTTTTTAAGAACATCAATCTTATTGGATTAGGGACCACTCTAATGACCTCATTTGAGCTTGATACCCTCTGTAAAGACCTTACCTCTAACAAAGATCATCTTTGGAAGTACCAGGTGTTGGAACTCCAGCGTATTTTTTTGGTGGGCACAGTTCAACCCGTAACAGTTGATGTGGGACCGTCCACTGAGAACACAGAAGGAGATTCGATGAGAGCTGGAGTAAGAGGACAAAATTGGTTTCATGCGATACTCCCATGCCACGTTTTGCTTAAATGCATTATAGTACAGGAGTCACAGGAGCTGCTGCTTCTGTGACTTTTACTTTCTGCCTATGCAGCATCTTCGTTTCTGTGTTTATCTGGCTTTTTGGCTCAGTCTTCTGACAGTGCCTAAGGGAGTGGTGCTGTGGGGAAACCATAGGCTGGCCAGCTTACACATGAGCTGTCAGATTCGATGGCATTGGAGACATTCTTCTTAGATGACATTAATCCATTTTCAAATTCCCCCTCCTCAGGATCGTGGCTGTCATTGCTGAGAATGACACCTGAGGCCAGCAAAACCAGCCTCCAGAAGCTCTCCACAAACATAATCATCAGCAAGAGCCCCCAACAAAACCCAGACCGATAGCCCAGAGAGCAAAGATGTTGCTGTCAAATTTACCAGCTAAATATACTCAGACACCACATGATTCTTTATTTTCCCCAGTGTTGTCATTGGCTCTGGTCATTTGATGCTCTATGGGCTGGGTTAGGGTGGGTAGATTGTCAGCCCCTAAGTCAGTAAACGAAGTATCTGTCCTTCGGTTATTTGGGGGTTTGTTTTGTTTTGTCTTGTTTGAAAGCAGGATGCTCCGTATCACCCCAATCCAAAGGCATGCTTAGCTAACCCCAGGCCTGCAATCCCTCTCCTTTGTCACTTTGAAACATTGGGTCCTGCTGAAGGTGGAGATGAATTGTGACCCAAAGAGGAGAGTCACACTGGGCAGAGGAACTGCCTGAGTTTAATTAAAGCACTGAAATTGTTGAGTATTGTAAGTGACTTGCCAAACTACCTGACGAAATGATTTCCACAGAAAACTCCTTGTTTTCAGAAAAATGCAAGAAAGTAGTCAGAGATTTGAAGTGAATCAAACAAATGATATTGTAATAGAGGATTAGCTGGAAGATGCCTGAGGTTTGGAGAACGACCGAGCATTACTCTGGGAAACTCCTTTTATGATAGCCATTGGAGTAGCCCCCAAGCCTGAACTGGACGTATCTAAGGTAGTTTTTCTCCACAGCTGAAAAAAGGCAAGGAATTGTATTTGTCTAAATTATTGCTACTGAGAGTTCATTTTTAAAGGAAGACCACTGAAATAGTAGTTTCAAAAGTTGGGATTTAATTTGGTAGCCTGGTTTAATTCCCTGAGTTGGTCAGGGAATTTAGAAAAAGAGCCTCCTGGGACTTTTTAAGAGAAGTCCCCAAAGAAAGAACGTATGTGTTTTGTTTTTGTGGGGTTTTTCGTTTAGTTTAGTTTTGTTGTTTTGTTGTTTGGGGTTTTTTTTTGTTTTGTTTTGTTTTGTTTTGTTTTGTTTGGCTAGACAGAAAGTGTTTTTAGATCAAGGAAAAGGGAGTTTGACATTGTCATGGCGTAGCCCAATTTTTCAGTTCTTCAAAAAAAAAGAAACTTAGGCTTTCCTTAATGAGTTATTTACCAGATGGCTTCTGTTTCTTGGGTCCTTTGTTGGGCTGCTCATTAGATCCCAGAAGATACTAAAGTTTCTCATACATGGCAAGTTCAGAATGAATGGGGAATAGTTCTGGAACTTTCTCTTGGTGGAGAAATGAAGTGAGTTTTCACAAGGAGCTGGGATGATTGTGCTGAGGTTTGGGTTTTCTCTCCAGCCCGACAAAGCACTCGGGAGAGTGTGGAGGCAATGGGATGGCTATCATAGGGCTATCAAGGCAGATTTCCTCCGCTCCATTGGCTCTACCACCTTTCAGGGTTGCTTATTTTACTTCTCATGAACTATACATGGTACTTGCTCTGGTACAGAGGGCACCCCATCCCTAACGCTCTCCATCCCAGTGAGAGTTACTTGATAAGACTATGCTTTTAATTCACCCAGTGATATATACTTAAGAAGAAAATGAGTGAATTTTATCAATGAAGCTGCAACATTGTTGAAATAGCTGTAGACTTCCTCACCTTGTGAATTTTAATAAGCCTGCAAATCCCCATGTATTAGTGATAGGTAATCTATTGATGCCGTACTTTTTTAAAATTTTTAAATTTTTTTATAAACATATAATGTTTTATTAGCCCCAGAGGTACGAGTCTGTGAATCGCCAGGTTTACATACTTCACAGCATTCACCATAGATGCCTTACTTTTTAAAGGCCTTTGGAGAAAAGTGAATGTTGTTGAGTCATTGGGGTCTTCTCTGAAACTCGTTTAACTCATGTTAACATTAATCAGTGCTCATCACAGATTAATGAGAGAAACCTCTTTATAGAAAAATGGGTTAGCAAGGGTGCCTGGGTGGTTCAGTTGGTTAAGCGTCTGACTCTTGATTTTGGCCCAGGTCATGATCTCAGGGTTGTGGGATCGAGCCCCCATTGGCTCCGGGAATCTGCTTGTCCCTCTCCCTCTGCTCTTCCCCATTCCCCATCACATGCTCATGTTCTCTCTCTAATAAAAAAGTAAATAAAATTTATAAAAGATAAAATAAAATAAATAAGATAAAATAAAGATTGGCAAGAAAGACATGCACAGCTATTTCAGTGGCCCTCAATGAGCAAATAAAGTCAGTGGATTGCTTCGGGGGGAAGGTTCTGTTGCTTCCGAGATGATGAATACAACCTGAGAAGAACAACTCTGAGATGGGCTGGGGAGGGCTGGGAAGAGGCAGCTGACCCTTCTGAACCTCTCCTGGATAACAGCAGTTAGCCGAGTGGAAGGCAGTCCTCTGTGAAACTGCTCCCTGGGATGCAAACTGTCATCGTAGAAAAAGGCTCTTAAATCTCTAGGAATTTATAGCTGAAAGGGATGAAGAGAGGGGAAGGAAGAAGGGATAGAGATGCCCACGCAGGAAAATAATTTATCAACAATAGATAACAAGGATTAGGGTGCTCTCTTCCTCATTTGGTTGTTGACTGGGAGCGTTCAGCTGCTGGATGCCCAGGGCAGAGCATGGTGTCTGCCTCTTGTGGGCCATTAGCAGTGCGCTTTTAATTTCCAAGTAATGCGAATGTGCCCTATGTCATTGCCATGTTTAGCAAATAGCCCCTGAAATTGGGGTTTACATAAGTCTTAGAATGTAAATTTTATCATATGTTCACTAGGGAGCTTACTGTTTCAAAGGAATCTAGCTCGGTTCTCTTCAGAAGGGGATTTTTATGATGCTAATTATCTATTCATAATTTATCTGGCTTATTAAGTTTGGCTTCTGTTCTTTGGTGTTTTCTTAAAGTGATGTAAGACTGAAAGCTTCCTAATATCTTGTTCCATTCACATTTGCCCTTTTTTGTGAGCAGCTGTGATGATATGTGATGACTGACTTCAGGAAAAATGCCTCTGCCCTCCTCTCTTGAAACATTAAACTGGGGGAAGCTTTTCTTCCAGTGATTATTCTCACAGGTTGAATGTTCTTTAAATTGCAATTGACAGAGTGCTTAGTGAAATGCTATATTTAGGAACTATTGTGTACCTATGTCTATTGTCTGTGTTTCCATCTCTTTTCCACAAGGCGGTGTTTCCATGGAAAAAGTGCATTTGTTGCTTAGGAGATTGTCCACTCTTGTCTTCTTGCTTATCTTTCCCATTTAATCCCAGACAGGTTTGTAATATCATTCACGGTTGCTGTGGAGACTATTATGATGTCATGTGTGTGGAGCTATTATTTAAAGTGATGACTTAGCAGCCGGATCTTCTAAAACAAGGAGGCTGAATGCTCTCACGCACACACACACACACACACACACACACACACACACACACACACGGCTCTGCTGAGGTCTTCCTCAAAATGATTCTATCAAAGATTTTTGAAGGGAAAAGTACATCAGGTTTTCTTTTCATAATTTAGTTGAACTCATACTCTGCTCTCAGACAGCTTGGCTTCTCAATCATTCAGGATAGAACTAGGGACAAGCAGAAGCATGTACAGCTTTTCTTAACATCAGATACTACTAAAACTGCAGCGCTCTGTAACAGACCCGGTTAATTTGTAGCATGCACCCACATCTTTCCCTACAAACGGGTCATTCTTTATTCATCAGTGTAACTGGAAATGAATCGAGATGTGGTAGCAGTGAGAGAATTTAGTTACTCATAACTCTGCTAGAAATCTCATTCTCCTGAAGGGAAAAATGAAAGGAGAAAGGACTAACATTTTATGGAGTTCTTACTATGTGATAAGAGGTTCACATGCCCAGGATCTTATGCTGCTTCTCTCCCGGCACCATGACGTCTCCTTCCCCCGACCCCTGCCCCAACACCAGCCTGTAAAGAAAGCTCAAGTGTTTCTCATGTTGACCTCTCCTTCCTACTGCTGTCTAAATCAGACTTCCGCCCCATCTCACTCATTCTGTTTGGTGCCGTGTGTCTTCCCAACCAACCTTTTCATCAGAATCATTGGAAGGCCTGATAAAATATGGATTCTAGGTTTCAGTTCAGAAGATCTGAAGTATGGCTCAGATATCTGGTTTCTTTTTTGGCAAGCTCCCTGGGTAATTCTCCTGTGCTGCTGGGTATTGGAACACTCCACTTTTCTCATTGCCTCTTACCCTTCTCTTTCTATTCACTCATCACCCTCCTCCATCTGGCTTTCATCCCTTTCATGTCAGTGGAAGTTATTTTGCCAGGGTCACTGTGGTCTTTCCCAGCTGTTGAGTGTGGTGGCATGGTAGCCCGCCATGGAGCACTGGGCATGGTGGGCCACTTCCTTTTTGGAACTCTCACCCCATTTGGTGCCTGTGACACTGTTCTTGTCTCATCATCTGCCCTGCCTCTTTCTGATTCCTCATCCTATCCTTAAATGTTTTTGTTGTCATTGTTTTGCCAAGGATATTATGTCCAGCCTTCTAATCTTATTTCCCTGCAGATGCTGAGCAGTTTCATCCATTCTTATGGCTTAAGTACCAGTTATGTTGATGTATCTCTGACCTGACCGTCTCTGACCTAAGCTTCAGATTCACGGATACTCTTATGCCCTGGACACTTGTGTCCCAAGGCCCTGTAAGCTCCTTACATTCAGCTTGTTTAAACCTGAATCCATTGTCTTCCTCACTAAACCTTCCACAGCATGATTTCTCCAGGAGAGATCCCACTGTCAATCAAACCAAAAACTTGAACTCACCCTTATATAATTTTTCTTACCCCGAACACTAAACATTACCAAATCCTTGCAGTTTTTCTCCGTGTGTGTGTGTGTGTGTGTGTGTGTGTGTGTGTGTGTTTCCTCCAGACTTAAGCCCTTTATTATCCCTAGTGACAATCTTCTAACAGGTTCTCCCAGATATCTAGGAGGAATTTATGTTTCCACTACCCCATTGGATGGTTAGTTCCATGAAGTTAGAAAATATGGTTTCTTCATGCTCTGCTCTCAGCATCTAGCTGAATGCCTGGCAGGTGATCAATAGAGTGAGATAAATGAAAGCATGAGCCTTCCAGCACACAGCTTCTTTGGAAATTCTTACTTACAGATCAAACATATAAAGCAATGAGCTTGAGGGCTCCAGTGTTTAAACCCCAAATTGCCGACAACCAGGTTGGTATTGGTATTAGGCTGAGAATTTTGCAATTTATTTCCCTCCTTTAGGTCTTCAGCACCAAACTAGGTCAGCTGGAATCTTTCCCTCACACTGAAAGAGCCAGTTATTTCGTCTAAAATGACAAAGTTCACTTGAGAGAAAGTATGGATCCATTGCCTCCACTCTCCACTTTACAGTGAGTCACTCACTGTGTATTTTGTATATTTTTGTATATTCTTTCCTGCTCTCTTCAGATTAGCAGTGAATTACAGGCCTGGTTAGTGTGGTTTGGGTCCTCTCTGTCACAAACAGTCACCATGGCAGTCTCCTCAGTGAGCCTCTGATTTCCCTGTTGGATCTTTCACAAAGTAGGAATACTTGCTGTCATAAAATACCGTTGAAAAATTAAAAGCCTTCATTCCGTTTTCCCACTGTACATCACACATGGGCAGAAAGTGGAGCTGGGGGCCATAGACACTTGCCCAATCCGCTGTTGACTTGGGAGCACTGAAAGCGTTCATCTTCTTTTTTGACCCTATGGAAGCCACTCAGCTTCCTTCTGACTCTGTGTCACCATCAGTAAAACCTGCTGGCTTTTCTGGCCCTTCAGTGGATAACTGCTTTGTGTGTAAAAGCATTGGTAGTTTCTTGGAGGGAATATGTCAGCCAGAATGCATGATGATTCGTACAGTCATGGGTGATGGTTGACATTTGAAAGTCTATGTTTACAGCTACTGTTTTTAGGATTCCGTTAGCAGTATTTTTCTTGGCTTCAGCCACTCCCTATGAAAGATCATCAACGTGGAACATCTGTGAAGACTTGTAAGCTAGTTTGCTGCACTATCTGCCATGTCGTAAATATAACCATTCTAGCAAGACCTTGACTATCTATGCTAATGAGGGCGAGGCATGGTATGGATAATTTAAACCTACAGATAATAAAAAAATCTTGAGTCACTCAGTATTATCTATCTTTGCCTGCTGTCAAATCGGCAGTCATTTGAATTTCACATTCTATTCCTTCCCAGTACGCTTTCATGAAAGGCGCTAATGAGAGGCAAAATGGCCAAGAGGCAGGTGGGTTACTGGGGAAGGAGCTGTAGCTGGGGGATGAGCCGAGGCAACAACTGGATAATCAGCTCCTGAAAATCGGCTTCAAAAAGCATTATTAAACTCGTCTTGACTGCTCCTGAAAGCCAGGCAGTCGCTTCTGTTCGCCAAGGCATTCACTGAGACCTCCTCAGAGCCAGGTTCTGTTCAGGGGCACACGGGAGGAGAGAAGTCGGGAAGGTAAACAAGACATACACAAAACTGTACACAAATTCCTAGAACAGAACACAGCCCCCGATTGGTGTCATGAGGGAAGTTTCATGTGTTATGGGTTCAGAGGCAGGAGGCAGAGAAACCTTGATGGGATTTCACCTTCTGGCCTGTAAATTTATTCTTCCAAATTTCACTGTGGATGTGTAATCAGAGGTTAATTCTTATTCTGGGCCTAAGGTCAGAAAGCGTGTCTTTTCTTCCTCGGTCTTTGGAGAAACACGTGTCTTAGAGCACATGGTAGCACTAGCCTGTTAAGTATGTACAGTTACTTTCACTGCCTCTAAGCAAGTGTCTCATGTTTTAGGGAACATTACCAGCTCATCCTCTCCACATTCTTCCTTATTTTGCACCTGCTGCCTTCACTGATCATAATTATCTGAAATATTTATTTTATTATGCATAATTACTAAATTAGTTGTATAGGTACCTGCTTCTTTTCTTTCTCTGATGCTTTATGACACATTTGTAGCTTGACTTAGTGTCACTAGGTCTATTCATGAGTAGCTTCACAAACAAAAGAAACTTTTCACTCTATAAGAGGACAACAGTTGAGGGGGTTTTAATCCCTCAAGGGTCTGGAGTTTTTAATCTAAAAGACAGAGTTTTCCCAAGTTGGATATAAGGGAGTCATGGCTCCATTTGGTCTCAGACAGCCATTTATTGGTCTGATGCCTGTTTCTAGATAACAGTCACTGTGATGGTTATATTTTCCAGGCCAAGATAAGCCAAATATGTTTTCAGAGAGTGACTTTAAGTGTATTCTTCATTTTCTAGCATCCTAAAAATCAGGATAATGCCCCTATGAACTCCACAAATGTCAATGATCAAGAGGGTCAATGTAGTCTATAGAACGTTGAATGATTCCGCAGCATGTCATTCTTTCTCTATGTGCTCAGATTTGGGAGACTGACATGGGAAAAGGAGAACAAACGGTTTAATTTAGGCATGGGGTGAAAGGCAATGAACAGCTCCCCATTTTAAAGAACACATTGGTCAGCAAACCATGTTCTATCAGGCTTTCGCTCATCCTGCTGCTTATTAGCCTTGGAGGTAAAAGGAAATGTATCACTTGATAGATAGGAGTTTTATCTGCTGATCTCCTTTCCAATGGTGTTTTTCCAAAGAGATCCTCAGTGTGCAAGGTTAAAAATGGAGTAAAACTGAACATGTCAGGGTTCAGTTGGGTTCATCCTCTGCCCGTAAGGGTCACTATTTTTACTCCCAGAGGGAAAGATAGATTTATCTTTGTCTGTATATATGGACTGCTGTGCCAAGTGCTGTGAATATAGGCATAAAATGGACTGTTCCTCCTCTCCGGGAGCTTGGATTAAAACAAAGACAGGAGCATGTAATGATCACGGTATACCCATAACCTTTTGTTCCTTCTGCCAAGGAATTGAGGTCTTCTGTCCCCTGCTTGCCAGAATATTGTGTTTTCAACAGCCATCTTCTTGACCATGATAGCCCTGCACAGCCCAGAACAGATTTGGAAATGCAGAGATCCTAACAGTAAAGTCTTAAATGGGTAGCATTTCAATACAGCAGAGTCCTACATAAGAGCTGGCGTAATAGACTCTGTTTTTTTTTTCTGACCTACCACTGTGTCTTCCTGCCATTCTGGACCCTTGCCTATTTCTTACACCTCCTGAGAGCTCAAGTCTCCCTCTATGATCTGTTTTCCCACATCGTAATCCTCACTGTCAGGCAACAAACTTGTGCTGTCAAGGACTCTCTCCATTATATCTAATTTAAATCTCTACCGGTGTTGTAGCTTACACCTGTTTTCTACTAGCTGCGCCCCCCACCCCCACCCCATAGCAGTAGAGAATTCCTGGTCAGAATTCTGTGCGTGGTATCCCTTCCTGTATTGAAGCTTAGGAGTCTTCCCCATCTTCTGTCAACTATACAATTCATGTTCCTTTGATCTTTCTTCTTAAGTTTCATTTTCTGGGGCATCTGGATGGCTCAGTTGGTTAAGCGTGTGCCTTTGGCTCAGGTCTGGGATCCAGCCCCGCATCTGCCTCCTAGCTGAGCAGGGAGCCTGCTCTCCCTCTCCCTCTGCTTGCTGCTCCCCTTGCTTGTGCTCTCCCTTTCTCTCTTTGTCAAATAAATAAATCTTAAAAAAAAAAAAAGTTTCATTTTCTAATCCTTGAATTGTGTATTGCTCATTGACTCTAAGGAATAGAGCTGCAGGAGCTTTCCAGGGCCTCAGCAAACCAGGGAGATCTTTCCCAGGCACACTTTAACTGCACACTTAGAGATCCTGGCACCCCACCCAGAAAAGGAATGTGATGAGCAAAGTTATGGACTAGTTGTGTGTGTTCTTCCAAAACCCATGTGTTGGCATCCTACTCTCCATATGACAAAGTGGAGATGGAGCCTTAAGAAAGTAATTCAGTTAAATGAGGTCATAAGGTAAAGCCTTGATCTGGTAGGATTAGTACCCTGATAAGAGGAGACCCCAGAGAGCTCACACTCTCTCCACTCACAGGCCTTGAAGAAAGGCCGTGTGAGGACATAGTGAGAAGACGACCATCAGCAAGCCACGATGAGAGTCCTCACCAGAAATGGACCATGCCAGCACCTTGATCTCAGACCTTGAGCCTCCTGAAGCGTGAGAAAATACATTTCTGCTGCTTAAGCCATCCAGTCTGTGGTGCTCTTATGGCAGCCTGAGCAGGCAGATACAAGCAATTCTGGGGCAATCTTTGTACCACACATTTGTACCTTGACCCTTACCTTCAGTTTGTTCCTGACTGAACCTACCGTGATGCTTAGATTTCTTCTCCCTGTCATTCTGACCCACTTCCCCAGCAGACTATTGAAGACAAAAATCTTCAGCAGAATATTTTCCTGTCGTTGATATTGAGGAGTCCATCACATGGAAGAGTTCGCTGAACCAGGATTTTACTGGATGCTGTCATTAGTGTTCTACTGAAATTGGTTTAATCTGATATGCCTTCATGTGTTTTTCAGAGTAAGCCATATCATGAGGGCATTCTACTTTATTATTAAAATATCAGGAATCACTGTCTGATGAGTCTTTGGCATTATGTTTTAATTATATATGAAGAAAAAGAGTCAGGGTGTAATTTAAAAAATTTATTTAAATTGACTTTGAAGCACCTTCCAGCCATTTGTTCAACAGTCAAATTCCCCAGAATGCCTGCTGTTTTCGCTCTAATTTTTGACATTATTATCTTTCTGGAAACAGAGCTGCTATTTAACTCAGCTAGTACTGGACAGAAACTGATTATTCTCTTTTGATGTAACTGGAGTGACTTAAATACTTACAGTCTTTTGTGTTAAGGGAAGATTAAAGCATCGGAGAAACGTGTTCTGTCTTACAGCTCAAAATAAATATTTCAGAATGAAGTGGCTATAATTTCGTTAGGAAAAGTGTATTGGGTCATTGGGTGTTCGGTAACAAAGCCTTAGAGACAGACGTTAAGCAGTTCCTACAGGACTCTTTGTTCTTAAAAGATGCAAAGACGTCCTTTGACTTTGGTCGTGATACATGATTGAGCAGCAGAAGGTGAAGCTAAGTTATAACCAGAGACTCTTCTTTTTATAAATCAGAGGCTTGTAATTACCTTATCCATAATCCATATTCCTGTCAGAGTTCTTCAGAAATTACCATTCCTTTCAGTCATCACATCTTCTTAAAGCACTTGCTGCACTAGGGACAACTATGGCTTGAGAGGTTCAGGTAGAACTGAGACTATTAGATCATCCTAAGTTTTGGGCGGTGAATTCAGCAGCTCTCATAAGCATCCTTGGACATGTACTAGTTTCTGAAAAACAAAAATCCAACAATACAGATGAAATCAAAGAGTTATAAAAAATATTAAAATGTCAACAAACAGTTCTTGGGCTTTCTATGGATAGCATGTTTTGGAATTCACTGAAGACTCTGGTTGAACCGGATGAACTTCAGGCTTTGGAACCCTTCCTTTTGTTTAGGTGAGGGGTGCAAACTGTGTTAGTCATAAGCCTGTTTCTGTCGAAGGAACCACGATGACAGTCCAGCTGTATCATTTTCATTCTTCAAATGCCTTACTGATCTTTCTTGAGTAAAATTAAGTTATCTTGGCTACAGATATCAGTATCACCCAGGACTTCAGTGGGGGTCCCGTCTAGCCTCTGTAATTGGACATCTGGCTGTCACAGCAAACTCAACGTGTGCCGACCCATTCCCATTTTCTCCTCAGAGTGATTTCTCCAACCTGGCCATTTCTGTCGGCATTCGAAGGATCTCTCTTTCAACTTCGGCAAACCCTTATTGAGTCCACATATTCAGTGCCAGTTTTGATGTTGGGAGAGTCAGGACCAAAGTGAGAAAAGGGATAGGGCACCAAGGTACAGGAAAAGGAAAAAACAGACCCTGCTCTGGTGAAGCTGACAACCCGTTGAGTAGGTGGTGTGAGGCATGGAATGCTCGATCAAACAACCGACATTCCACTGTATCCTTGTTTAAGACAAAATACCAAACTTCTTACATATCTTTTCTTCTTAAAGCCCCATCTAAATCTATTATCCTGTCATCTCAGAAGAGAATAAAGACATTCATTTTACTAACAACAAAATAAAGACCATGTACCCTGCCTCCTATCTTGCTGGAAAGATTGTTACTTTCTCTTACTTTTGCAATGAATCATCGCAAAGAATAATGATAACAATATGATATCTCTGTCATTAATGGCACTGGAGTCACCAATGCTTCCCTCACAGCAGGGCTTGACAAATAACAACACGATTTTCATGTTCACTGGGTAGCCGAGTCACTTACAGTCTGGTTTCAGCATATGTTGTTAAGCACCGTAAGACCTGTAGGCATTTTGTGAGTGTTCACCTCCATGTGGTTACGAAAATCTCCCAAGAAAACAAGAGCAAGGTAACTGTGAATAATAGGGTTTATATTACCTTGCTGAGCTTCTGAATATTTTCTATACCATGGAAATAATTCAAACTCTATTATGTGTCTGGATAACGGTATCTCCTTATTGTACATGGAGCTTTTGTTTTTTAATATAAATGAACTGGCATGTCAGATATAGGAAGCAACTGGAAATAAATGTGACTCTGAGAAAAAGCTGCAATTAAAAAAAAAAAAGCTACATGTTGTAGGAATATTGCTTTTGTTTCCCTTACTATATTGCAAATTCGTCTTTCAGGTGCCAGGTGGTGTTGAGGGTTTGGAAGCCCACGTGCTTCGTGCGATGTTTGGCACATCTGGTGACTCAGATCACAGTCATGTGAAAAGAAGAATCTCATCATATTTTATTGACTTCAGTTTATAATAGATGTCACTAAAATGTTTTCTGGAAGGTCAAGTGGTACTCCTCTGACTGGGTGATAGGGTGACTGACTATTTGAATGTTAAATTTAAGCTACATTAAATAGTATGGACAACAAATAGGCATGTATATGCAAGTGTGTACATGACCCTAAACTCCTGTGTCTTTTCATGATATACTGAACATGATCTTGACCTCAATGCAATAAGGTAATCAGAATCCTAACATAGAACTTTGGTTCTTCAGCATTCTTAACTCTTGTTTCCATGTCAGTTGGCCTGTGCTAAGATCGCAAGTGTGCCCTATGTGACCATCAGCCTTGATAACATCTCTGTAATTCTCTCTTTACCTCTAGCTGAATGGAATAAGTTATGCCTTGTTATAAGTTAGGACTTCATGGAATTCATAAATATAAATGAGGAAAGTGATGGGACTGCCCTGTGGTATGTAAATCCAAGTGAACGAGTTCTGAAGTCTGGTTTCTTCCACCTCTTTGTACACATTCGGACTCACTGTTGACTTTGCAGTTAATTGGAAACCTGTTAAGATGCATCATTGCAAAGTCAGTGTTAGTAACAGTTTTCAGAAGTCATGAAGACACTGTTGTGAATTTTGCTTTCCTGGATTATATATATGAAGGAATAAGTGAAACTTAGCCAACTGTGTACAGCATACCTGGTTTCCAGTACTCCTTAACCCTTCATTCAGAAGTTCAACCTGATACACTAAAGCAACTCAATAATGATTGGTCTGGCAGTGACATTAGTATGTTTCAGATTATAAAGGTACTTGCTCATTCATACACTATTAATCTCTTAGACCCCCCCCCCCAACTAGTAGGACATAAGCCATGTCAAATACTCCCAAGCAAAATATTTTATTCCTCCTGTACCTACATTTCTTCAGATTATCTCATTAATTAGTTATTGTAACATGGTAAGTATATTTATGCTAATTGCCTGAGGCACAGAGTGCCTTCCTGATCAAATCCCCTCTTGTTCTGGAATCCACCCTCTAGCCTTTTCCTAATATGTGCATCATCATATGCATGCGAGGGGGAGAGAAAGTAACAGCAATGCCCTCCCAGGATCGTGAGAGCTTCAGATTTAGTATTTGCTACTCTAGAGTAAGATTCCCTGACATTGTCTTTAATGATCCACCCATTCTCCTTGTATTGGGAAACAAATGAACCTAATTGCTCCGATCTAATAGATTCTACTCTAAGGATCATGAATACATAGATTGATGGATAGGCCTCTTCCTGTAATTCACAAAGCACCACAGCATCCTGTAGTTTTCAGCAAATAGCTCTGCTGTGTGGTTGTGAAAAAGCCAGTTCCTTCTCAGTGCTGGGAAAACTGGGTAACAACATGTAAAAGAAAGAAATTGGACTACTTTATTACACCATACACAAAAATAAATTCAGAATGGATTAAAGACCTAAGTGTGAAGCCTGAAACCATAAAAATCCTAGAAGAGAACACAGGCAGTAACCTTTTTGACATTGGCCATGGCAGCTTTTTTCTAGTTATGTCTCCTGAGGCAAGGAAAATAAAAGCTAAAATAAACTCCTGGGACCACACCAAAATAAAAAGCTTCTGTAGAGTGAAGGAAACAATCAACAAAACTAAAAGACAGCCTATGAGATGGTAGAAGATATTTGCAAATGACATATCCAATAAAGGGTTAGTATCCAAAATACATAAACAAGTTCTAAAACTCAACACCCAAAGGCAAATAATCCAATTAAAAGTGGGCTGAAGACATGAAGAGATATTTCTTCAAAGAAGACATGCAGATGGCCAACAGACACATGAAAAGGTCCTCGGCATCACCCATCATCAGGGAAATACAAATCAAAACTACAATGAGATATCACCTCACACCTCTCGGAATAGCTAAAAATCTTTAAAAATACAACAAACAACAAGAGTTGGTGAGGATGTGGAGAAAAAGGAACCCTCATGTACTGCTTGCAGGGATGCAACTTGTGCAGCTGCTGTGGAAAACAGTATGAAAATTCCTCAAGAAGCTAAAAATAGAACTATCCTATGATCCAGCAATCACACTACTATTTACCTAAAGAATACAAAAACACTAATTCAAAGGAATATATGCACCCCTATGTTTATTGCAACATTATTAACAATAGCCAAGATATGGAAGCAGCCCAACTGGTGAATAGACAAGTGTGTGTGTGTGTGTGTGTGTGTGTGTGTATGTGTGTGTGTGTGTGTGTGTGTGTGTGTGTGTGAATATTATTCGGCCATAAAATAGGATGAAAGCTTGCCATTTGCAATGAGACAGATGGAGTTAGAGAGTATGATGCTAAGCAAAGTAAGTCAGAGAAAGACAAATACCATATGATTTCACTCATACGTGGGATATAAGAAACAAAACAAACAGGCAAAGGGACAAAAAAAAGAGAGAGGAAAGCAAGCCAAAAAACAGACTCTTAAGTATAGAGAACAAACTGGTGGTTACCAAAGGGGAGAGGGGGGATGGTGAAACAGGTGATGGGAATTAAGGAGGGCGCTTGCTGTGATGAGCACTGGGCGATGTATGGAAGGGTTAAACACTGTATTGTACGCCTGAAATGAATATAACACTGTATGTTAACTAACTGAAATTAAAAAAAAAATTTAAATCTGTATCAGTTCTCTCTCTCTCTCTCTCTGTGTCTCTCTCTCTCTCTCTCTCTCCCTCCTTAACCCACCTGGCCTCCCCACTGTGCTGGGAGCCATTTGATGTCAAGGCATGGTACCTGATGATATACCTGAGTATAGAAATAACCCAGCAACAGAAATGTCTAAGAGTTGTGTGAATCTACTCTCCCAGAAAGGAGCATGAGTTTGAGGTCCTTGGAGATGGAGGGTTGTGGGGGGACTTCTGCTTTTGAATATATTACACTTTTCAGTTCTTTACCAGCCAGTAGTGGGGTTTATTTATAGGTAGACTCTGTCGCTATTGAGAATTACCACTTTGCCTTATGAGTTACATGGGTTTTACTCACAGTTAACCACTTTACAAGTGTGTTTTCTAGAGTGGAAGTTGAATCATTTTCTAGGAAAGGACCTGACTCTACTCAGACTCATGAGTTTGGCATTGGAAGCTTCCGTGGTCAATGCCAAGACAGACTCCCAAACATGCCTGCGTATTCCACTCCCATATAACCTTCTTTTTGGCATGTCCATTCCACCAGTCCCCTTGTCCAAACGCTATTCATTTCTTTAATAATGACTTATTTTGCTTAGCATTTAGTATTGTGATTTTTTTTTGTCATTTTCTGTCTTCAAATAAATTAAGACAGGGAGTTTGGAGAGGCCACATCAGGGTCCTGTCACCAATTATGAGTACACAAGAGAATTTCATAACAGATTTTAAGTTCTACCTGCCCACAGGCCTGCTATGTACCTGTTAGGGTCAGGAGCTTTGGAGCCTAACAGCTGAGAAGCAGAGGCCTATCACTACTACTTGCTATAACCCATGCCAGCTTGTGTGAGTCTCTTCATCCCACTAAACATGACATTTGCTTCTGTATCTGAAAAGCAGGTATAATGATACATTCCTTGTAGGAATTGTATTTGGACTTGGTAAATGAGATATGTACATAAATGTACACATTTATGTACATTTGCTGCCAGAATCATAGTAAACGCTCAGGGATTATTATTTATAACCACTATGGCTATTTATTTTATTGTTATTTATAGAACAGCTTTAAAATATATAAAAAATTTTATTCTAAATTAATACATAAAATAAGGACATGTGATTGCAAAATGGATGATATGAACCATTACTCTGGTTTCGTACTGCATCTTTTTTTGAATACTGAGCATATTGTACCTTTGCATTTGAACGTATATCTTATTAATATAGCTAGCTCAAATTCTTTTAGGTAGCTTAAGCCTAGTTTAGTATTTAATGATTCTTTCTGAAGGAAAGATAGCCCCATATTGTTTTCTTTCTATTCCATTCCCATTTTAGGGGCCCAGTGTATTTAGTTCTTTCCCTCATGTAAGCCTTAGCTATAGAATTTGGTTTGTCAGTGGGGCACAACCTCTTCCTTCTCAGCCCCTCATGCAAGCCAGGATGTTGAAGGGATTTATATCCTGTGCGATAAGCCAACATATTCACCATGTAATACACACATATACTAGATAGACATACAGAGAGATAAAGATAGAGACATAAGTGTAGATTAAATATATACTTGTTTTAAACATACTGCATTAGTTTCCAAGGACTGCTTTAACAAATTATCACACAAATTATCACACATCTGATGGTTTATAGCACTAGAAATTTACTCTCTCATACTTCTAAAGGCCAAAGGTCTACAATCGGAGTGTGGTAGGACCATGTTCTCCATGAAGTCTCTGGCAGAGAATTCTCCCTTGCCTCCTTCAACTTCCTTGGTTCCAGAGCTCTTTGACTTGTGGCTACATCACTCTGATCTCTGTCCCCATTCTCAGATGGCTTTCCCTTCTGTGGTTCACATCTCCCTCTACCTTTTCCTTATATATGCCTGTCATTGGATTTAGGGTTCAGATAAGCCAGAATGATCTCATCTCAAGATCCTTAATTCTAGTTGCAAAGATTCTTTTCCCATATAAGGTCCCCTAGACAGATTTTGTGAAGTAGGATATGGACCTAACATTTGTTGGGGGGGAGCCAGCCTTCAACTTACTATATACACATTCTAACCCATTCTTCATACCCGTTATAACCATTCTGCTACTCTAGGATTTGTGTTCAGTTTGGCAGTGGAGTTTATTACTACAATTAAAGCACAGACAACATGATAGCTGCTAGGTTGGCTGAAAAAATTCTCAACATTCTGATTACTACTAAGATGCTGAGATCTGAAAAACGTGGAGTTGAAGATCACAAAACACACTCTTTGAGTCCTTGGAGGGAGACTGAACTCTTATCAAAGGCACTGGTCCAACTGGGACCACATGTCTGTCTTCCCAAGTGGGAGCTGCTAGAGAAGGGCATGGGATGTGTAGATATGACACAGGGACCAGTGAGTCTCCCTTCATGATTTGCCCTTGTGAAACCTCGGGAACCGATCTGAGGCAGCCATAGATGCAGGTAGAGAAAAGGTTCCTGCCACATCCTCCCTCTCGGAAAACCTCAACCTCTTTTCCATCTCCCCTGAGCCATAATCGCCTTTGGGCCCCTGAGGACCCTACCTCAGAGATACCCTCATGCACGAGCAAGGCCAGCCTGGCCCTTTAGATGTTTTCAGCAAAGCCCAGCACGTTGACAGGGTGTATCACCATCAGGACACAGAGTTGATACAATTTGATACTTGAACCTCTGGTGCAAAATGGGACTGTCCTCTCAATTATTGTCCAGGACCCCACACAACCCCCTGACTGGTAGGAAGCCCGCTCTGCTCAGCGGATATTAGAAGGTTTTGTGGATTTCATACTCACCAGAGAGCTGAGACTATATTTAAACTGGCAAGAAATGCTGATCGTATTGCAAAGACGGCTGCTGTTATTTTTTGCCCCTTTCATTCACAACTTTAAACAAGGGGCACACAGTGAAGCACTACAGTCTCTCGGAAGATTTTGTGTCTGGATGGCCCTGGGCCATGGCTTCTCTCACCTCGCTCCCTGGGATGCAGCCCACTTCGTCATGCCCCGCACTTCCTTCTGGAACCTTCCTGGCTAGTGAGCCAGAACAAGGCTTTCCCTAGACTCCTAGAGTTCCAGGGATATTTTCACGTTGGGAACTCTTCAAAACACTCTCCTCCCCCTTTAGAGAGGAGAACAAAATCCACCTGAGAGTCTGATGGAGAAAGGAACAAAACTAACGCTTACTCTGCTCCACTTTGCACCTGGGTATTACCGATTCCATCCCCACAGTGGCCCTATGAGGTGTTAAGAATCGCATGAGGTCAGCGGCCAGGTGCTTATGATTTACTGCCAACTGCTACCTACCCTCAGGTGTGATTACCTGTGAGGAAGCCAACTCCCAGAGAAATTAGGTTACCCGGTGAAGCTCTTCTGGGACAGGCTAAGACCCGAACCTGTGCTTGCCGACTGAAATTCTTGGCTCTTTCTGCTCTCTATCAGGTTGCAGGTTAATGAATGCAGGCGTGTTGGGCCCGCCCTGACTCAGATTCTTGGGCTCTGGACCTTCAACCTCAAAAGCAGGAGGGACATTCGAGATGTCAAGCAGCCTCAGTCAGCCAAAAAACCCTGCAGTGAGCTGCCTCAGTGCCCAAGCTCCTGTTCAGAGGCTTCAGCAAAACCCCCATTAGATGGTGCAGTGTCTGGAAAATCTGGGTTTATGGTGCAAAGATCTGGGTGTGCATCCTGCTTAGGCTTCTTACTCACCCTTTGACTTTGGGAAAGTCCCTCAGTGCCTCTGATTGGTCTTGTGCGTCTGTAAAATTACAAGAATACCACCTGCCATGCTTCCAACTGGAGCGATGATGATGGTAGTGAAGCAAGTGTTATTATGAGGAGTTGCATGAAGTCACAGAGTCTGGTGCATCACAAATCCACCCACCATGATCACAACTGTGAGCACGCTGGGCTGGCCCGGAAGCCCAAGATGCAGAGAGCACGCCACTGCTGTGCATACCCCCTTCCAGGCCATCAGCCCTGCTCCGTGGACCCTGACCCTGGCACCATGTTGGGCTGGGTCTCTAGACGCCTTTTACAGTGGGAACCAGATGATGGCCAGTGTTTTCTTGACACCTGAGCTTGCATCAGTCACCGTATACAGGGCATAGCACTAAGTCGATGCCTAGGAACTATTTGTTGAATGAATGGAAGGGTGAGTGCGTGCCTCCGAGATTCTTGTCTGTGAGCTGTGAGGTTATGGCGATCCTGGCAGGGAGGAAAATGTGCTCACCTTGCAGCCATCCTTGTCAATGCCTGGACACCTGAGCTGCTGCCTGCCAGGTCAGCCCAGGGCGGTCTCCGGGGTGAAGAGCCAAGGTGGCAGCCTCGAGCCTTCCTTCTGTCAGGCAGGCTGGGGTTTGGGGGCAATGGGGAGGGGGGCAATGTGCACCTCTGAAGCCTGCGTTGACATCTAGCTTCCCTCTGTAGTAAGGTGCTTCCCCAGTGCCAAGCACCCCCCTCGCCTTCAGTGTATCTGATTTCTCTTCTCCCTCTGTCAACTATTTTTGGATTTTGCCCTCTGGACCAGTCATCATGATGCTATCTTTCGAGATGTCAGCCAGCCGTTCTGCATATTCTTGACCCTCCTCACTGGGAGCTGGTGCAGAAGCGGTAATTCTGGACACCTGTCACTGTCCACGGTTTGTCCTGTCAAGGAAGACACACATATCCCCCAATAACCTCTCATCCTTGGCCTTGCGCCTGAAAGAAAATGATCGTTTCCTAGCACCCCCTTCTCCCGGACCTCTCACTGGAGACAGATTTTGATGAATTCTCTATTATGAGTTCACTGGCAAGCGATTACGTCTCCTTCGCCCTGCAGTGCAGAGATGTTGTTACCATGTGACTTGACTGTCCCGAGGCCAAAAATCCAATAAAGATGACACGGCAGCCTTGTTACGTGCATTGCCACTCTCCCACAGCCCAGGTATCGCACTTTGGGGGCAGAGTCGGAAGTTAATTGAAATGGCTGCCACATTGCATCTGGCAGAGAATCCTTTCTCTAACATGCGTGACTGGTTATGCCTCTGTGTAGAAGTTCTTCTCTTTTGCTGTGCAAAGCACAAGTGGAAATATAAAGTCGCAGGCAACGGGGACTTTATTCTTGATTGGAGTGAAAATGTGACAGAAACAGGACTCTCGCCGAGAAAGCACGTCAGTGGGTGTCAGCACTTTCCTCGAACAGAGTGATCCATTTTTTAAAAAATGTTCTTTATCATCCTCCTGTACTTTATTTACTTTGGTCCATGTGAAGAAGTTTTCCGAGTAGATGGCAAAGAACAATTCTTAAAATGTGTGAATACCAAATGTAAGATAAAAAACATAATTGCAGTTTAGACTTCAGATTTATTTGAAAAGGGGATAATGATAGTAATTACCCAGTTTGAGTTTTGTAGAAGGCTAATTAGATCCCCAAAGCATTTGTATGCACAAGGAAAACCATAAATACAAAAGACCATCTGGTCCTTATCAGCTTACAACACTAACACTATCTGTAATTAATTTTTCTATATTGTTTTGATGTTGACATTTTATGGAGCAATACGTTCTACCCTGGTTAGAGAATAACCTACATTTCTAAAACCTGGGGCTTTGCCCCCTCTTTCCTACTGGAAGTTTTAGGACTCCACAAGGCAAAAGAGACACTGCTTTGGAGACACAGGTAAACATCGTGTCATTATACCCATTGTTCCAGAAATGTGTTGTTTATAAACTTCTTTGGCTTATCTGACTTGTCTTCTTTGTAACTTAGTCTTCCAGATACTTGGATTCGGTTAAGTTTTGTTGTTGTTTTTGTTGTGTTTTAAGTAAAATTGAGAATGACACATTTAGCTGCATTCTACAAGCTTAGAAGTACAGCATTCATTAGTCGCTTTCTATAGTTAGGACTGTCCCTGGCAATTTGGATATTACAAAAGTAATGTTATTTGTTTTCATGTTCAGTGCCCATCTTCCCACTAGAATGTCAGCTTCAAAGGGGCAGAGATTTTGTCTTATTCATTTTACTGTATCTCCAGCTCCTATAGTCACGCCTGTTATCTGATAGTTACTCCAAGGTGATATGTTGAAGTAAATAAAGTAGAATGCATGATTTCAGCCTCAGGGTGATTTTGATTTGCTATCAATTGTTGCATAATAAACCACTCCCAAAATCAAGTGGCTTAAAGCAACTAACATTTCAGGAGATCTCGGACTTTTGTTGGCGAGGCGCCTGGGAATGAGCATTGGTAGAGCTCGCTTGGTGGTGTTCAGTTGACAGATAAACTGATCTCAAGGGTCCAAGACCACTTCATCCTATGCCTGGTCCTTGACAGAGATGGGTAGTAGGCTGGGATCAACTGGGGCTATTGATCAGAACACAAACCTGACCTTTCCATGTGACTTAAGCTGCCCACAGAACAGTAACTCTTGAGTTTCAAGAGGGTTAGACAGAGTTGCCAGGTGTCTGAGAGGATAGGTCTAGAGTAGGCATAAGGTCATCTCCACCATATTTTATCCTTTAAGCACATCACTAAGTCCAGCTCGGATTCGATGAGAGGATAATTTAACTCCTCCTCTCAGTGGTGGAAGTAGCAAAAATAACCACAACCATCTTTAATGTACCATACCATCCAACTGAAAAGAAAGGCATGCCAACTGATCAACCTTAAAGCAACATTTAGACAAGAATGGCAAGTCTCCTATATGTAACTATCATATGGTTGGGGAGTAAGAAATTCTGCATGCTGAAGGAAGGCTTTGTGGAAATCACACCTGAGTTTTGAACTGAGCCTGGAAGAAAGGATAAGATTTCAAAACCTGAAGCTAATGGAACAGAGAGTATATTCAGAAAAGGATTTTTTTTTTTTTTTTTTTTTTGCTTAAATATGGAAGTAGAACCGGGATGGTCAACAGTGATGGCATTTGCTGATCTGGCACCTGTTGGTTTGCAATAAATTAGAGATAAAAGGATATGACCATCACTATTTTGGGGGAAGGCACTACTGGAAGCAGCATATGTAATTTCCAACCGCAGTTCCTGTGAAATGCTGATTGCATTTCTCCTTATAGAATCCCTTGCTAAGAGTTATCTTTCAGAATCTTGCTAAGAATAGGCTTTGTTAGATCTGTTCTGCTTTTTTCCTTCTGATAAGAACAAGGACAATTCCTATTTTATTTTTCAGGAGGCTTAAACCCAAAACTGAAACTCAGGCAATTATGTCCATTTGGCATTTTTGCAGCATCTCCTTGTCTTTGATCCTGATATTTTAATTCTCCTCCTATTCTGTAGCTCCTTGTATGAAGTTTTCGCTTTAATCTACCTCAAAAATGGTCCACGAAATAAATTCAACAACATTTACTGAGTGCTTATGCTAATCCTTAGAGTTTGAAAAAAAGACATACAAGTAATTATGAACCAATGACATAGAACCTTATTTTAAAAGAATCACATAATTATGTAGTTTAACTAGGGATCCAGGAGGATGTTAAGGACAATAGTAGATTTGAAGAATGGACTTCCAGTGAGGTCATTTCTTTTTTTCTTTTATTTTCTTTCTTTTTTTTTTTTTTCATCGTGAGGTCATTTCTTAAAATAAGGTGAACCAGGGGTGCCTGGGTGGCTCAGTGGGTTAAAGCCTCTGCCTTCGGCTCGGGTTATGATCCCAGGATCCTGGGATCAAGCCCCACATCGGGCTCTCTGCTTGGCAGGGAGCTTGCTTCCTCCTCTCTCTCTCTGCCTGCCTCTCTGCCTACTTGTGATCTCTGTCTGTTAAATAAATAAATAAAATCTTAAAAAAAAATAAGGTGAACAAGATGAGTTGTGGTCACCTGAGTTCTTGCATGGTAGGATGAGAAGCCTGTCTTATCTGGAAAATTGAAAAAACCCTGACGTCATTATGACAAAGTATTTCAAACTGATACAACATGTGCTTTCCTCAGGAGTTGAATTTGTCATGGATATTTTCTCTTCAATTGTTTCCTCATTCAGAGAATAGGTCAGAATTCTTACAACATTTTTCAGTTCTCCAGCATTGAGGGCCCAACACGAACAGCTACCTCCGCTCGGGGATCTGGGAGACATCAGGAGCAGCAAAGTACATATTGTACTTCCAGCAAGCTTATCGTAGAGTTGGGGAGACAACCCTGTAGCTTATTAACAACCAGTAGCCCATCGAGCTGTATTTCACCTATCCTATTTCTGGATCCTAATTCCTCTGGCTTTCTAAACAAGGAACACAGGAAATTGTAGACATTTATCATAGGTTTGATGGGGGTGATGCGTGAGCAGGGGTTCTTAATGTTACACGTACAGAACAGGAAATTACTAAATGAAATGATGACATGCTTATTTCCCACGCTGTATGCTCACCCTGGGACAAAGTACACCCAGTCTTATTTCACTGGTGCACCTGAATTTCAGTAGGTTACTTTCACCTCCCAGACATAGAATGGCCTGAATGGAGATTTCAGTAGAAATTCACCTGTCTGCGTCCCAGGAAGAGGAAAGTGGTCAAGAGACCAGGGGAGGATATTAGAGTTAGAGAAGGCATTTCTGTCTTCATTTTGATGGTTTGGTCTGCCATACTGTATTCTGGTGAGTGGAATAGTGGAGGGTAGGGCAATCAGAAAATTCTTGGTGGGTTGTAAAGTAAACAGCAGATGAAGAAGTAGCCATATGTTCCTTTGGAGGAATGTGACTTTCTGCAAAGAAGGTACAGGAAGATGGTTACTTGAAGGGTAACTGTAGTCAGGGACACCACTGAAAACCAGATAAGGCACTTTAATAGCATTGCGTATGGGTGACATCTTTGACCGCTCTCTACTGCGGCCTCTGGCCGACGCTGTGCTGTGCTGTGCGGCTCCTTCAGGGTTGAGACAGCATCTCTCTTGCTTCCAGGAGTGCTGGCAGCTGGTGACGGTGAGTTGATTCCAGCCCTGGGAATAGTCTCAGCAGAAGAGAGCCACCTCATCCTCTCCAGGGACAGTCCCCATCTGGGGATATACAGAGGCCTGGCTCCCTGCTCCAGAGCTCTCTCTGGATCAGCGGAGGCTTCTGTTGCATTTCTGTTTGTCCATCTGCCTAATCCTGCTCCTGTCACAGCCCCGCAACTGTCGATCCCACCACGCTCCCCAGTGAACTCCCTACATGCCGCTGTTTATCTTGGTCTGCTTCCTGGGGTGGCTGAGCCCAAAACATGGACTGTGTTCAAAATGGTGTCCCACAACCAGGATCCAGCCAACAACAGTCAAGCTATGTTTTGTGCCACGGACTCATGGCAGGCATGAAGATGCACGTTTCAGTGAGGCCTGGGGGACTCCACCGTCCGAAGCTGTCAAGAAAAAACTGGGATCAGCCAGGAATGCTGCAAGCATCTCTGGGTGACTTCCTCCGGAAATGAACCATGGCTTTCCTTTCCTTCTGTCTCCCATCCCGTTTCTTGGCAGTCCTGTTCTAAGTCTCTCCACCTCTATTTGTCTTTATGATTCAGCTCCATCTTCCTGCCCAGTGAGGCATAAATGGTGATATTTGTCTTTCATATCTAGTGTGTGGAAGAGTGTCTGGACACATGATGAAACAGGCCTCACTCCGGATTGTGATGAAGACCGGCATTTCTCACTAATTAGAAAGAATATAGGATCACTGGATCTATTGATTTCCATTACCTTGTGCAGAGTTATGAATCTTAAAATGGAACCCCATAGCTATAGATACCTTAGGATAGTGTTTTATAGCAAGCAAGACTCTAGAGAGTACCACAAAAATCAGCTTTTGATGCTCGTTGGAGGGTTTATGGCTTAAAAAATTGCTTGTGCTTTCTGTGCAAATGTTCCCCAGTCATACTTTGCAATACCTGCCTGATTGAGGCAGAGGCTGCGACAAAGTTTAATGCAGAGCTCTGGAACTCTCTTAAAATTGGCTGTTTTCTTCCTTTACTCCCCTCTTTTTTAGCTGTTGTTGAAGAATTATCTCCTTGTCCTATTGCCAGGAGCTTCCCGTTCTGGACATCCATCACCCATGTTTTGGAAGGATCGGCTCCAAAGCCACAGTCAGGCATTAGCATCTCAGCTGAGCACTCTGTTAGACCCTCATCTCAGAGGGCTACACAGCTTGCCGTGGAATGTGAAGGATATCCAAAATTGGAAATGGGCCTTGAAATGTCCCAATAAAGCCTGGTTGATCTGTCTTAGATATGCCTTGATGTGAGACATCTACATATTAGATGGTTAGAGATCAAATTAAAATCATGGGTTCTTTCTTCATTGTCTTGCTGCATTTCTTCATCAAGCATTTGTTGAATACCCACTTTGTATCGTCATATATATGTCCCTCCTTTCCTTGTCTATCCCCCTTCTTTCCCCCTCCTTCCTTCATTTCAACAGCACATAAATGAGGAGGAAGTCAGGCCCTTCCAAGGAGACTTCTAGATTCTTATCTTTGTTTTTGGAGAAGGGCAGTTTTATTAGTTCACTGAGGAGAGATCAAACATCAGTGACCTAGTGACCAGATCAATAAGAAGCTGATAGAAGTCATTTTCTGTCATTACAATGGAGTATATACTTTTCTAATGAGCCGGAAGCTGGGATCTGCCCTTCGTCCCAGGTATCAGAAGGCTTCTAGGAAACAGAGAAGGGGCACTGGATGATCTTGAGAGATACTTATTTGTCCCAGCCCCTGGTGAAAACTAATGAACTATTCCTTCTGCTTTATGAGAACATAACTTTCCGTTGCCTTGGGTCTTCCAGATACTGTGGGTGCTGTGTGCTGGGGACCTCCTGGCAAATGTTAATGCTCAGTGTTCCTTTGTCTAGGATCCCCACATGCATACCTCTGTCCTGTTTGCCCTCGTTACACATTGCCCTTCTTGTCTCAATGGACAGCTATTGCTAAGTCCGTGTACTAATACTTATTGATTATGTGTGGAATAGTGGCCTCTGAGCACAAGGATGTCAGAATCATACAGCCCTAGATAGTGTGTACAGTGGTAAGAACTGGATCTCTCTCTCTCTCTCTCTGTCTCTCTCTCTCTCTCTCTCTCTCTCTCTCACACACACACACACACACACACACACACGTGCGTGCGCGAAACTCTGACTTGTAGTGTTTGCTGACTTCCATGGTGTAAATACTCCCCACATGGCCACATCTGTGCTACAAAAGTGAAATCACTGAACACAAAACTGGGACAAGAGGAGAGCTGTTTTTTCTCATGAGGGACCCAAGAGCCTTGCCAATCCCAAGGAACATTGCTTATCCTTTCTAATTCTCAGCTTCCTCATGTGTGACATGGGGGTGGTATGAAAATATGGCCCTAAAAGGTTATTGTGACATTTGATAATTAATTCATATATAGAACCTAGGAGGGGAATGTCCTCATAATCCACTGACGAATCCCTAGTCGACTGGGTACCCTGGTCACCTTAACCTCATCAGTAATCTAGCTCTCTCTCTTTCTGGAATAGCATTCCTTCTGCAGAACTTTCCAGTGTAAACCCACCCTGTTCATGATGTTGGTTTCAGCCAAAGAATAGGACTGACCTCCCTTGGCTTAGGGGAGACTCTTATCAAGTGGGGCTGGCAGCCCGGCTCACCTCCTACAACTCCATCATCCTACTTAGTAACCAATTCTTGGTTATTAAATTATGGCTCTTCACAAAAGACTATACAGTGCTGGATAATGTGAGGAGAAATCCAGAGCAGGTCTACACTTCGATGGGCTTACAGTTCAGTAGAGGGAGGCAGATGTGTACAAGTGACACAGAACTGGGAAGCCAGCTGGGCTGAGGTAAGTCAGGACAGCACTCTCAGTGCTACTGGATGGTTCTTCCAAGAAGACTGCTGGGCTTGGTCCACCTACCCATCTTCAGAAATGGGCAAAATGGGGAATATGCTTATGCCAGTATGTGAGCCCCGCCTCGGTGTGGCATGGAAAAGGCCCACTGCTCTTCTAAACCCACACTCCAGGGCTGTGTATTGCTTCACACTGGAGACTCGGGGGTGACTTTTAATGTTTGTGGGGATAGTTGTTTTCGCTCAAAATCGAAGACATGCTCCCAACCCCACAGAGTTCCATCCCCGCCCACTGGAGTCAAGAGGTGGACAGGAACCATGCCGAATTGATGCTGAGGGTGAGAGCTGATGCCTCTGCAGAGACTGTAGGTGGCTCCTTGCATACTTCCGGCTTCCCCAGCTCTCCTCAGGTCTGTCCACCTCATATGTGTTGTGAGGGGAACGAACATCCATCTGGTCAGCATTTATCTCCCTTAGGCCATGCTAACGCTGTCCTTGTCAGCTTTTTCCTACTCCAGCTCTTGAATTTCTGAGACAGCAAATGTTGCCTCTGATATTCAGGGGATGCTCTGGTTTAAAGAAATTTTAAATTTAAAAAAAAAATCATTTTAATGGTCTGTCTTTCCTGTATGGATGGTAAACACTTTGAGAGTAAGGGAGCGCGCTTTGGTTTGCCGGGTCCCCAAGGAGAGTGGCCATTAACGAAAGACAGTGTGGACTCTCCATGGCCACGGCAGCGGTTCTGTGAGGGAAGTGTTATTGTGACACCTCTCACGTACCAACAAATGCAGGTTCTTGAGCTTCCCCGACACTCCAGAGTTGCCCTGGTTCCTGCAGGGCTGAAGCCAGGGTGGCCTGACCCTGAAGCCTGGCTCCCAAGGCCTGTGCTCTGACCACCTCCCAGTCTGCTGCCTCTGGCTGCTCAGATCCAAGCCAGAACAGATTTGGGTTCTCATCAAAACCCTCCTCCATACACACACATTCCCCTCTCTAGTTAAGGAGGTCAGATATTCAAATTGACTTAATTTTTAAATATTTAATTTCACTGTGCTCATAAGGCTATCTAACTGATTCTGCTTTCAAGAATTTACTAAGCCGCTTTGAAGAGAGAAACTTATGCAAAACTCTGGCCCACAGTTTCCGATAAAACCCGTCTTGTGTCTCTCAGATCTACGAACGGGGCTTTGATTAAAACTCAGAAACGACTAGCCTACCTGGGACAAAAATGTCCCAATGCTGGCTTCTCCTTTTCACTCTCGGTTCCCCAAGAGCCTGTCTTCTTTGCATGAAAGTTTCCCTTTGCTTTCACTGCGCCTCAGAAACAGAAAAGAAAAAATGGGGGGTGGGGATCTGAAGGCACTTGGCTGGGAAACGAAAGCTGTTCTCTTGTATATATGCGTATTGGTGTAATAACTTTACATCTTCCATTTAAATAGAAGAGTTTGGAAAATGCTCCCGGAATCGTTTCCACCTACTCTGGCTCTGGCTCCTACCTTATTTCCTGGGCTCTTGTCCTATATTTGGGCTCACAGACCGCTTACAACCTCCTTCTCTATTTGTCATAAAGTGTGGGTGCATGTATATGTCTTTCAGGATCCTGCTAAATTGTTCCTCCTTCGTGAAGCTTATTCTCAGCCCCAAGCCAGAATTTATCGAGCCCCGCATCTGCATCCCCGTTGCCCAGTCTGCCACTCCAGGGACCCTCATTTGCTGCCCTGTGGTATTAGCAACGGGGGTGTAGCTCACTTCCTGAACGCCACTCTAAGCTCTTTGGAGGCAGGAGTCCCGAATTATCTATGCAGCTCACCTTCCCACCAATATGATGCTTGGATATATCAGAGCTCAGTAAAGCTATCAGATCCGCTCTCTGCTTTCCAAAAATGCACTGAAATTTCAATGGGTTGGGGAGCCTACAGAGCTCCTCTCCTAAAGCCGTTGGTCGCTCTGACAGTATTAAGCAATGGGGTCTGGTTCACAATACATCTTTAATCATTATATTGGTCACTGTTTCTGTATAGAGTGGTTGGAAAGGCCAGTTGCTTGCTGTTCCTTCTTGCTGTGAACAAACCTAATGAATTACATCTCCTCTTCTTGGCTGCCAAAGCAGGGGCCTAATTAGCATTGAGTCGTCAGTGAATTTTAAATATATCCACTTTCCTTTTTTATTTTTCACTAAAATAGAGTATTTGTGCCACCCCTAAAACAGGCCTCTGTTGGCCCTAGAAAAATAACTCCCTACACAGAATGCCCACCACTACTCAAAGCTTTCTATAAATCTCATGGAGATACTGCAATATTTCTAAGCCCTTTGATATTCTGTGTTTAAAATTGCTTATAAATTACCAGATGATTCCATGTTAAGCCATTGCTTCTTTCTTTTCCTGTGGCATCTTTTCATATTAGTTTGGATATCTTTCCTTACCAATGATGGCAGAAATCCACTTACTTAAGGAACTGTAGGTATTATAACCTCTGTAGTGTTCAAGAGATAAACTGATAAGGAATGAACTTCTTACATATTTCCTCCAGAATTCCAACCCACCGGAAGGGCAGCAACAGTATCTGTTTCATTAAACTATTTATATCCAGCGCCTAGAACAATTTTTGGTATTTTATAGACACTCATTAAATACTGGATGAATGAATGAAGGAATCAATGAAAGAGTATTGGGTCTATCACTTGGTGCCCATAGATTTATTGCTTACTTATACTACACTTGTTTCTTTATCTATAAATGGGGCTCATGTCAGGACAAAGTATAGTAATTGTACAAACCTCTTAGCAAAATAAGGAATAATAAATGTTTGTTATTTCTGCTGTTATTTCTCAAAGCATTTTTTTTTTCTCATCATTCCATCTGTCTACTCTAGTTCGTTCAGGCTCATCTGTCATGTTAGGTGGGAAATGCTTTCTCCCGATTCTGACTTCCCAGAGCATTTGCCTTGAACGTGGCATTTACCTCACTGTGCCCCGCATTCAGCTATTCAGTATTCTTTCAGTGCCCACAAGGTACTAAGCACTGTGTTGGGTGCAAAGGTATTTATTTTTGTAGGTTATTATTTGCTTTCTTTCTGAAGCTTGCCTGGAAGCTCCTTGAAAGTAGGTCAGGTTCAGCACTGTAACCTCTCGTTGCCCAGTATTACAGCTTGCATTTAGTCCTCATTTCATATACACTAAATTAATAGATGGATGAGTGGATCACCTTAACTGAATCTTAAGGAACTAGATGCACTAAAACAATTCCCCCCATCTGTCACTGCTTTTCTTGGGAACTCAGGAAGCACTGGGCTATGGGATGCTTGAGATCTTTGCCCATATAGTGGCAAAGGCCCACAGACCTCTGTATTTTGGGTTTGTAATTGAGTTGCTTGACCCCACATTTGATTCAAAACATTTGCTCTTCTCCCTTTGACAAACGTTTCTACTGGGAACTGTGATCACTAGATCACCTTGGGTACAGAAACAAAATTATAGTGTTCAGTGGTATGAAGATGGGGCGGGGTCATTAAATTTCACTTTGTCTCACCTGTAGTACACAGAGAACCAACTGCTAATGATTTTGCTTTGTTCCCTTAAAATCCTAGTGATTTTAAGTAAAAGTCTAGTGATCTGGTGGCTCAGAAGTGATTCCTTGCCCTCAGCTAGGTCCATCAGCCTCCAAAATATAGATGCCTTCCTTTTTTTTTTTTTAAGATTTTATTTATTTGGCAGACAGAGATGACAAGCAGGCAGAGAGGCAGGCGGCGGGGGGGAGGCTCCCTGCTGAGCAGAGAACCCGATGCGGGGCTTGATCCCAGGACCCTGGGATCATGACCTGAGCTGAAGGCAGAGGCTTTAACCCACTGAGCCACCCAGGCGCCCTAGATGCCTTCTTTTTTACTTTATTCTTTGCACTTGGCATGCATGCATACATATTTGTTTTTATAAACCAAGCTGTGTGTTCATTGCATGTAGCCCCACTTTTTTTTTTTTAAAGATCTTATTTATTTATTTGACAGACGGAGATCACAAGTAGGCAGAGAGGCAGGCAGAGAGAGAGAAGTGGAAGCAGGCTCCCTGCTAAGCAGAGAGCCTGATGCGGAGCTCGATCCCAGGACCCTGGGATCATGACCTGAGCCGAAGGCAGAGGCCTTAACCCACTGAGCCACCCAGGTGCCCCCCCACTTTTTGATGTCATGACCCAACCAAACCACCAAGTACTGACATGAAATTCCCACTATGATGGCTTAGACCACCATTAATTCTTTTGCCATCCCAATAATGGATTCTCAAGTTTAAATTTACCTTCTAATTCAGAGCAATCATAGTTTTGCTAATTACTTTAAATGGTTTCTATGTAAGAAATACTTAGCATTAATGTCATTCTTTGGGTTTTTAAGAGTGATTTACAGTCATTAATTAGCCAATTAATACAGCCTCCCTGGGTGAAAGACTTTATCAGCCTGGATTCCATTTTAGAGATGGAGAAACTGAAACCGATTAACTCAGACTTGCCCCTTAGAGTCCCGTCACTTACCATGTACTTCTCTGCCCCCTCTTCTGCTTCATTTACCACATGTTCCCTCCTCCTAAACACCTGGCTTTACAGATTGCCGTGTGTGTGTATGTGTGTTTGTGTGTGAAGTGGGACAGGGAGAAAGGTAGGGGATAATTATGGCACAAAAGGAAACTTGATGACCACCACCAAGACTAAAGTTAGACAAGACCATGCCCTAGGAAAGAAGATGGTTTGAAACAAAGGCTCATATTTCCACAAGGAAACCACATTGTTAAGCCTTTTTCAGATCTCTTTGGATAAGCCGTGCCTATTTGTGGCATCCCCAAAAGACCCACAACCATCTCCAGGTTGGGATTGGGTTGATCCTTTTTAGCCATCCCCAAAATATATCTTCTGTAATGCCCCAGTTATATGCCTGATAAACAGAGTGAATAAATTTTGCTGAATAAAGGTAATCCTGAAGGGGTGAATTTATTCATTTAAGGTTTCTTGAGTAATCATTTTGATGGTAAAGTTTCAGTAGGCAACATTTGATTATTATTTGCACTGTGGGCACAGAGAAAGGAAATGGTGGCTGTGGCCCTGGACTTTGAGGTTTATGGTGAATTTAAGATGAGGGCTGTGAAATCAGCAACCAGAGTACAGAAAAGCCCCTTCAATGGGACTATGAGAGGAGACGTCTTCACTGTTACAAATGATGGTGGGAAGTTGGAATGTGCTGTGGAATTTGCATGTCTTCTTTGAAACCTTCCCAGATGAGTTTCATGGCATTTTGTCATTGAACCAAAGAGTAGAAGACATATTTATCAAAGTTTCAGAGGGTATAAGGATAAAAAGGAAAGCAAATACTTTTGAATATTGCATCAGGGTTCGGGGAGATCTTGGACAGCAGGAAGAGGCTGATGATATTTAAATTGGTAGAAGGCAGATAAATCCATTACAAAGGATATGATATTCCAAGCACATTTTGAGTGGTGAAACAATATCTGAAATTTTATGTCCATTTCTGGAGTGTATGAACCCATGCTGTCAAGTACAAAGATAATATGAGCTCTCTGTACAATTTAAAAACATGTAATAACTACATAAAAAAGTAAAAATAAATACACAAAATTAATTTAATAATAAAGTAATAATTAATGACTTTGTTTAACTTAATATACCCTAAACACAAGTTTGATATATAATGTATATAAAAATACTAACAAGTTGTTTTACATACTTTTTCATGCTTAATCTTCAAAATTCAGTGTGCATTTTACATTAGTGGCACATCTCAATTTCAGAGCTGTTTTCATCAAAAATGCTTCAACTCTATTTAGATATCATAAAATTACAGTTGAAAAAAACAGATTCATGTATCCAAGTTGTTCCAAACGTATTTAAGTTCTCCCAAAATGGAATCAAATGGCAGTTTTTAAATTTAAGTTGAAACTATTTAAAATTGAGTGGAATTTAAAAGTTGACTCCTCAGCGGCACTGGCCATAGGTCACGTGCTCAGTAGCCATGTGAGGATGCTGGCCCGCATATTGGACAGCGAAGCCTAGATTCATCATCATTTCCATTGTGAGCATCAAGTTGAGGCAAGGTCTTAATCAGGAACAGAAGGCAGAGCAGAAGTTGTTTGGCCTCCGTCCGGGACACAGTGGAAGGAAATAGAATTAAATGACTGCTACCTTGCTTCAATTTCATCCAGTTTGGCAGAACCTCATCAGTGGTCTTCACTTGCTGCCTTCCCAGAGGCGTTGCCTCAGTGCTAAGTGAATAAAATAGGGTCAGAGCCCGGTACAATGCCACTTGTCTTCTCAAGTTCTTCTCTAAAAGTAGACATGATTATCACTCCTCAAGGACTCCTCAAGGCATTTTCTGAATAGGTAAACCCTCTTTTGAAGAGGCAGCTGGCTAAATCTGTGCCATCAGCTGAGCCTATACCCTGTTCAGTGAGTTGTGAGCGCCTTATAGGTAAAAGGGCTAAGAGTTGTTGTTGTCTTCATTGCATTGGCCATTGTCCTCCTCCTCCCCTTCTTCCTCCTCCTCATCATCAGTGTTGCCATCTTCCCTTTCTCCCTTTCAATCTTTCGAGTCCTCAGTATCCAGCCAGAGCTCAAGCTTGTTAGCTCTCTTATCAAACAGTTGAGAAAACTGAAATTGACAGAGGGGAACTAGCTCACCCAAGATTACACGGCAGGGCTCAGGTTAACTCTGAGATGGGCCTGACTCCCAAGTCCATGCCACTTCTGCTATTTCATCACTATCGGAGAATAGCTCTCAGGGAAGGTAATAATATATCCAGTCGTCATTGTCACACAATTGTGTTGCACATTGGGTTTCTACTCCCAGATGAAGGTGGGGTCATTAGATGACATAGCTGATTTGGCAAAACTTTCTTCCCACCCGTTTTTTATAAAGTCATGTCCTTGAGCATCAAATAAGGATCTGCTTTCACTTTTTCTTCCTAAGAATGCTCACAAATATCATCTCATGGTTTCCTCATAATCACCCCAATTTTGCTGAGGAAAACTTCAGGGAGTTTCTGAGAGGACAAGCAGTCAAAGAGTTAGTGGAGGAATTTTGGCTTCTGGAGAAATGCTACTTCAGGAGGGCTGCTTGCTGCCTAGCTTCAGACTCCGTATTGTAAAGTCAGGAGCATAACAGAAAGAAAGTGTGAAGCTGATGGTAGAAGATGGCCTTGTTCCCAAAACGTGAGTGACAAGTGCTGATTGACAGTGATGAAGATACTGCAGGGAGTAGCCAAGCTGGAGAAATGACAGAGCCCCTGCCAAGCGCACTTCGAAATCTCACATAGGACCTCCAGGAAGGGTACATACTGCTCTTACATAGTAACTGGTTGAGGAACTGGAATGTTCTAGGGGGAAAAAAGTCGGAAGCAGCTACCAAGACATAGAGTCCTTTCTTGGGACTTTCTCAAGCCACACGATGAGAGCGTGATAGTACTTTCTAGGCGGCAGACAGAAAAGACAGGAGAGGAAAATGAGGCAAAGCTTCATGTAGCAGTGATGTGTACCACTTAAGACTGGTTTTGTTTTGTTTTGTTTGTTTTTGGTCTGACAAACTGTAGGGAGCGCATAGGTATAGCATACTGTAATTGAAAACCCAAAGAACTCATTGGATTTCTACTGCTATTTATTTATTTATTTATTTATTTATTTATTTATTTATTTTATTTTTACAAAGTGTTTAGCATCCAAACTAAGTGTAAATTGCTGATTTGAAATAGTCTGACATTTGTGCTTAGGTTGGGGGGGGTGGTGCATGGCAGGGTTTATAAAGGTGTCTTTAAATCCATGAAAGAGATGGTCTCCTAAATTAATGTTAGAGCCCTGACTGAAGAAAGATACCCAGAGCATTTCATTTTCTTTGACATCTTACTAGGTGGTGGGCCAGGGTTGGGGGGGTGGGGGTGCCAGGAGAGCAGCGGCAGCAGCCGTCAGGGGTGGGTGATGAGATCAGCCAGCATTATCCTTTGGGGTTTGGAGCAGAGGTCTGTCCATGAAGATGTCCCCAAGTGATAACTGGTCCTACACCAAGAAAAGTCGCACTTGCCCCAGCCTGCATCCCGCGTGCACTAGCGAAATCATGTTTTAAGCATGATAGAGGGGTGTCCCATGGTAGTTACTTTTTAAGAGCGACGGTAATTATTGCGAGTTTGTGTTATATGAGAGGAGAACAGGGGATGAGAAGTTTGGGTCTCTCATGCTGTGATTTATATTGTGGTCTTCAACTGTAGATGTGCCCTTTCATTGCTCTGGGTTCTGCAGCGTGGAGACAAAAAGGTAAATTAATAAAGTCAACTGTCACTGACCTCATGGGGTAAAAGGCTTTTATCATACAGCTTTCACCTAAAATTTGCTCCAAAATCATAAGCCCATAAAATGTTTCATCTTCTAGATTATGTCTTAAACAGCAACAGCCGTCTTCACAGTGCGGCTTCTTTCACATTTAGGTCCTGTGGCAAGGAGAGTAGTACAAGTTAATCTTTTAAAAAACGTTATTCTGGGGCGCCTGGGTGGCTCAGTGGGTTAAGCCTCTGCCTTCGGCTCGGGTCATGATCCCAGCGTCCTGGGATCGAGCCCCGTATCGGGCTCTCTGCTCTGCGGGGAGCCTGCTTCCTCCTCTCTCTGCCTGCCTCCCTGCCTGCTTGTGATCTCTCTCTCTGTCAAATAAATAAATAAAATCTTTAAAGAAAAAAAAAAAAAAAAAAAAAAAAACGTTATTCTACTTCTCTATCTCCACATCTGTATTTTAATCCAGGCACTTCGTTGTGTAAGTTCTTGATAATGAGGCGGAAATAGCCAGAGAAATGTGCTGAGTGGTGTTGGAAGTGCCTGGGAACCTAAAGAGGAGCCAGTAAGGCGTCCAGACTCAGCTTGTCCAAGTTCACGTTCAGTACCCAATGACATCTGAGTCAAGAGTATGAAGAAATATTTGTGGAATAAATTTGATGAAATGTGATCACATTAAGGGGACAGAAAGGCGTGTGGTCTTTTGAACCTTAGCCATGGTCCATAATGGGCCCGGAACTGCCCTGTAGCTCTGAGGGGAGATGCTGTTACCATATGTAGTAAAGCCTTGAAATGAATGCAATTCCAAAATCCACATCCTGCCTCCAAACACCCCCTAGAGTCACGAAGACAGTTTCACACATGGATTCCGAGGCATAATGGATGGACATTAAAGTGTGCTTGGCAAGGCTCATACGATGCACTGGGTTTTTTTTTTTTTTTTTTCTTTTCTCTTTTAGAGCATGTTGACACATGTCCATTCAAATAAATAAATGTTCCCATCTCCACTGATCTGTTTGGAAGCATAGAGAAATTCACATGGCAGAGGGGGCACTCATCTGTCTTTAGAAATGGAAAAAGCCAAAGTCTCAGAAAGAACTGGAGAGTGGGGAGAGGCGTTTTACAAATGATCAATAAATCAGCATCTCATTTTTTACTAAAATAAGCTCTGGCTATTTATATAATCCAGCGGGAGATTGTGAGCAAGGAATTAGAAGATGGAGAAATACAAAGAGTCTTTGTATTTCGTTTGAAAGTCGGAAGATCTCCAAGCAGATGTAGGATGTCTGCCTTATACATCCGGGAGGTGGGTGATTATCATACACATACAAAGTGGCTTTCTTGGTAGCCAGGAAGATGATCTGTGTTTCTCTTACCCCTGTATTGATGTTATCAGTGCTGTTACTGTGATTTTTAGAATGACATTAACGTGCCTGACCAGTATCAATATAAAAGGAGCTATATTTTGTGAGCATAATCTAAGGACCTATCTATTCATGTTGACACTTGGAATCCAAGTTGCTAGTGTCTTGTCAACAAAGACACTAGGGAAGGGCATCATGTGCTGGGAGCCATTATCAGGAGAAGGGGCAAATGTGGTATCAGCCTTGCAAACAGCAGGAAGTAGAGGCAAGCCATTAGGAGGATAGAGGGCAGCTCTCTACTTGTTTCTAGATCCCTAGCTCTTGGGTGGTGAGAGAATTCACAAAGAAGAAGCTTCCTCTACTCTGAGGTCCCCTCCTGTTTAACCTGATAACGTCCTGGAGTAATTCCTTTATAATTAGAGGCCAAGTTGTGCCGTCTTCCTGGAAAGATTGTAAACTGTTGACAGTAGAGGCTACAGCCTGAATTTAGCCATAGTCAGGATTGCAGGGGCTTGAGTTTTCATGCAAGTAGCAATAATCATTTTTAAAAAGTGTTAATGCGTACTGAAACACGAAAACTTCACGATCAAGTTGCCAAGGAAAACACACGTCCCCTCTTCGTGTGCTCTGCCCGCGGAAGTCTTGATCCTTCGGCTTGGCAGCAAGGGTCGTAACAAGTCAAAAAGTCAGAATGCACCAGGGAAGAAGGAAGGTCTAATCTGTGCCATTTTGTCAGCTCACTAAGTCACTTGTCATGTTTCATCACATCACCCTGAGTTCTCTGCTCCCCACTGGGGCACAAGTGATCAGCCCTGAAGCTTTTAGCTTCCAAGGTGATGACTAGTGTACCCAGTATCAGAGCAAGGATGTTAAATGCTCGAAGCCCAAGGAGAGAGCCATTTCCACTCAGCCTGCCTGCCTTTAGGATGTCCTCTAGGGATGGTGCTGCTCTCGATAAACCCTCAGTGCAGGACGGGAAAGTGACTGAAGGAGATGGTGAGGGGGCAGGTGGAGGAGGTGAGGCCATACATCGGAGTTGGGAGCCATGTGTCCCAGGAACCTGGAGAATAAGTTGTTTATCATTAAGGGAGTGCCGCTGGGGGAACACTTAAGGCCAAGATGGAATTTCGGCCGAAATCTGTAATGAATCAGATTTCAACCAGTGGAGTGAATGTGGGCCAGAAGGGAAGGATAAGCCGAGCAAGTGGTAGCTGATGATACCTTAGGATGTGTTCGAGAAGCAATGCGTGGTTTACTTGGCTTGGGCATCCAGGGTGAGGGTCCTAGGCTGGAAAGAGAGGTTGAGGCTAGACCACAGTGGTCTAAGAAGGCCTGGGTAAGGAGTCTGCACTGGATTGTACAGGCATTGGAGGAGCCAAAAGGAGTTAGTGCAGGAGAGGGACAGATCTTCAGTTCATGAAGAGAGTAGCTGCTGGTAGACTCCCAGATACCCCCTCTGGAGTAGCCCCACCTAGATTTCTCCTGTAAAATCTTGCATCTGGCATATCCAAAAGTTTTAACCAACCTAAACTTAATCCTCCTTTTTGAGAAACAGCACATCTACCCACTCAGTTGGTCAAACTAAAAGAAAAAAAAAAAAAAAATCTCATCCTTCAGTGTCCCGTCTCCCACTTCCCACATCAAACCAGTCATCACATCTGTTAGATGATCACTCCCACTTCATGAATCTGTTTCTTTCCTCTTAGTCATTGCCACCTCCCTGCCTTAATGCAGGCCCACATCAGCCAGTTCAGTTCTACTTTTTGTTTCTGGATTTTTCCTCCCCAGTCCTGGCTTTCTGTGGCTGCTAATTATTGTTTGAAAACAGAGAGAAGCTCATATTAACTTGGAGATTCTAAAATTACTGTTGGCTCTCCAGTACCAAAGGACAAAATCAGGCTTCATAGGGTATCAAAAAGAGCCATCCCAATGTGACCTCCCCTACCTCTTCTCCTTCCAAGCCCGACAACTCTAATCACTGCCCCCCCACCAGCACACACGTGTCTGGCCTTGTGTTTTCCATATGCGCATGCTTGTCTTCATCTTCATGCTTCTATATAAAATGCATGCTCAGCATGGCATACCCTTTGCCTGCTTGGCAAACTCTTACCCATCCTTCAAAACCCAACTGGATCCTTTCCTTTGTTTCCTCTTGACAATGATTCGTTCATTGCTCTGTGCTCCAGTAGGGCATAGTGCACAGAGCAGATGGCTTAGTATTTAAAATCTGTTGCATTTTAACAAACTAATTTTCCTTATCTGTCTCTCCCACCAGGCTATTAGCTGCTTTATGGTAGTGACACAGTCTGAGTGATATTAGTTCTCCTTTTGTCATCTAATACGCAGGAGACAGTAATCAGTGTATGTGGAGTGAATGAAGGATAGGGACAAGCACAATCAGAATAGCGGTGTGTGATTGATTATTGATGTCCCATTTCCTAACTAGGCTCCCAAGTATCCTTGAAATTTACTTTTTAAACTTTTCTGTAAAATGAGTTAAAATAAGACACCTCACACATTGGGGGCACCTGGGAGGCGCAGTCATCTGACTCTTGATTTCGGCTCAGGTCATGGTCTCAGGGTCATGGGATCGAGCCCCCCATCAGAGTCTGCCAGAGATTCTCTCTCCCTCTCTCTTTGCCTCTCCCTCTCATGCTCCCCCCCTCCAAATAAATAAATGAAATCTTTAAAAAAAGTCTCACACATTGTCTGCACTTGGTGAATGAGTCATTCCCACCAACATGCATATGCATGCACACATTTTTAAGAAAGAATTTATATTTCTATAAAGAATGACAACTGGCCAATATAGCGTATGAAAGAGAACATGAAATATGTAATGAATTTGATATATGTTTCCATCTCAGAATTTTAAACAACAGATTGACTTTTGAGCCTTTAGGAAGAATGTTTATTTATTTGCTTGCCATTTGAAGTGGGAGTTTTTATTAATTCCTGTTCCTCTAGTTAGTGTTTTTTCCCTAACCCTCCCCACAACCACCTTCACTCCCAATGAGGGTGGATTTCTTATTTGTTTTGACTCTTGTTTGTGGGCTTAGATTTAATGAAGAAGGAATAGTTTGTGTTTGGTCCTAATTTTAGTCTGAAATTTCTACCCTAAAAGTCCCCAGGAAGGAGTCGCATTTGTCTCATTTGTCATCCATGACAGTCGCCATGCCGATTTGTGCTCAGACTCCTCCAAGAGCTTATTAGGTCATTTTCATCCAATTATGTTCTACAGTCAAAATCATTTTAATATTGTGACACAGGAGAGCTTAAAAGAGTCTCTGTTTGCCTCAGAAATAAATTGAGATTCCCCCTGAACCTCCCGCAAATGCATGTTGGCATTTGGTTTGAATGCCATGGCCCCACTGTACCTGATCTCCGATCATCGCCATTGTACTCTTGCCAGAGAGGAATGGTTGACCAGGTGCGTCTCGTGACATGACATTGTCAAGTACAGAAGGATGACTCCAGTAAAAATAACAGATTTTTGAAAATTTAATAACTATCAGCTGTAGTTAGGTTCATCTGGTTCTACTGACAGCAAGGTTTCTCTTGTTAATTAATAAAAAGAGGGAAGAAAATAGCCCCAAATAGGAAAAGCGAGTGATGGCAATAGATATGTTTCTCAAAGAGCCTCTGAGAGTGTTCTAGTAACTTGCCTGACCTGAATTGTAGCAGAAGTGGTGTCATCTCAGTTGCTGGTCCCTGAAACCCTAAAAATTAAGAGAATGACCAGAGATCAGTCGAGCATGAGCTCAGTGGTTCTCACTTCCTGGGGTGAACTCCGGACTCCTGGGGGCACCTTCCTTAGGCACATATTCTCCTTTCTGACTCATTATGGCCCTCCCTCCTGCTCTTCTACACCAGGCTGCCTTGAAAACCTCCCGTTCATGTGCTGTATAGCCCCGATCCCATGAGGACGCTGACCATTTCTGTGGTGGGAAGACGCAGCTTGCCCTAATTGGGTCTTCCTTTTCTTCCACTTCAAAATCATTTGCACTCCAAGCTTATCTTTTACCTTTTAGCACTTCATTCGAAAACACCTTCTCTGCCTCATTTGGTGCAAGTTTTATGACACTGCCCGCTGGCAACTTGCGACTAAAAAGAGGCTCAAAAAAAAGCTAAGTTATGAAAATAGTAAAAATAGTGAGCCGGGAACATCGAGGTTGAGGGGAGTCTGGGTAAAATGTCTGTGTGGTGATGTAATCAATAAACATGCTAATTTGGCAAGAAATAGATAAGACTTGGGTGATTAATTCATCTGTATTTTATTTTTGATCCATAGTTAAAGGTGAATCTGAAGGTTGTTCAAGTATGTTCTTAAGGGGCAGGTTGCTGTTGTAAATTGTTCTGCTAAAGAGATAGCAGCATGACACAGCACTGCGGGGAGGGGGGAAAGGTAGGAGAGCTGAGTGGTATCCAGCCTTATGTTGACTGCAGTAAGCCAGCAGAAGGGGAAGGAGCCTGGAGCCGGGGCCCAGAGGTCATCCTGGGTCAGCCAGAAAGTCGCACACAACCCATGGGCTATTCCGTGGCCACACTCAGCTGCAAGGGAAGCTGAGATATCCAGCCCAGCTCCGTGCCCAGGAAGAAGAGGAGACCGGCTCTGGTGAGCAGCTAGCTATTGCCAACACAGGACCTGGGCCAAGACACATCATCTCTGGGCTCCATTCACGCACCTGTACGATGAAGGGGCGATGTCTAAAATTCTGCTTGTGACTCCGACATCTGTGATTCCAACTCCGTGGCAAATCGGATTCTGGCGTGCCATTGTAGTTAATTCTTAGAGGAATTTCCCAGCATTTAAATTTTAAAAAGAAAAAAGAAGAAGAACCAGTGAGATGCGAACGAGAGCACTTGTGCTAAAAGAAAGTGTCCCATCCAACCTCTTTCCTATTCCCAACACGTGGGATGAGGTGGGCTTTGCTTGCTCTTCCCTCCAACCCCTTCTGCCCTTTCCCCTCTTCTACTTAACTCCAGCAGCCTTGTAAACAAACACAGCAGAAACAGAAAACCAAGAGGACGTCAGCACGTTCCCGTCACCCCTCCAGTCCAAGGTAATTCTGAATGCGGGCCAACTCCCTTTAGGATAGAGGCCAGGCATTTTGGCAGATCCCTTTGGAATTCTGAAGCCGGAGTGCTGACAGTTGAGACCTTAGTGAATGGGCCTGCAGACGAGCCAGTGCTGATTAACGACGTACACACAAGCTGCCCAAAGAATGTTGGCTCTTGCTGGTGCGGTGATGTCATCCCTGGCAACAGGTGGCAGCCCTCTTTCTGTGAGCGCTCCTTGAGAAGGTCCTAGTGTTCCCAGTCATGAATGAGGAACAATAAGGCGACCACAGGGTTAACTGCCACTTTCACTTGCTCTTTTGTGGAGCTGGGGCCTTTCCCATAGAAATGTCATTGGCTTGAACTGATTTCTTTTTTTCTGCTGCCCAAATGTCAGACGCTCATATAAAAGTGGATCATGAGCGACTTTCGCCACTGAGGCCTTTTCAATAGGAGCATAGTGATGTGTGTGCTTTCCTTGTGCAAATAGACGTGAACCCGCCTCTGGGAAGGGTAGTGGGACATGAGCCTGCCTTGGGCTCCCCGTTAGGAAAGATCATCAGGTCAGCATGAGACCTGCATTGATTGCTGAGTCGGTATTTTGCCTTTTTGTCTCTTCTGGTTTGGGAACACAGCATGCCTTCATGATTGGATAGCATGGCAACAGAGTTAAGAGGACTCCCTTGGAGTTCTTATAGAAAGTCACCAATTGGGACTTCTTCATGGTAACCTGTATTAAGATCGAGGTTGGCTGAACAATGACCTAAATTGATAGCCCTTAATCCTGTTACACTGGAGCCTTTTACAAAGGTTCATCTTTGTACCTTCCACATACACAAGAAGTGTGAAAAATAAGATACAATCCTTGCCCATAGAAGATTTGGTATGTCAGGGATTTTGTGTGTAGGCCTGGGAATCTCTGTATTTATAGTGATTCAGGTGGTTCTCATTCAACTGGCCTCAACACGTGGTCTGGACCTCCTGAGTAGAAAAAGAGATTGCGGTTGAGATGGAAAATACCATATGGGACTTGGACTCACACAATGAGGGTTTGAATCTGGACTCTACTGCCCGCAAGCTACGTGACCCTACGCAATCATCTGACTCTTCTGAACATGGCTTTCCATTATCTATAAACAAGGAGAATAGTCCCTTGCTCGGGGATCCACGTATATTTTAAAATGTGTGTTGAGCTCCTAGCCGTATGCCCGAAGTAGTGTAAATTGCTTAGTAAGTAGGTCTGTCTTTACTCGAGGCCTATTTCTTCAGTCTCTTCTTTGCAAAATGGGAGGGTTGGACCACATGACTTCTCAGAACCTCCTAAGCTTTAGCAGTCCATGTTTCTCCTCTGGTACTGATGTCAAATGTCAGAGGAGGCTGCGTCTAAAGAGCATGAAATGTTCCCCAGCCAGGGAAGGAGTCCCTTGGCTACAGTGAAATGTGGAAGACATGAACTAAATAGGGCAATAAGACATCAGCACCAAAGGCTGTGTGCATGCCAACATAATTGTCTTCAGTGACTTTAATTTATAAGATTATGGGGGTCCTGTAAAACATCCTTGGCTTTCGAAGACCCCTTGTCCAGTCCAAACCAACGATGACTTGTCTAGATCCTTTGTCAGCTTTCTTATGGTTTCACTCTCTTCTTTGTCCTGGGATGAAGGGTCTAAGTTGACTCTTGCCATCTCAAGTAATACTTTCTTTTACTTGGTAGAACTCATTCTTTCATCCTTCAGAGCTGAGCCCAGTTTCAGAGAGACATATGTGATCTCATAGAGCCACTCAATACTCTGAGCCTCTAGAGTAGTGACCACAAAATCTACATTGGCCAGTGGTTGTGTAAATCAAATGAAATAACTTGTGTTCTGTCCTCTGAAAGCACATTGTGTCAGGGAACGCAACACACAACAGTTCCCTTCTTAACTTCATGGGCAAGCCCATGTTTATTGTGAATATACAGATTTTGGCCACATCCCTTTTTGTGCCTGTTGCTCTCAGACCTTATCTGTTCTACACAGAATTTACACTTTGGACCATTTACATGTTGGACTCATTGATCGACATTCCTCAGTACTGAACCTGTCCTTGTCATGGCCCACATGAGCAAGTAGACCATTTGCCCATCCTGGGTGAGGATAAGATGGAGAGCCTTCTTTCAGAGGGACTGGGTGGCAATATGACGACGTTGAGAGCATGTGCTTTGGAGACCAGCAAGACCCATCACTTACTGGCTGCCGGCCTTAGGGCAAATCATTTAACTCTGTTTATTTAATTTAATTTCTGACCCATAAGATGGGAATAATCATGCCAGCCTTGCAGTGTGATTGTGGAGATCGCATAAGAGCATGTAAATGAATGGCATTATTGTCGTTCAAAAAGGCAGCATGGTCTATGGGTGGGAAATGGGTCAGAAGTCAAAGACCCAATTTTACTAACGTCTGGTCACCTGACTATAGAGGAGCCATTTAACCCCTCCGTATCTGTTCTCTTGGCTGGCAAAAGGCATAATTCTCATAGGGGTACCATAGTGGTGTTTTCTGACTAAAAGGAAGTAACATAAAAGTTGTGTCAGTATTCTTATTAATGCTCTAATTATTCTTCTTGGCACTGCCCAGAGGTGGCTTTGGTTCCTAATGACTTGGCATCTGCTTTAGAGACATGCTCTCGAGGTGTGGGCCATCCCCAGTTTATCTTCATGTTTGTGATAGGGACATTTTAGTCGTCTCGGTTGAAGTATCTGCTTTCCATCCTGGAGCATTCCTTAAAAGCTGACTTCCCATTCACAAATTTCATTTGAGCCAATGCTGACCAGTACCAACACCCGTGGGCTGCCCCAGTGCTATTAGTCAAAAACACCGTGCGGCCTTCTCCAGATAGGGATCTGCAAACGCTTTGCATGTTTCTTTATTAATGAAACACGGCAAATCGCATCCTTTTAGAGGATACTCAAATTACCTCTGGGAGGAAGTACTTTGTTAATGAGCCGAACTGCCTCGTGTAGGAGGATGAGTTGTGTTGACATATCAGATATCCTTTTGAGCAAAAGGCCCGAGTGCCTGGGAATTGGGGCCAGACAGTGTTTCATGACACAGGTTTCCTGAATTCCATCGCCTGAAAGTTTCTGCAGCAAAGCGGGAACTAGATTATTTACACTGTGATAACATCTGCAGAAGAAACGGCTTGGATTTCAAAAGAGAAAAAGCATTTTTATAAATGGGTCACACCTGTGGCAGGAAAGCGAGACAGGTTAGGGTGGACAGAGTGTCTGGACACAGAAACGCTCCGTGTCTAGTCAGAGCTTACTCGGAGGACAACAGGAAGGATCAGGAAGCTTCCAGATCCCATGCTGATAATCAATCATGTCACCCTCCTCCTCAAAAACCCTTAAGTAGCTTTCCATTGCTGTAAAAAGTAAATTATTAAAAAAAAAAAAAAACCTAAACTCAGCATATGCAGCCCCTGCCTGTCCCTTATCCCAGTCCATGAGTCATTGGCTCTTTCTTCTGAAGCCACACTGGCCTTCTTTAATTTCCACTGATTCAGCAAGCTTTCCCTACTCCTCCCCCCGCATCCCTTCCCTCCAGATTGTTACCACATGCCAGTTACAGCTAGGATGTTTTCTCCCTACTCAGGGGGACTAAACTAAAACTTCCATCCTCTGGAAGTCACCTGTGAGGCCTCTTACTCAAACTGGCCTTCCTCCCTTGTACACTCCAGCTGAAAATCTATCCTCTTTTATCCACTGTAATGCATTCACTGGTTTACCTTCAGAGCACTGACTGTAGTCTCCAATCGGGTATTTGTGTGTTTATCTATTTAATGTGTGCCTTCCTACTAGACTGTATTTCCTGTGAGGGCAGGAATTGTACTGGTTTTGCTCCTCATTGTATCCCTTTTGTATCTGAGTAAAGTGCTTACAGCAGTAGTGGCTTATTAGCAACTCTTGGAATGAATGAATGAATGAATGAATGAGGTGTTTAGTAGGGTTAACTGTGAAGCAAACAGGACAAAATATATAGGGGTACCTCTTATCCCCAGACTTACCCATCTGCTCATGGTTCACTTGACCTGGTGTCATTATTATATTTCAAAGACACTTTTTAGAGTCGGGCTTTCCATCCACCTGGTCTACAACCTGCCCATTGTTAGATGGAAAATCTAACAGAAGTATCTTTATAGCAGAAATGGATTTTGCAATGTTTCCAAACATTGGAAGCCTTGGAGTAAGTAAATACTGAGAAGACTGCCTTTTGTTTTAAATAGTTGTGAGTTATTATGAATGGAAAGTCTCTGGCAACTATATTGTTGTTTAGTCCCCAATGACAGACATACCAAGAAAGAGGAGGGCATGTCTCGATACTAACTAAAAATAACAAAAAAATAAACAAAAAATGCCAGCCAACACAATTGTTCTCATATCTGTGCCTTTTTGTGATCTACTAAATACTCAGACTGGGAATCTTATTAAAAGGAGGATAACCACAGGCTCCTGGGTGGCTCAGTCAGTTAAGTAGCTGTCTTCGGCTCAGGTCATGGTCTGAAGGTCCTAGGATCGAGTCCCAAGTCGGGCTCCCTGCTCAGTGGGGAGTCTGTTAATCCCTCTCCCTCTGCTGCTCCCCCCTTATGGTGCTCTCTCTCTTTCTGTCAAGTAAATAAATAAAATCTTAATTTTAAAAAATGAGGAGCATGACCACAATGGAACATGGTCTGAAGTCCTTGAATTAAAGTGAGGAACTGGAACATAAGGATTATTCTTGAAAAATGAAGGAGAAATCCAGTGTTTGTCATTAAGCATTCAAAGAAGCATATGTAGGACAGAAGAAGATTTCCCTGTGTTTTGCTGGAGGGCCAAATGAGGAGAACATGATAGGGATATGCATTTCTATCACTACAAGGAGGAACTTATGGCCCCTTTATGGATTCAGAAGTGAAGGATGACCTGTCATGAAACTGTGAGAATAATTCAGGTAGAGATTGGTTGACCATCTGGTAGGGATATAGTAAAAAGTATTCATGTATTGATCTGAGATGAGCTCCAAAGGTCATTCTAGCTCGAGGAGTTAGTAATTCTTATTCGGCTTGGGGTTATTATTAAAAACCATCCATTAGTCTGATCTAGCTTTGGATTTAAGTTAATTTAGCCCTTAGGATCAGAAGGTCAGGCTAATTTTCTCAACTAATTTAAAAGGGGACTTAAACTGAAATTAGATTATTTCTTCAGTTCTATGTAAACAACTCATACTCAGTACTCTGCAAATAAATCATAACCTGAAAAGCTTTTTCCAAGTACCATTTTTATTTCTATCTTTCCTGCTAAGTATTTGATTATGTTCAGTTAAACAAACACTAATGAATATCTACTATGTGCATTCATCCTACAAATCTTTATTGCATATTAACTATGGGCCAGATTGTATTAAACAATGAGAACATAGACCTTGTCATTAGGGACTCATGGTCAACTTCATACAAGTATGTCAGCAGTAACAACCCCTGTGGTAAGTGCTGTGATAGACATTTGCCCAGGGTACTATGTGTGTACAAAGAAGAGTACAGAAGTCACCTTGTGTGAGAATACGGTGTTAGGAAAGCTTACAAGTGGAGATGAACTGCTTGGTATCCAGATGAAAAGAAGGATGAGACATGTTTTTCATCCTCCGTGAGTTTTCAATTAAATTGGTATTTTAACCAGAAGATGTCTAAATGCTCACAAGGTGTTATGTTAGTTCTTAGTGTTGGACTGTCAACTTCCTTTCTGGGCTATGATGTGATCACACACACACATAAGATATATTATCTTTCCACCTAGCCTGGACTCTAGTCTTGTAATAAAAAAAATTCTTGGAAATCTGGGATGGATGTGGCCCCAAATCTGAAGATAGCTATGAAACCGGGGTGGGTGAGGAACACCCCTTGACTTCTCCCAGACTCTTCCACATATACCAATAGAAACACTTCTCATTGTCCAGAGGGGATGTGGGCCGTGATGGGAGGACTGGCAAGGAACTTGGAGGCATAGAGCCTAGAGAACCTGACGCTGGTGTTCCCAAGGACTGTGAGCTCCTGAGATTTAGGACAAGGAAAGAAAGGATGCGATTTACTGGTGTGTGCTCTGGTGCACAGGAAAGTGCAGCTTTTCATGCAAAAACATTGCAAACCCAGAGTCAGTATGTGACCTCTCTCTCTTTTCTCCCTTACCCACACGAATCCGGACTCTCAGTTCCACATAGGATTACTTTACATTGCTTTTTAAAGTCATAAAAGGATCTGGAAAAAAAAAATGGGATTTTGGAAGGAACAAGATAAATAAGTTATGTCCGTTAAAATGTTTTTATAAACCTCTGGGAGGTTTTATTCTTTTTTCCTCCTCTGAAACTGGCCTTCCCTTAACTCACGTTTTCTTATCATTTTAATGGTATAAGAACGCTTGTTACCCTCTCAGTGTAGAGGGGTGACCTGAGAATTCATTTCCTACAGCTTGAATAGTCAAGAAAGGTAATTCTCAGGCAGGAAGCATGAATGCTACTCTCTTTGTGATCCTTGAGAAACACTTACCATCCATTTGCTCCACTGAGAAGCCAAATGAGCAGTGAGGAACACTTATCTTCTTAGGTTCAGAGAGAATCTCATCCATTCAATTGGAGAAAGGAAGGAGTTCCTAAATGCACAGTTAGGTCATTCAAGAATGTGCTCGTTGTGTTTGTATAGTGGTGAACTTCTCAGTACAGAATAAGGACCTGAGGTCCATCTCAACAGCACTTAAACTTAGAACTCAATGGGTAGCAATTAGGAGAAATTTAAAGCATACCTGGGAGGCTCCAAAAGTAAATATTTCTCTGGGCAGATGTGTTATAGCTGAATTAACTGGGTGTTTGTGCAACTGCAATGAATCGGAGAGATAACAGTCTTTATTGCCTGTAGATCTAGCCTGTGATTTCAAAATATAAGTGGTGTTAAATGTCCCCAGTAGAGGTTCAGGCGGTTTGCTGAGCAAACCATTATTGCTGGCAGGTTATAATCATACTGCCTTGGGTTATTTGTCCAATTCTAAGTAATGAGGTTCCCATCACCCTCCATTTGAGGTGTGTTTATCTTACAAGAACTTGGGTCAAATTGAACTTAAATTTCACTTGATCCTTCTCTGCTAAGAACCATTCCTAGAGGAGGAAAGTAAGATTCATTTCTCTCATATTATTCCTTGTTTAAAGTTTCTGCCAGAGGAAAACAAATGATCTCCCCCTTTAGGTTGATTGGGTAATTCGGGGTGATGCCTCCAGCCTCTCAGTTGCACTGATGAGAAAGCTGTAAAAAGGATATCCTGTTGCTGTCTTTTCTGTTTTCATCCTGAGACCACTTGAAAGGGGCAGCCTTTTGCGAGATTCCTTACAGGTTATAATAATAGGAGTGGGGGCAATGAGGGTAGAGATTGAGGCCACAGGGGCCAGAAAAAAGAAATAGAGAATGCCTGTAGAGCAGTGAGTAGCAAATCTATGTACCAGCTTACAATAACTGCTACCTTTGCTGTAAAACAATGCATTTCACCAAGATAAAGACTCTATTACAACTAGGAATGGTTTTGTTTTGGTCCAACTGAGGCCAGGGTAAGGCAGATATTCACACAGGCTCATCCCCCACAGTGCTCTAACCCTCATGCTACATGCTTTTGTGTGTATGATCATAGTATATATGTCCAATAATCATATAAGTTTGGTATTCCCCACCTAACAGATGAGGAAAGAAAATCTGTCCAACCTCCTATGGAAAGCAAATAGCAAAGCTTGGGTGGAAATCCAATCTGTCTGATTCTGATCATCTCCATGGAGATCTGGTTTAGGTCACCATGATGGCCATGATGGCATTTCACACTCAGACCCATAAAACAGCAGGCCTGACACCCAAAGGGTCACACATGGGAAATTCCTGAAGGTAATAATCCTTTGTGTGTAGCCTGAAAACCTTCAAAACATTCAGTACATTTAGTCGAATCAATGAATGGGACGAAACTTAAACAGGATTTTGAAGTGGATAAGGTTGAGAAGTTGGTGTCAGTCAAACCCTGACTGTCTAATTGTGGGATGGTTGGAGAGTTTATCTTTACACATCCTTTTTTATTTATATCTCTATACTAAGACCTGAAATATGAGTGACTCTCGTGACTATCCTATTTTTATAACAGAACTATTTTTTATTTTTTGAAATAGCTCTTTCAAAGTTGTCCTCTCATTTTCATTCATTCTCTCCACTGGTATCTGTGAAAGCACTATATCTAGGCACAGGAGACTGAAGGTTATAAAAAGTCTGGGATCTGATCACAAAAGGTCCTGGATGTCGGGTTGAACTGGGATTTTACTCCATAGGCTACTGAGACACGGTGGTAGGGCAGCCATGGATGGTGATAAATGGAGGAGCCATGCGGTAGGATGGTTACTGATACCCCATGGCAAGTGCAGGCATGGAATCACAGAGTTGTTGTGTGACTTGCATAAGGCCACAGACTACCTAAGGGGACAAACAGACATAGAGCCTGGTTCTCCAGACTCTCGAGCTTTCTCCACTACCTTCAGCTACCATCTTTCTTCCTAATGCCACCAATGCCTTGCCACAAAACAGGGACAGTGCAAAAAAAAAAGAGATAGCTGGAAACTTCTGCCTCTTGGCACAAATAAGCCTCATTTATCCAGGTGGAAGAATACAAATGAGCATAATGGATCTGAGAGCCAGAGATGCTTTCCCTGAAGAGCAGAGAGATGGTTTCATGATCTCATTTGCAAGGGATTGAAATCAACCTGATATTTGAATTCAGTCCATTGACTCAAATAATATTGGATCTCTTAACCTTCACCAAACCTCTTAGGTCCAGTGGTAGAAGTGACATCCATCTCCCTGGAATGTCTTGCCAACAGGCCGCTGTCCTCCCTGCATTGCCATGCAACCAAACCTCTAACTGACCTTCTCCGTCCTTAAAGGCTCCTGGTTTTCCTAAAAAGCGTAGAGAATCCTGAGGTTTTCCTGAACTTCCATATATTCCAGGTTCTCTATTTTCAAATTAACAAATTAATTGTGTACTCAGTGCAGGTAATTAGGTGAAATTATAAAAGTGAAATATACTTGACAATGACATGAGAAGATACGTGTTGCATGGCGGGTGCTTTGGTGTGCATCTCATTTCATAGTCACAGATGTCCCATGAGACAATAGGAGACTTCCTAGATAATGGCAAGGAAGTTGGAGTCACCTGCTCAAGATCATTCAGCTGGGAAGCAGGGAATGGTGGAAACAAACCTGGATCTTCCTTGACTGTCCTTCTAGACTAGTTCCCAGATGGAGGGCTTCCAGAAACTTTCGACTCAAGTTGAAAGCAATACTGAAAACATTTATTGTGAAAATAGTGAAAGAACAAAAAGCATGCAGGATATTCAAATGCAAGGACAGGAGGACATCGATAACATTCATAAGTATTTTGCATAAAGTCATTCCTTCTTCCATTCAGCAGTCATTTGTTGAGGGCCTACCATGTGCCAGACACTCTTCTAGGTACCACAGATACGGCAGGTGCGTGTGAATCTCCTATATTTGTAAGCCTTACATTCTACAGAAGGAGGTAGACGATCAATAAATGAACACATATGCAAACAGGATTACAGACAGAGAAGGTCAGAAGAAAATAAAACCAGGAGGGAGAGACTTTCAGCAGGATGACCAGAGAGAGGGGAAGTGTTCTCTCTCAAGAGGGGATTTTTGAACCGAGCTCTATGTGATAGAGAAGGGATCAGCCATGCAGATATGGGAGTGGGGTGCGGGGAGAAGAATGTTGCCAAGAAAGGCCAAAGACAAAGGCCTAAAGCAGAAGTAAGCTTTCATGCTCCAGGAACAGAAAAAATTGCAGAGTAGCTAGAATCTGGTAATAAACTTCAATACTTTGATGAATTGAATTGTATTTGTTAAGTAAGAGACTTTCAAAAGGAAGACTAGCAAGAGGAAATCTGGAAGAGGACATTACCTAAGGAGAGAAGAGCTCAGAGAAGAACTAGAAATCCAAATGGTGAAGGTCTTGGCAGAATTAAGAGAAGCATGGCACTTGGATTCCTCTAGGATCGGTCGGTGGTGGGTCATTGATGTTTAATTGGATCGGTCCTACAACAGCTTAAGACAAAAACACTGTCCACACATCGGATTTGCATTTTTCTGAAGCAGTATTGTAGTGGGAAGGTTTGATGTGGCCCCAGGTCCGCTGGGAATGGAAAAGCAAATAGAGATTCTCATATGAAGATGTCTCTCTGGTGAATGAAATCATCAATGGAAGGTGGAATAAATGAGAAAGCCATTCCTGTACCTTTTGCAAATATTTTGATTAAATGATGGAATAATCTTAAATAGCAGAAGGTCAAATTGAATAAGAAGAGGAGTCTTGTATCCTCGTGGTAAGGACAAGAATTCTGGAATCAGACAATTTGATCAAGTTTCCAATCTTTGTCACTAGCTGTGTAACCACTAGCAAGCTTTCCTGATCTTGCTAAGACTCAGTCTCTTCTGTCTGAAAAATGGGGTGATAATGGTGTTTAGCAATTTGGTAACAGAAATTTAGAATTTGGGGGAGGATTAAGTGAAGTGTTGCCTGTAGAGTGCTCCAGAATAACCCAGTTGCGTAGAGAATAATCAGAAAATGATATCAGTTCTTAGCTAGGTCAGGGAGGAGCTGAGGAGCTTGTTTAGAAACGTGTGATTATGAGGAAGAGAAAAGAAATTCATAACGCAGTTCTGAGTGTTTTTGAACAGGGCTATTACCTAGTCAGAGCTAAGGACTGTGGAATCTGACAAGGCACTGTCCCTCTCTGTGCCTCGGCCAGCCATCTGCCAGCCAAAGTGGATGCCAGGGCAAGATGGCAAACACTTTCACATGCATCCAGCCTCAAAAGTCTGTTTAGTAAGTTAGTCCCGGAGACCTGGCATTCCATTGTGATCTAAAACTAGGGTGACCAGTCATCCTGGTTTCTCTAACACTGAGGATTCTGTGGAAAGGAGAACTAGGATTTTGGTGCCACAACATGACCATCTCTGGCAAACTGGGATGGTTGCTCACCATGCAAAAGTGTTGTTTCCAAGAGGAAACGAAGGGAGTGGTGAGGAAAGGCTCTATTTCAGAGGTAGCTGAGTGGTGTTCTTCTAGCATCCTCTACCTATTTCTGTGTTAAGCTCAGGTACTGGCTTATCAGGTGGTCTTGGTCTCTCTATTGTAAGCCTTGCAAGAATGGAGAGCTGACTGTTGCTGTTGGCATCTGCAGTGCTGTTTCTTGACGTGTAAAGGTGAAAAACACTTCCATGTTCATAAAAGAGCACCTTGCGGTGCTGAGTGTCCCTAAGGGAAATGTATCATAAATAACACAGAATTCCAAAGTTTCCCTTAAGGCATCTCGAAGTAACTTTGGGACAGAACTGTAGTCCTTCTTGCCTGCATGCTATACCTGTCCCACCAGAACATGGTGAAAGGCCCTTTTCCTCCTTGTGTACCCGACAGATTCCTCATTCTAACCCAAGAGAGCCCATCCTGGGAAGCCCCTCTGGGTCGCATGTTACCTTTTTGCATAATTCTACCTGAATCTTTAACCGCTTGGCTATAATCATGTATTCACTGCCCGTTCGCCGTTACTCCCAGGTTTCTCTGAAGGCAGGTACGTTGGTGCCAAGTCTGCAGTGGGAATAGACTGTCTGTACCTCATGTCGTATTAAAAACCCAGAGCCCAGAATGGCTGCTGAGACTGTGGAATGCCTTCTCTGTGCATTCCTGTCCGCTGCTTCAGTTTGTTAATGCAAAGCCTTCTGACAATTTTCTTTTCCATGGGAAAAATGAAACCCATTAATATAATTTCAAACCTTAGTCTCTCTAGCTTGAGCCCCAGTCTCTCTAGTGCCAGGACACCAGTGTGACTCAGAAGAATTAAAACTGCAGCAAAACTAAATAATCTTGTGGAATGGATGCTAAACCAGGCGCCAAGTTCCATGACATGTAGCATTGAAATATACAAGTACTAATTATCCACTAATTACAACCACAGTAGAATTGAGCTCATTTTCACTGAGAAAGGACTGACACAGTGTTGTGAATCGCTTAAAAATCTATTCTCAGGCTCTGTAGGCTCAGCCATTTGTTGAGAAGTACCGAATTTCTCGGAGGGCTAACAAAGAAGATGGCATTTTCTTTTAATCTGGGTGGTGTGTTTATTTAGCTAGTGGGTTTTTAAGTGGGTCCCTCTTGTGTACCCACCCATTACAAACTGTTAGCCCCAAAGACAAAATATGAAACTGCTAAAAATGTAGAGGAAATGTTTGCAACTGTGCTACTGGCCCCCTCTGCTGATTTCGTGGGAGGGCTTGGAGGTCAACGTTGGGATGCCAAGAAAAGGAGGAGGGAAAGACAGACAGAGACTTGAACATAAGTGCCCAGGATACCCACCAGCCCCTGCAGCCCTTAATTTTCAGTTTTCCAGGGTCAGCCGTCCCTTTCTCATCCCTGAAGTAGGAGGAAAACTTCAACAAGCTTCTGCCACCTCTCCTAAGGGAACCAGTAAAGGAAAACCAAGCAAATAATTACATTACACTGGTGAAGGGCTCAAATTTAGGAGTCCCACTCCTAAATTTGATGGTCACTTGGTTGTGTGCCTCTTAACAACTGATACGTATTTATGTTGATCTTCTGGATAAATATGGAATAAACGAGATCTAGAGACAGATTCCACAATGGTCTTCAAGGCTGCCCACCTCCCCTCCTTGCTACCCCACGAGCCAGTATTTGCTGCCCTTTGGTTGCTCCCCAGTCTTACTCTTTCAGTTATTTTCTGCAAACAAGAAGCTAAAATGGCCACCTAAGTCCCTCTTGTGATGAAACATGGTGGAGTTTCCCCCTTAGCACACTCCTTACTAGATTATTGGTTGCATGTTGGGAGAATTAATTCATCAGATTCTAGCTGGGAGTGTGATCCTACAAGGCCCTTTGACTTGTCCTCCATTTTGATACTCACTGCGGAGCGCCTTGCGGACCTAGGGAAGTCAGAGGTTTCCTATTTTTCATCCCCACATATGTACTCCTAATGTTCTCTGTGAAGTAAAACATGGGCTGAGCCCTCTCTGACAGGCAGGGAGCAACCCTACTTCTATGTGACAGGTTCTTGGATAAATAACATAATTTAGTTAAACAAAAAGTAAAGGCAAAAGAGAAATAAAATACATTTTAGAAAGAGTCAAGAAAAACTCATTAGCATTGGCAATGTGCCATTTCCCCCCATTAACCTCAATTAACCACACAGACTGCAGAGTCTGACATGTGATCCAAAAAAACATGGCTGTATGAACTTGTAACATTTTGCATTAAAAACCCAAAATAATAATTATCACAGCACATAATTCCATTTTGAAATTTATTTGGAAGCTTTTCCCAAAAGACATGGGAGCTTTTACAAGCTGTAATATCAATGCTGAGTGAGCATTCCCATAGATAATGGGCCATCACCTGCTCTGGGTGGTGGTACCTGTGGATGCATTCACACACGCTTCTGTTCACATTTTCAATAGTCTATTTTGTTCATCCCATAGACTAATACTGATTGATCCCCATCCATATGCACTTTGCTAGGCATGGAAGATACAAAGACTAGCCTAAGTTCCTATATTTTTTTAAAGATTTTATTTCTTTATTTGACAGAGAGAGAGAGGGCACAAGCAGGGGGAGTGGCAGGGGAGGAGGGAGAAGTAGACTCCCCGCTGAGCAAAGAACCCAATCGAGACTTGATTCCAGGACCCTGGAATCATGATCTGAGCCGAAGGCAGACGCTTAACTGACTGAACCACCCAGGCGCCCTGCTTCCTATATTTTGTTAGTGAACGTGAATGAATAAAAGCATAGTTGTCCTAGAGAGGTCACAGTCTACTGAGGGAGACAAATAATAAACAAAATACAAAGTAATAAAGCTAGAATGCAATTATTTATAAAGTCCTCTATAAAAGACCGTAAGGAGTGTACAACTCTTCACTGACTTGATACGGCAATTTTTCCCAAGGAGTTCTAAAAAATTCTAACCTCTCCTCTATTTCCACTTCAATTTACAAGGGAAAAAAATATTACATATTACTCCTGGTGAGGAAAAGGGGACTCCTCCCCTAGTAAATCACTGCTGTGTTACAGAGGAAGAAACAGAGACACAAAATTTTAGAGACTTGCACAAAGTTGCTGCATTCACAATGATTAAGCACATATTTCAGCATTTGGAGGGGAAGTGGTACTTCTTCCCAAAGCACAGAAAGACCATGAAATTCCATTAATTCAGACTTTTGTGGAAGAGGATTTTACAGCAGTTGAAAATGCAGATTCTAGAATATTTCAGGAAACACACGTTTACTGCTTTCAAATCAACACATAAGGTTAATGTAACTATTAAAGTGTTGCCAAACAGAAGACCTGGTTGGACGGACTCTAATGAATAGTTACATAGGCTATTTGCAATTAGAACATCAAAATGGGGGTTGTTAAAATTCAAGTGCTTTGCAAATGGTTTGTCTCAAGTACATTAAATATCCCCCTGGGACCTTTCCACCCTATTAATTTACGTAGGCAGTACAAAGGTAAACTTCAACTATCCCCAGAACTATTACAAATCCTCAGATAGGTGGGATGCAAAATAATGAGGTTTTACAGTGTATATATAAATTTAGGACAAAAGGAAGGATTGAATTATGTGGAAATTAATTGGAAAACGTGTGATATAAAAAGGGGGGAGGCTTGTCAGTCTTCTGATAACATTCAAAGCTCTCCATAACAAGCGATATTTTTCCTAGATTTTTTTTTAAATTGAGTTGCAAAACATTGCTCCTACCCAAGACCTTGTACAGATCACAGAGCAAAGCTGATCTTACAGAATGGCACGCCTACAAAGCACAAATGTGTTTTCAAGACTTTGCACATCCTCTGAGTAATTTGCAGTTTCTCCAACCTTCTGATTTTATCTGTCACATGAAAACAGATGTAGAAACAAATTATCTGCAGTGAAATCATTTCTAAGGGGAGTGCAGTGGTGGTTTTCACACCTCTGGAGTGTGTAGAAATCAAAGAACTTCATAGTGCTCATTTGAATAAGTAGAAGAAAACTTAACTCTCACGGACTTGGTTATTACATTTGCAGACATTTTCAGAGGTGACATGTCTGAAAACAATAAGGTGTCCCTCTTTTTTATTTTTAAATTTTTTAAAAGATTATTTATTTATTAATTTATTTGACAGAGGGAGACACAGCAAGAGAGGAAACACAAGAAGGGGAGTGGGAGAGGGAGAACCAGGCCCCCCGCAGAGCAGGGAACCATATGGGGGGCTCCATCCCAGGACCCTGGGATCAAGAGAGGAGCCGAAGGCAAATGCTTAAGACTGAGCCACCCAGGCTACCCAAGGTGTCCCTCTTGAATGTAATTATAAATAACATCCCAGTGCTGTTAGGACTTTTAATAAAAATAAAGATAATGCACTGCTTTTCATAGATGGTACTTCTGTTTTTTAAACAGCCCAGCTAAGTGCAAGGCCCCATGCCAAACACTTCGTCTATACTATTTGCTACATAGAGCCTTTGAGGGAGTTAGATCTGTCCCCATTTCAGAGACTACAGACTTAGAACAGAGAAGTTGTGTAACTTGTCCTTGGTCACACAGCTAAGAAATCAGAGAGCCAGGATTGAAAACCAGACTCATCTTTCTCATTAATTTGTTTCACACCTAGTTACAGATTTGCTACTTCAGTTTTTTCCATCTTCTCTATCTGTTGGAATCTGGTTCACCATTTAGGGCCCAGTGCAAATTCAGCGTTCAATTTATTCCCTTAAATTTTCTGGTCACATGATTCAGTGTTTATCTTTCCTTCTTCGGGGCACCTGGATTTGCCCAGGGTATGTAATAGATCACACCGTGTATCATCGCTGTTTGCATAGGTGTGTGTCTCCCTCACTGGGTGCCACGGAGACCAACATAAAGGTTTACTGGTTTACTATTGCATTGTCTTATTTCTTCCCAATGTGCCTTGTGTGCAGTATGCTTTTGTGGTGAAGAGACAGCGTCGCCACAGAGGGGATGTTTCCCTCTGCTACCTGAGGGCCAGATGGAGCCAAGAGAGGCATCACAAAGCACAAGAAAGCCCCCAGAACGAGGTCAAATTATAGCTGAGATAAACCATTATGTTAGGGGTAGATACAAGGCATGTGTCCGATCTAAAGTTCGATCTAAACCTGGCAACTATGGGGTTTAGTCCTTTGCTGGGTGGATTCAGAATAGAACTTGGTAACATTCAGGGGCGCCTGGGTGGCACAGGCGATTAAGCCTCTGCCTTTTGCTCAGGTCATGATCTCAGGGGCCTGGGATGAGCCACAAATCAGGCTCCTCAGCAGGGAGTCTGCTTCTCCTCCCCCACTTCTGCCCCCTCCTAATGCTCTCTCTCTCTCTTTCTCTCAAATAAATAAATGAAATATTTAAAAAGAAAGAACGTTATCGAATTCAGCTGAGGACACACAGGAGACTACGCGTGAGGGGCCCCATTTTATTGGCCTTTAAATTCTTTTGTACTTTAAAAATGAGTATTTTTCATTGTGGGAAAACTAGACCATTTGGATAAGCAAAAAACAAACAAACAAACAAAAAACCAGTTACCTTGGCCACATCACCCAGCAAGAACAACTATCTATATAGTGATTCTCACCCTTGCCTGAATTTTGGAATCACCTGGAGCTTTTGAAAAATCTCTATGCTCTGACCTATACCCATCCCAAATAATTCAGAACTTCTGAACATGGGAGCCTGGCATCCGTGTTTGCTCATGCTCCCCATGGGATTCCAAACCACCACCAAGCGTGAAAACCAGTCATGGTCTTGAACCAGGCCTCTCAAAATAGATCACCTAGGTCTGGGAGGAGCCTGTAGGTTTGCACGTCCGAGCTCCTAGGTGATGCTGATGCTGCAACCCTTGCCGCACTTTGAGCTGCAAGTCTGTATACTGCCTCCTGGATAAAATGTAATAATGTGTGGCTGAAGGACTTCTGAAAAGTCTTTGAACAAGTTACTTAAACTGTAAGCATCAGTTTTCTTATCTGTCCTGTGAGTAAGAGACATTTTACAATTTTTGTGGCCCAGATGTTCAGACACATTTGGGGGGAAGTCTTAAAATGGGAGGGAAGCACAATTAGACCCTTGAATGCATAGGATACAACAAGCATTATTTGGGGAGTTCATAATGAGAATTACATTACTTGAGCATTTAGTATGTGCCAGGAACCAAACTAAACATTTTAAATCAATGATTTAATTTAAGAAGTCTCATTTTACCACTAAGGAAGCTGCTGTTTGAGAAGCTAAGTAACTTGCTGAAGACCATGCAGTTGCCTGGAGGCAGGACCGAGAAGCAAGAGTAGATGGTCTAAGGCCCAAAGCCTGAGTGTTGGTTAGTGCCCTGCTAACCAGTACCCCATCATGCTTCCCAGACTAGGTCATCTCGGAGGCCCATCCACAGAATGTCCTTTAGATTTCTAGCCACTACTTCTTCCTTATCTTGATCATCAAATATTCAGAATTACGCAGAAGAAAACCTTGGCAGAAAGAGAAAGAGGGAGATGTGTTCCATATTGCACATCTGAGCACACACGTCAGTGGTATGTTAATGGCACCTAAAGATGGCATCATTTCATACAACATCCTTAATATGGGTTCACCATCTGTAGCTTAATTTCTCTGAAGAAATCCAATATGGCATTCAAGGTTTAGCTAAATCCCCTAGAGACTTCTTCAGGTGCATAAATCCTTCTTCATCTAGGCCAAACCAGAAGGCAGAGCCAGAGGGCTGTGTGAGATTAGGAGGGAGAGCCATGAGGATTGGTGATGAGGAGAGAAACTCAGGGAAGAACAGATGGGTCTGGTATGTATCCAGGTACTCGGGCTAAAGTAGACTCATACACAGTGTCTCTGGTCCTGTGTGTATCTGTGTGTGTACGTATATGTCTGCATGTGTGTGCATGCATATGTTGATGTATGTGGCAGGAACACATGATATGGGAGAGAATTATTCAGGGAAGAGGTCTTTGGAATATTCTCCATCATACAACATCTTCTTCATTATTCTTCCCTTGTTGGCCACTATTATCCTTCACCCTGATGACAAGTTACCTTGACCCCAAACCCTTAATCAATCTTGTCCATAACGAGTGGTACAGCAAGGGAACAGGGCTTACCAGAACATTAGACCTCTCCCTCCGGGCTGTGGGCAGCTCCATCCGTCAGCTGGGCCTGAAATGAAGATACAGAGGTGTGTGCCAAGCCCCAACACTCTTCCTGCACAAGCTGGCTTTTCTCCCTTTGCTACCTGTAGCAACTTCAACATCCTGTATCTAAGGGAGAACGCATTTCTGGCAGAAGAATCCTGCCTGCCATTTCCGTGCTGCTCAGGCAGACTCGAGAAATGCCATCCATTGGCTTACAAAGAAAGAACATGAAACTTAACTGCCAGAAGGCCACCAGCTCTGCACCACGTGTGAGCCACAGGGTCTCCCTCCTTGGTCCAGGATACATCCGCACTCACGCGGTTTTGAAGTTTCTATTGGCATCTTCGAAGTCACTGTTCATAAAGAAAAGCTCAAGCTGCAGAGGGAAGCTCTATCCATGATTTCCCTGTCAGATTTTCTTAAGAAAATTTAATAGTAGCACTATGTACTCAGTCAAGCAACTCCAAATCTTCACACCTCATGAAACAGCTCTTACTTAAGAAGCTTGTCTGCTGGAGCCAATTTCCAGACCCTTTTTTTAACCCCATCATAACCAATGCATTAACTCTTGTATATATATGTATGTATATATATATATATATATATATATATATATATATATATATATTTTTTTATTTCTGGTGGTTCTTTTTTTTTTTAAGAAATATTTTTTAGGGTGCCTGGGTGACTCAGTCGGTTAAGTGTCCAGCTCTTGATTTTGGCTCAAGTCGTGATCTCAGGGTCATGAGATCGGGCCCCAACCCCGCTCTGTGCTCAGCGGGGAGTCGGCTTGAGCTTCTTTCTCTCCCTCTCCCCCTCCCCACTACACTCCTACTCTCTCTCTCTCTCAAATAAATAAATAAATCTTAAACCCCCCCAAAAAAAAAGAAAAGAAAAAAAAAGAGGGGCGCTTGAGTGGCTCAGTCATTAAGCATCTGCCTTTGGCTTAGGTCATGATGCCAGTGTCCTCTATCAGAGATCAAGCCCCGCATCAGGCTCCCTGCTCAGCGGGAAGCCTGCTTCTCCCTCTCGAACTCCCCCTGCTTATGTTCCTTCTCTCACTGTGTCTCTCTCTGTCAAGTAAATAAAATCTTAAAAAAGAAAAGAAAGAAACATTGTTTAATCTAAGAACATATTATCTGATTGTGTCTTTAAAACAAACTTAAGGGGCACCTGTGTGGCACAGTGAGTTAAAGCCTCTGCCTTCGGCTCAGGTCATGATCTCAGGGTCCTGGGATTGAGCCCCATATCAGGCTCTCTGCTCAGCAGGGAGCCTGCTTCCCCCCGCTCTCTCTGCCTGCCTCTCTGCCTACTTGTGATCTCTCTCCGTCAAATAAATAAATAGAATTAAAAAAAAAATTTAATAGGTCTCTTCACTCCAAATTTAATTTTTCCTATAAAAATCTTTGCATTTGAATTTGCATTTGCATGGAAATTTGCACTTATCGTGTGTCTATTTCATTCTCCAAATTCAGTTCACAGCCTTACATCCATGTGTAAATACGCAGGCGACCTTTCATGGTTCCCTGATGGGCTGAACAGAAAGGTGGAAATGGAAGTTCTAGAAGTTGGGATATTATGGAAGAGGCAATAAACATGAGAATAAGGGTTTTTTTTTCCACTTTAAAAAACACACTTATAGTTAACTGATGTTTTCATTTTCCTCTTTTTGAGAGACAAGTGTATCCTTAAGTGTTGATTTTGTGCAACAAATGAAAATCATCAACAAAACAGAAAGGCAATCTACTGAATGAGAGAAGATATTTGTAAATGATATATCCAATAAGGGGATAATACTCAAGATATATAAAGATTTTGTGGGTAAATAAAAACCATAATGCAGCCCCCCTTGTTCCTGCCAGGACGTGACTTACCCACGTCCTGCTCAGCTGGGCTCGGGTCCACCAAGAAGAAAGCAGGGTCAGTAAGAGATCAAAGAATGATCTCCTTTTAATGTTTTTGTGTTATTTTAGACTCCTTACACTGAAAAGAGACTTAGCGCATTCCCAGGTAAGGTAACAGGGGCCTAGAGAAACCATGTCATTGCCTAGACTCTCCACCCAATAACCGGCAGGGCTGAGACCAGGACCCAGGTCTTCTGGCTCCCAGGCAGGAGCTTTGCCACCATTGCACGTACTCATCTGCTAGGGAGATAGTGAAGAGGCTTCAGAACGAATGATGGCTTAATCATTGGTGACCTTGGACCACTTATTTAAGTCAATTTCCTCCTATAAATGGAGTAAGAATAGTTCTTATCTCTCATCACTGTGAGATTCAATGACAGCATGTATGTGAGCTCTTTGGTACAGGGGCTGGCGCATAGTACTCAGCAAATGTGGGATACTATGAGGAGATCATTTGTCCACATTTCTGCATAAATTTGATAGAAACCCGGATATGGAAGACAATGGAAATAGCCACAAAGTCCTTGTATGTAACATTAAAGATTAAAAAGCTGTCATCAACAACAACAAAAAAAAGAACAGGCTGTCAGGAGTTGTTCTAAACACCTTCAACGTTCAGCATGAGAGAAAATTCCAGAAATTGGAAAGACCTTGATATTACTCAAAGGATGAAATAGAGCATTCAGGTCACTTCAACTCCCGTGGTTTGGGACCATTATGGCCATTCTGTATAAAACAGCTTTGAGCATTCTGGAAGTTTCTTTCAAACAAGTTCTGCTTACAAGGTGCTAGCTTCTATGTTAAGTACCAAGAACATGAGATGACTAAGATCTCTTTTTCACCCTTTAACTTGTATCATATTAGGAACAGTTCACTAACAAACAGAGCCACATAGTGGGTGCAGCGATAATAGTATTTGTATGTTGAACAACTGTGACGGGTTCTCCCCTAGGTTCCCGAGATCAGCAGGTAAACTCCCCCAAATCTCTGCCTTCTTGGAACTGTGGTCTAGAAGGGGATCCTGATGACAGATGGGTTACCCGAAAAACGCTAGAGGGAAAATCAGAGAAGTCTTCGTGGAGAGGCAATGTGTGAATTATTTGGAAGGATGGTGAGGGGTTTTCCAGATATCTGGGGGTGGGCGAGGAGAAGTAGAGAGCAAAGGAAATGGAGATAAGAAGGACGGACTTAGTACTAATTGTAGCTCACAGGGTTGATAATTCTAGTTGTGTTTTTTTGATACTAAACGCAGTTTCCAACAGTCCTGGAAAATTATGCTGAAGCAGCTAAGACCCACATTGCTTCAAGTAGCACTTAAACAAAATGTGAATGTCACGACACTTAGATTACACAGCTGTGACCCAGGACACCCACAGGGAGAAAAAGCTGGGAAAAGATGTCTTCCCACAAGTATGGCTTCTCTGACCATAACTACTTAGAACACTCTATGTTCTCTTTTGAACAGGAGTGACATTTTCGTGCTTAGGCTGTTTCTCAGAGAGATTGTGAGAGTCCCCCGTCTCCACAACAAAAAATCAAAGCTAGTCATTTTTAAAGTAATTGCATGGTTTCAGCCATATGCTCCCCCCCGCCTTTAGTGAGTATCATTCACTTAGTACTGGCACAATTCCCCTCCTAAATTGGAGGTTTGCATATGTAATTATATCAAATGATGTGTTTGTTTATATCTCCGAACCACATTCAAAAGCTCGCCTATGATTTATCTTTGAAATTCAATTTCATCATGTCAGTCCCCAATTTACTGTGCCCAATGGGTCTTCAGTTACATGCGTGATGTCCACGCCTCTCTCCTGCCAAGATTACACAATGGGATTGCTGTCCACCGTCCTACATCAGAAAAGCTGAAGAGGGAGAGTGTGCTCTGTTTTATTCTCTCCTCTTTTCTAAGGCCCAGCTACATTCAGCGACCACAGAGTTGTTAAGAATGAAGACACAGCATTGGCTATTTTGACAAATTCCTCTGGACTGTGAGGATGACTCACTGCATTCCTTTCTGACTGAAAACCAGTGCTGCTAAGAGCCAGAGCTCATCCAAGTGTGTCTCTTTAAGAGAAGAGAGCTCTTGCCTCTTCTTAGTATAGCTGGTCCCATCTTCATAACAAGGATTATTTCCTAGCACAAATAACTACCAGTTGTAGCTTTAACCCCAAAACGTTCTGTTCATTATTTTTATGTCCCTGACTCCCTGTGGACACACCCTATTACACCATTCATCCCAACCCCTCCCTCTTCATGCCTGATTCCTAAAGTAATGTCTCTGTCCATTCATTCATTTATTTTTAAATGTCTGTCTTCTCCAAACATGAGGGGCTTGTTAAAAATCTAAAAGGCAGTTTGTGATCTCTTTCTGATTTTTAAACAGCTTTACCGACATGTAATGTACATGCAATGACATTCACGCATTTAAAGTATACAATTCAGTGGTTTTCAGAATGCGTGTGGAACCGTGCAACCATCACCACAGTCTGTAATTTTAGAGCATTTTCATCACCCCAGAAGAAAACTTGTCCCCACAAATAGCATTTCCTGTCCACCCTACCTCATCTGATTTCCCACCGATTTTCACTTTTGACTTAGATTTTTTTTTTTAACCTGCCTTTTACCATCTATCTGTGAAAATAACAACAATGGAAACACAGGGAACTAAAACCTACAGAGGCTCTCCTGCCTTTCTTCCAGGAACAGAGTCGGCTTGGCTTTGTCACGCTCCAGGTTCCCTGTTGCGTGTGTTTCAGACTTTTCAGGAAGGCTGTCTCTTTCTCGGTTGGCTGTTAAGTATGTGAAAAACACATCCCGGGATGGAGATGACAGGGGTGTCGCACTGCTCCCTCAGTCCTACATAAGCATTATGCAAATAAGTGGCTTTCCTTAGAAAGGGAGGAAGGAAGGAAGGAAAGAAGGAAGGAGGAAGAAATCACCCTAACACGAATCAGGAGAGGAAGCCTGACCTCTTCCCTGTGCACAGCACGTCACAGGGTCCATGGCTTCCTGACCAGTGAGGACGTGACACAAGTGTCCTCAGGGAGAACAGAGGGCAAAGGGCTCTTGGTCTTTTGTGCCTGTAAGAGCAGCAGGCAACCAGCAGAGTGAAGGCTGATGGCCCTTTCATCCATGTATAGCCTCCCTCTAATAAGTGTTCCTCATTCCCATTGTGACTTCTCACAGAGGATGCCCCCTGAGGAGGTGCTGAGGTTCGCGAAAGCCTCCCTTCCCTTTCCGAGGAGACAGTTACTTCTCACTTGGACAGTGCCTTTGTGACATGTGACCCTGTTGGATAGAACAACCTGGAAACGAAGGAGTCAGATTTCTGTGTGAGACGCCCCTTGGTGTGACCACACTGACCCTCAGTCAATCTGAACCAGAGAGCTATGTCCCCCTTTATTCTTCCTTTATCATCTCAGCCACTGGGGCACTCATAGCATCTCTGTCTCCCCCACATTCATCCCCAACCCTCCCTGCCCCCTACCCCCAGACACACTGAGCCAGATGCTAAAGCAGCTCAGTGCATTTCATTCTTGGATGTGGCTGGGCAGAAAAATTAATGTCAACAAAAAGTCATGCTGAGTTCAACAAAGGAGAGTGGAATGGCACAGAGCCGCCTTTCAGAATTAGAGAACCTGTTCAGGCATCGTCCCACGAGACTTGGACACAGTAAATGAGAGGTGGACTAGGGCACAGAATCTGAGTTTTTTAGTTTCCCCGGAGGGGTTCTGATGAGCAGCGAGGGAAGAGAAGTTACTGATTCTCCCACTTCAAAGTCTTGATACCAGTCTTCTCTCCAAAATCTCAGACAGTAGCTCATCTTTGTATCCCAAGAGTGCCTAGCAGTGCGCCATTCCCATGGAGACACTCCGAATGTTGTTTCAAATGAATATGAGAAGCCAGCACCCCCGATTCCACCTACAAACACTCTCCCGGCACACAAAACAGTACCTTCCTGAAGAAACACATTCTAAGTCTGCAGCAAAACTGGAGATTAGAAAATAAATAATCTCCTCTATAGCAGCTTTTGTCAACGGAGCATTGATGAATTTCCTATTCTTTGTTACAGGCCAGAGGCTAGGGGGACAGCGGGGCTTCAAAATAAAAAGGCAGAGCCTTCCCATGAAGGAACTCTGTCAACTTGTCTAGTGGGGAAATACACACATATGAACAACGGATTCTAGCACAGAGCAAAGAGCCGTGATGGAGGAAGGAGTATACTGGTTGTGTTGGGACACACCAGATGGACACCTAACCGTGGAAGACAGGTCACCTCTCTAACATCTGAGCTAAATGTAAACCATCCATAGGTGAAGCAGTGGGGGGTGGGTCATGTTCCAGAAAGAATTCACGGGAAGGCATATCATTTGTGGAGTGGGAACACAGCCTTCCCTCCCATGGGGTGTGTGGGCAGATGAGAGCGAAGGGGAGTGGGGCCATTTTGTAAAGCGATATGCTACCCTCAGTGGGATTTTATTTTGATGCCCATTTCACTTCTTGGGGCCTCTTCTTGGCTTTCTCTAAAATCCACGTGCTTCTACCTACCAGGTACATGTAAACAAAAGCTGGAGGTCTTGAGCTCTTCAGCAGATCTGGTAAAATGCCTTTTCCATACTTCCTGTACCTCACTCGTGTGGGCAGTGAGCTTGACATGCGATTTTCCCTGCTCTTTTCTGTCCATCAGCACAGGTCACAAGATCAACTCAATCCATAGTGTCGTCTTCAGGGACGGTGCAGCATCAAGAAATGGAATCTAAATTTGACCTCCTAATTGCCATTTGACAATAATAATAATAAAACCTGCAAAAGACAAATTGGTGCAATTAACTGGGCAGCCTTGAAGGCTGTGGCTTCTCATTGCCTTTTCTTTGTCTTTATACTCAAAGGGGTGATTCATTTACGGGAAACACCATTCGAAGGAAAGATGCAGAGATATTTCCCATGTGGAACTGATTTTGTGTAAAGATTTCAACACATAAAACAAAATGATAAAATTACAGTGTGAGGTCTTTGGTATATAAGTTATTAAATTTGAAATAATTATGTGTACAAGTAGCTATTACCGAAGTAACCTTCCTTGTCAAGGGTAACAAAAAATTATATCAGCATTAAAAAGTTAAATAAGAAAGTGCTGCTTCATAGCCTGATTCTGATCAGCATCAACAACCTATTAGTGTTCAAGAACTCTGAAATCTTTAATGAGGTTCTTACTGTAGAATTTCAGTCATATGCAAATGAATCATTGAAATTCCTCATTATCAGGAAAACAATGGTTCTTCAGTGAGTTTCTACATCCCCAGAGTGATTACAGTACCTAACGGAGGTAAGCAGAACCAAAACAAATTTTTCAGGTTTCCTTTATAAATTTTATTTCGTTGTAAGAAAAATTCAGAGACCATCCTGATGGGCACTGGGGATGGAAGAGTTACTGTTCCCCATCAGTTTTGCTTTTCCTTTAACTGGATTTGCTTCCCATGCTCAGTAAGCTACTTGCCCCAGATATTTAAAAGTCAAATATTCTCATTTCTACGCAGGTCTGATTACAACAACTTCAAGGAAATTGGATCGAGAACAGCAGGCAGAACATTTTCTGGAGGTAAGTGCATAGAGAGAACTAGCATTCATTAAAACTGACTTTCACTAAACTTCTTTAACCTTCAACGTAAACTAGAACTTTAATATATTTGAACTAAGGATTCCTAAATGAAGATATCTTTCTTGGGCTGCTTTGTTCTGAAGGTGGAGGTTTCTGGTACCTTCCTCCGAACACACTCCTATGTGCCAAGTGGGGGTGGTAGAGCGAGCAGCCTTTGCCATCCTCTGAAAACAAGCAGGTGCATAGCTCCTCTGTCAATCATCAGAAAAGAAGGTTCAGAAGCAGAGCCCTGGAAGCCTCCAGGGCCTGGGATATGAAGGGAGAAAGAGCCAAAGGGCTGTGATCAGAGCAAAGTACATCATTTGTGAAGATGCGAGTTGCTTTTGCTTCTCATTTCTTTTCTGGGGAGAGGGCTGATGAAGAGAAGCCTGCTAGTTGATTCACTGCCCAAGATAACTGTTTCTGAAACCATAAAATGTACTCCTATAATTCATTAAGACAGAAACAGCAGCAATATAAACTATAAGAGTGTTATTTCTGGAGGGAAAGAAAAAAACCACCATAAGGCAAGAAATGAGAAAATAGACATGAAAGGGCTTCATGGAACATTCTTTCTATACATATCGAGTATCTTTATTGGGAAGCTTGGAGTCTGGGTAGTATGTATGGCACTGGGATTTCAGTGTGACAGTCTGATACGGAACAGATGACAATGCTTGAAAGTTAGGGCTTTATTAAGGTTTTATCACACATCTGTGCTTCTAAAATGGTCTGTTAGTCCCTAAGAATCACTTACTGGAATCCTTAGGTCCTACACACACACACACATACACACTTTTCAAATCTCTCCTGGTGTTTTCCTTTAAATCAGTTCACCAGCAATGATTTCTTTAACAAGCCCTAGACCGGGAAGTGGTGCCTAAGGATCCGGGAGCTACCCGGTCAAGATTGGTTTGCATGGCTAAAAGCTGTTTAATTTTCCTGGACCTCAGTTTCCCCTACTGTGAAATGTGGCAAATAATTACCACTCCATATACCTCAAAGGATTGCTATTAGAACCAACCCTTATATTTTATATCAAAGTTCTTTTAAAACTCTTAAAGCATTATACATAATAAAGGATTATTATTATTACCATGCAGCACTGTGATAATCCTTTTAAAACATTGCTATCATCTCATAAAGATGAAAGACTCCAGGCTGCCAAAAAATAATTATTATAATTCTTTTTTTTTTTTTAAATCATACCACTGGGCTGCAGTTTGCATCTGGTCCAGAATTAGAGTACATTTGCCAGAATAATAACACCTTATATTATATTTATATGCTCCTTTTCTTTGCAACAGAGGCCAGGACTCCTGGAGAGGTGGCGTGCTCATATAGTTGAACCCATTACCTGCCCGCAGGGGAAAAGAAGAGTATCTCATTAGCTGGGGAATCTGCCCGAGATTGCTTACTGCCTTGTGCCTAGAGGTGGTGTCTTCCGGAGCGGGGAGGTTGGTGCAGAGTGTGACTCTGGGGAAGAGTGTTTTCCAGGCATTTGAATTTACTTCCCAGAAGAATCCTTAACTGTTTTGCATCCTTTACAGACTTACATAAATACTGTCCAAATACTTCCATCTTGAGGGTAACACCAATGTATCTGGCATATCATTTCCCAGTACCAGATATTAATCTGCCTAGGAAAGTTGTGCCGTATAGCCGCTATCCATCTCCCTAGAATTGTTGAGGGGAAAACGTGTCTAACACCTCGTCTGGGACCTGGCACTAAGTAGGTACTCAGTAAAGAGTTGCTGTACCTCTTGCAGTTTTATTATTAGCATATAGTGTCATGATACCTCAGCCTTCCAAACATCCAACTTCATCTGCACGCTCCAGGAGAGAGAGTAGCTCCAAGACAGCTGATGTGCAAACAGGAGCCTCAGACAGCAGCCCCTGGACTTGGCCTGGGTCCCAGGGTCTGCCCTGCATGCTGGGGATACAAAGTAAACTGGAAGGGGCAGGAGGGCCCATAATAAACAAGTAAAGGCTGTAAGTTCAGAGACAAGCTCTCCGAGGCCACTCAAAGAAGTCTCCACGATAGTGTCTGAAACAGACTGATGAGGAGGGCCTCTTTGAGTAGGTGACATTTGGGACATAAAGCCAAGATTCTGTTCAAGGCCAGTGTGATCACCCAGGCCAGTCTGATTTAAGGGTTTAAGGGTGGAACTAGGTACAGGGGGTAGGAAATGAAGTTGCAGAAGGCAAACAGGGCTGTTGTAAGGATGACGCTTTTTTTTTTTTTCCTGAGTGCAGTGGAAAGCCAGCAAACCTGGGTGACGTGATATGCTTGCCCCAGTGTAAGCTACTCAGCTGAGCTGAAACGGGCCGGGACAGGGCACTGGTAGTGGGGGAGATCCTAGGGAGCTTCTAGAGGGATCCGCATGAGTCATGATGATGGGTTTGGATGAAGGCTTTAAAAAAAAAAAAACTAGAGGAGGCAGTTAAGGTTCTAAAAACAAACGTCGACACTTTGCGAAGCAGGTGTCTCCACTCAGTAGCTGAAAATGGGGTGGAAGGCAGGAAGTGTTCACAGGGTGAAGAGTAAAGAACGAAGAAGAGAACAATTTAAAAATATCTCCCTGGGGGCACCTGGGTGGCTCAGTGGGTTAAGCCTCTGCCTTCGGCTCAGGTCATGATCTCAGGGTTCTGGGATCGAGCCCCGCATCGGGCTCTCTGCTCAGCAGTGAGCCTGCTTCCTCCTCTCTCTGCCTGCCTCTCTGCCTACTTGTGATCTCTCTCTCTCTCTAAAAGAAAAAAAAAAAAAATCTCCCTGCCTGGTGCCACACAGCCAGCCTGGGGCCACAAAGCTCAGTGTTGGCTTGGTGTTCAGAGATTGACTGACTGGATACCCTTTGGTTCTGGTCAACCCAAACATTTACAGGGGCACCAAAGTTACCTAGGTTTCAGTTTGCTGATGTGGCACCTTGGACAGAATGGTTCCCTCTTGGGCCTAGAAATTGATTTCAACCAGGGTGAAGGCAGTCAGTCAAAGGGAAGGGTCTGCTGATACAAACCCCATCATGATTCTGGCTAACCAGCAGCATGCTGGCTTTTCTGACTTCTCAGTGTGGAGATCTGAAACACTAGGGGTCAGCCGAACCAATCAAACTAGCCCCAAGCACCCACCGTCGTCCTGCCTGTCTTCCAGGACCCCCATCATTTCTGCTCTTTCTTTTAGTGACCTCGGTGGCTGAGGTTTTCAGCTAATCCCAGCCTTCTTCTTTCTCCCTCGGTCCCTCCATCTCCCCTTTTCTCTCTCGCACGCACCCTCTCTTGCTCTTACTTTCTAAATTGTATAGTTCTTTGTCAGGCACCTTTTTTCCTGCATAACTTTGCTGTGATGGTTTTAGTAACATTCGTTTCTTTTTTTCTGGATGGATCATGGAAAGGGTGTTGCTTTAACTCAGTCCTCCAAACACTGAGTTAAAATAATATCAGAGTGCAGAATAGAGTTCTCTGCTATCCACAGATTTTTTTGTAACTACTGATACATTGTGTTGAGTTTTAAGTGCTGGGTGTGGGTAATTAACCTCCTGGAGAGCCTTTAATTGCCAAGATAACCCTATGCTCCTCTTAAACTGATATTAACCTTCTGGCTCTATTTCATATCTCTCCTTCCCAATGAAACAAAATTGACTCTTCTTGAAAGGACCCGTTCAAAGGCTGACCTGGTGAGGACACTTCTGAATGCGTAACCAGAAGGGCATTAATGATTTGTTTCTAGTTTGCTCTCCCCATGATAGAAGGCGCTTCAATTGTATACCGCTGGTACTCTGCCTGTACACTGAACTAAGATATTTAGCTTGACCACGTATGGGCCGTAAGGGTTTTTGAGTCTGTAAGCGTTCGCCTTCCATGTCGGATGATAAGACGACTGTGGTCACTATCAGAATCCGAGGGATTTGCTAAAGAAGAGCAGCAAAGAGCTGTAGAAAGATTTGCAGGTTCAACATAATCTCCTTTGGTGAATTCTAAGTGTTCACTCTTGCCAAATTTGAAGTCTGTTAGATGTAAACATTGGAGTGGTCTTCTGTCCCTACTATAAAATGCAAAAATAGGGCATTTTTTTAATGCATTTACTCAAAGTCATATACATTCCTCAACAGCCTTTTATGTTTGTAGCAGAGGTAGAAGGCTAATTCAGGGAAATAGATGCAGGACGTTGATAACGAATGCATAAACGAAATAACGAATCAATGTTTTAGCTTCACAGTTAGGACGTTAGTCCCCCTCACTATCAGAGAAGACAGCTGTGAAACAGGAATCATTGCAGGGATCACTGACCCCTTCCCTGCACCTGCAAGGTGGGGATAAGAATCCCTAACACAGACTTGGTGTGAAGAGTTATGGGATGACAGGTGAAAAGTGTTCAGAACGATGACTGTCAGACAACGAGGGTTCCCTGGACGGTGGCGGCTGTTGTCAGTTCTGTCTTACTTCTGTCTTCAGAGTGTCTGTTCTAGCACTTGGTCCATAGGGGGCACTCAAGACATGTCCTGTGAATGAGTGACTACTCTAACAGGCCCTTGTTCTACCCTCAAGGAGGTGATGGACGGCAGTTTAGGACACCATGAAGTGCATGGGCTTGGAGACAGAAATAATGGAATAACTGCCTCTTTCCATCCACTTTGCCAACTTAACTTTGATCCCCCATTTCCTTATCTTTAAAGTGGGGTTCAATGATCCCTACCTCATTGATGAACCACACATAGGGCCCGGCACACACAGACACTGCTAAACCATTACCTGTCCCTCCCTCTTCCCCATCCACTCCCTTCTCCCCTTGTCCTCAACAAACACCTTGTCAATTCCCTTTCTTTTTCAGTCCTGGCCCCAGTATTTTGAATAGCTTATTGCAGTTCAATTATTCTTAAAAGATATAGCCACTTAAATAATCCTATAGTTCTGGCTTAATTATGTGTGAATCTTTATCTTGCGTCTGAAAGAGTATTATTTGCCTCCCTTTTGATCTTGAAATGCTTCTCTGTTCAGGGCTGGATGGTTCTGATAAAAGTCTTCCAGAGAGAACAGAGAGCGTGATTTTATTTGCAAATCAGAAAAAAAGATGACAAGCCTGAGTAAACCAGCATAAAGACAGGGGATGGGAAATTATGGTGTGTGTGTGTGTATTACTTGAAGTAGCCCAGAGAAAGTGGTGAGATTTTAGAGTACAGTTGATAAGAATAACAAAACACATTACAGAAAGATACACTAGAGCTCTAAGAATGTAAATTATTTACTGTCTGTCCCTTTAGCATATCATCCATTGTCCTCTGTAAGGTATATCTCATACAACTATTTTTTCTTCCCATTTGAAATTCTCATCCCTTTTTATAGTCTTATTTTCTGAGGGAAAAAAAATACTATTCTTGGGTAAGTTTTTGTAACAGTTCCTCTTGCCTTAGGATGCAAATTGATTTCTTCGGTGCGTGTATAGCCTTAGTGGTTTCTTCCTTTGGTAAGCCTCTACTCTTGAAATGATGGTAATTTCTGGTGGTGAAAAACTGCAGACCTATTTCTGCTCATTAAGCAGTCCAAAGTTTGATGATTTAACTATAAGAGCAATGGAAGTTTCTCTCATTAGGTTCTTCTTTCTGCTACCTTCAAGAACTTTGAGGAAAGTACCAGCAGGCCTTGAAAAAAGATGGTCTATCCCTGCGCAAAAACAGCACTTGTGGCAGACGTTGGCCTCGGAGAGAGTTGGTCCTCACTTCTCCTTCTTCCTGTGTTATGCTGACTTTGACAGAATTAATGAAAATTCACTGTTTTTCCTTCCTGTCTTAAAAGCTTTATTATGTGCTGATTCTAGGCCTGGCATTGGGCAAGACACCAAGCTTCTGTTACTGGAGCGAGTATGTTTTGCCCACTGAACGTATTTTTCTTTGCCTTTCACAATGAGGTCATTAGAGTCTAACCTGCTGTTTATTCATGAGTTACTGTAGTTAGCTGCTGTCTTGTTATCAAGGCTATTTTTCATTCATATCCTCCAGACACTGCTCCTGCACTATACAGAGGTAGAAGCTAAGAAGCTAAGACTTAGACGAGAGAGAGCCAAGGTCCCACAGTTCCTTCATAGTCGTGTCCAGGATATGTCTTCTTCTCCTCATAGAACAGTATGGCCCTACACACCCATCAGCCCATTGAAATGTGGCCAATGGAATCATCTTTTCCCACTCTTGGTTCATAGAACATTTACTGAGATGTCAGGTCAGCCCACCCTTAAGCATCAGCATATATGTGTATGATAAGAGGAGGTTTTCTCTTAGACTCTTTGGTTTTCCATTTGCCACTCCCTCAGCTGCTCCTCTGTGCCCACTATTCTGCCCTCTACTGCCTCCCCAGCTCTGGGTAGGGGTTCGCCCTGCTGGCTACCACCCCAAGCTCCAGGACCAAGTCCCCCTGAGGGGATGCTGTGGCCACAATAGGAGAAGAATAGACCAGGCATTAAGGCTGAATTGCCTTTGTTGAAAGTCATAGGTTGAAGTCCTAAATCCCAGGAGCTCAGAAGGTGCCTGTGTTTGGAGTCTTTAAAGAAGTAATTAGTTAAAATGAGGCCATGAGGGTAGCCCCTTATCCAGTAGGACCAGTGTCCTAATAAGAAAAAGAAATTTGGGGGCGCCTGGGTGGCTCAGTGGGTTAAGCGGCTGCCTTCGGCTCAGGTCATGATCTCAGGGTCCTGGGATCAAGTCCCGCATCGGGCTCTCTGCTCAGCAGGGAGCCTGCTTCCCTCTCTCTCTCTCTCTGCCTGCCTCTCTGTCTACTTGTGATCTCTCTCTGTCAAATAAATAAATAAAATCTTTAAAAAAAGAAAAAGAAATTTGGGTAAGGACCCATTCAGAGGGAAAATCATGTGAAGACGCAGAGAGAAGACCGCCATCTATGAGCTAGGGAGAGAGGCCTCATAAGAAACCAATCCTGTCAACACCTTGACCCCAGACTTCTAGCTTCCAGGATTGTGAGAAAATAATCATTGTGTACTCTATCCAGCCTGTTGTCATTTGTCATGGCCGCCTGAGCTCACTACTGCAGCAGGCCGACTTCCTACATGGGCCCACCCCTGCCCCTTTCTCCTCATACCACCCCCTCACAAGGCTATAGAAATGCATCCAACTTTATTTACTGAGGGCAGGGGCAACTACAAATATTGTACAACAAGGAAAAAACCTCCACATAAATCTGGTCATTTCCATGTTCCACACTCCATAACTATGAGCGAGAAGTATCCCCACATTAAAAGTCCTGACTGAAGGCTCCCTCATGGCATGCACTGGTTTCTAACTGCTTCTCTCCCCTCAAGTGGTTACTTTTCTGAGGGCCTGCTTCCTCCACTGTCTGCAGTGAGGGTTTCTAGCCCATCTTTCCCAGAAATCCTGCAGCTTGGCTCAGGAACAAACTCTTCATTTTAGATTTTTCTAAATCAATATCATTGTTGTATTTCAAATAGTGCTGCAAGAGGGCTTAAGCAGGCCAACCAGGGGTGGCCTTTGGCACTACAACTACCATTAAATAAGGGGTATTAGTGGTAATGGTGGTGGTGGTTGTGGTGACCATGATGGCGTTGGTGGTGGTGATCTCGATGGTGGTGGTGGTCCTGGGGTGATGGTGATGGTGGTGGTGATGGTGGTGGTAGAGGTGGTATGTGTGCGTGTGTACTTGTGTTTGGGAACATGGATGTATGAGATAGGAATAAGGGTTGCGATTCCCAATCCTGCAGAACAGTCCAGGTTGGTGTGAGCGCCCAAGAACGATCTCTTGTGAGATCTTCCCAGCACTGTGAATTGCGAATATCTATATCTATATCTATATCTATATCTATATCTACACACCACTTTATTTTCCCAACGGACCAAGCAGTAAGTATTGAATCAAACACACACACATTTTTCCAAGCAAATATTAATTCTCAGAGATAGTTTGCTCAAAACGGAAATTGCAAGAGAATCCTGGGCTGGTAATTCAGGGGAACATCATGGGTGTGGATGAGGGTGCAGAGGGGAAAGATGGTAGGTCTCACCTGCCCCTTCCGAAGAGGCTTGGCCAGTGGCAAATGTGGAAGTAGTTGGGCCCAGTTTCATAGGAAGCCTTGTTTTTACCAAAATAAAATAAAACAAAAAAATTCCCAAATCAGATTTATATGTCACATCTCCCTACACTAACGTTGACACCTGCATTTTTTTTAATACTGTAATGAGCCAATGAACTCCTATTTTTCAACATTTGATAGGAGGGGAAGATTTTGTTTCTTACTGCCTCATAATTTGTAATCCTCTCACGGTAGAGAAATGTACATATATTGTAAAATGCAGTTTGTTTTTCATCATCTCTTTGTCCCACATTTTTTTCACAATGTGCCCTTTGGAGCCCCTCAAAATACAAAAAATGAGCCCAGGGCCGTGTCTGAAGAGCCCCTGTTGAGGTTGGAAATGATGGCATGTGGGTACTTGGTTAGGATCTTAGCTGAGGACCCCCTTCCCACCCTGTCTCCATCCAAACCGAGGAAGGGAAGAGTTCTTTTGGCCCCTTGGATGACATAGAGTCTCGAGGGCGTCCTGCCTGCTCTGTCTGCCCCTGGCAGTTTTGTACGTCTTAGCTTTGCTTGTCTGTGTCCCTGGTTAGCCTCCCCGTGCATAATCTGCAGTCACTTCTAGACGCTGGGAGAGTTGTCTGGAATGAGTCCTTGATTCTATAAATAGCCACCTCTAATTTATCGGTTTGTGAAAGATGGAGTTTGTTTTCCTTCTCCTTAAATCCGAACACTAATTAGTCGAGCAACAGTAAATGAAACCTGTTCCCTTGGACCTGGAAAGGTCCCTCCATCCAGAGGCCCCGCCTGGAAATGGAAATGAGCCGGCTTCTGCAGGCTGATGGCTAGTGGTGCTGGCGTGCAGAAAGCTCTCCAGGCGGGTCACAGCCTGTTGAGCTGGGCACACAAGCTTCGAGGAGCTGAGGCTTTCTGCTTTTGTTTTCAGTTGTGAATCCTTTTGAAAGCCATGCTCTGTGGCGGCTTCCTTCCTGGGCAAGCGCTAATGGGGTCCTGGGGGAGACAGAAGGGATGGGAGAGAACCTCTCTCCCAGCGGGTCTGGGATCACATCGGGGGCTGATCCCTTCTCAGAGAAGAGGGCCAATTCCTTGCATGGCTCTCTGCACAATCCTGAGGACTCCCCACCGTGAAGCTCACGTCCCAGAAGCCCAGGCTGACTTCTCCCCCTTAGCACAGTGATGATAAATTGACCCTCTGCCCTGGGCTTCCGAAGCTTCTTTTCTCTTGTGCTCCCTGGTATGGCTTTCCTAGTTTATTTTGTGCCTCCCACTCTCTGAGCCACAGAATGATCTGTCCAGTCTGATTTCACTTGGACCCTTCAGAAATCATCCAAGCTTGTGCCTAACACCGGATGCGTATGACCCAGTTGAACACATTAAGTCTGTCTTGGGGAAAATAAAAATATAATGACAGCAGGTTCAGAACATGAGATTCCAACTCAAGTGCCTCTATTAATAAAAAGGAAAACCGACTCTGGCTTGCTTCCTACTGGCTGCAGACAGCTTTGTGCAAGTGAGCTGTTGTTGCAAGACCTTCCTAGTGACTTGCTTGGGGGTGGGGGGAACGGGTTGGGGGCTACCAACCTCATCTCTTTGCGGGCAAGACCGTAGTAAGGGAAAGGCTGAGAGGTATTGGCAGCGGGATGCCGGTTACTGTGAGGAAGTTCAGTGGGGGCAGTCCTGGATGTCACAACCAAGGAAAACGGGTTGTTATGTGAGGGCAAATACCGTCAATTCCTTTGAAATTGAGAAAACCTGTTGTAAATTTGGTTATTTCGTCTTTGGGGAGGTAGCACTGTATGTATATTTACAGTTCTTCAATCTGACTTAGAAATAAAACATGTCTCATGAAACAATGTCTTTTGTACTGCAGATGTAGACAGAGACAGTTAAAACTTTGGAGGGGCTTTGGAGACAGACCTCGCCACTCGCCAGCTGTACCAGCTTTCTCTGTCCAGCCTTATCTAGGCATGTTGCGTGTCTGTTCCCCGTTAAGAGTTTAATGTATGTTAGCTATTGTGACGAGCAGCTTAAGATTTTTCCTTGGGATTTCTGAAGTGGTCTTCTAGTGGAAAAATTCAGAACACACAGTGCATTGTATTATGCAATGTATTTTGAATTTTACTCGTAGTCGTTGAATACATATGGTTCTTTATGAGATGACAGCTATAAAGGGTAGCTCCTGGTACGTGATACGCCCTCAAGAGAGTATTAATTCCTTCCTTCCTTTTCTGAAGAACCCAAAGCTTCAGAGATTTCTCAACTTCCGTTTGCCAATATCCATTTAAAAGGATTGTGACCAAGTAAGTTGGAACGGCTCATTCTCCTAAGAAAGGCTGAACGAGGAGTCAGCCATAGGCCTGGCCCAGCTGTGAAGAACGTCATTGAGCCTCCTCTGCAGTCTCGCTGGCTTTCTGAGTCAGAATCGGAGAGGAAACTAAGGCATCCAAGATCATATGGGACAGCTATAGCGTTCCTACGAACCCAAGGACTCAGTAAAGTGATTATCCCTGAGACTAGCTTGGGACAGATAGCTAATTTCTCCAGTTAGCTATCTCTAGGCCCTCCCAGTGTTGTCACTAACTCCCAAGGTTTCCCCAGAATTATAACCATTTTAAGGCTTTAAATGGGGGTTAGCTGCTAACAGAGTAAGTACATTTAATATTTAAACAAAAATTGGGATTTTTTTTTTTTCTGATTTATTCAGATGTCTACACCTCAATTTTAGGAAATAGTAGACTGCTCATGAGACGTCAAGAAAACACACAGTTGGGCACCTGAGTGGTTCTGTCTTCCACTCTGGTCATGATCCTAGGGTCCTGGAATGGAATCCCTAATCAGGCTCCCTGCTGAGCAGAGAGTCTGCTTCTCCCTGTCCCTCTGCTGCTTCCCCTGCTTGTGTGTGCTCTTACTCTCTCTCTCTTGCTTTTTCTCAAATAAATAAATCTTTCAACTGGGGCACCCAGGTAGCTCAGTTGTTAAGCGGCTGCCTTCGGCTCAGGTCATGATCCCAGGGTCCTGGGATCCCTGCTCAGCGGGAAGCCTGCTTCTCCCTCTCCCACTCCCCCTGTTTGTGTTCCCTCTCTCATTGTGTCTCTCTCTGTCAAAAAAATAAATAAAATATTTAATAATAATAATAATAAAAAGAAGACACACAGGAAAGATAGTGTAATTCAAAATTCATTGCCCTCAGATGGCTCAAGCTCTGCCCCTCCTTCAGACCATCCTCAACACTGGTAGCAGGCTCAGGATGAGCTCCTCAGAGAGTCTGCATCTGCTTTTTCCCTGCCTGGCCCTCCCTTTGGTGAAGGTCCGTTATAAGCTGGAATGCCGCAGCTGAGGAGTATTGCTCTTTGTACTCCTAGAATCTAGAACAATACCTGGGACATCATAACCACTGTGAATGGGATGAACTTTCAGATGAAGGCCACGGGTCACCCACAAACCAGATAATGCATGCTTGCCGGGTTACCAAGATCTGTACTGCCCAGAAATTCACAGAAAGTCCACGAGGAGGCAAGAGGTTGGCAGGCAGCACGCAGAAAGGGGATGGGGGGGCTTCACCCCACTGCATTCCAGTCCCTATAGAGGCCCCACTGGCCAACCCCAGAGTGCTCAGAGCCTAAAAGCAGTTCCTAAATCACATTTACCTATGGTGAAATCTATCATCCTCAGTAAGTCGTAAATATATAATTCAGAAGGAAGATCATAGATTTTTCATAAGGTGCCCTGTTGTAATTCCTGGCATGCCACTGTACACTCTTAAAGATGCTGATCAATCTTGAAATTGGACATGGGGCTAAACTCCGTGCTAATGTATACTTTGCTCTTATGTAATTGAGATAACCCCTACATCTAGGACACTACTTTTAAATAAAATTTTAAAAGTTCGATATTTTTTTAAAATGTATGAGTGCTCATTAGCAGCCCTCTGAAGAAGCTTTATGAAGACTTTCTAAAATAGAGAGTACCAGCCAAGCAAGGGGCTTCTGACCAGTCAAGCCCGGCATTCTTACTTTCTTCATATAAAGAGGGGTCTCATTTGTTCTTGCCTTATTTTTAATTTGAGTGCTGTGAAAGCAACCGTTTCTCTCCCTTGGCTTACCAAATAAATGATGGGATTTTTCTCTTCTCAGAGTGGGGACAGCCTCTTTGCCACTTGAGAGTACATTTGGCGAGGCCTCACCTTTCCATGGTTACCATCCGAAGGCCTCAGATCTCTTCTCATTAGGTAAAAGCGAAGTCAGAAATTCTGCAGTGAAATTTAAGGCAACATTATAGCCTTTGCAGCAGAAGGCAGGGCTATAGCAGATACTCTTGTGAAATGCACGAGTTAGAGACGCGCTCAGTTGGTTTTAGCTAGAGGATATGACGGGGTTTTTATTTAGCGTTTTTACAACAGGATATGTTATTCTGTCTCTATCAGCAGTAGCCAGGACATGCTTGCCCCACGTTGGAATGACGAATTACAAATCTCTCTGTGCAAGGCCGTGACAGACCCATGATGTGTGCCTTGATACATGCACAAAACCATTTACCCATCTTCAAAAATGATGCTTCTGGGAGCAACTCATTTAAAAGTTCCTGTCATATCACAAGGACATCAGTATGTAGGGAAGAATGAACTCAGTGTCTAATGGTTTAAAACACGCATATACGTACCTCAGTGAAAGGAAGGAAATTTGGGTCTGTTTGAAAACAGTTCTTTTAGAAATTAAATAGAGCCTATAGTAGAATTTTTAAATATAGTTTTTTCTAATTATAGAGTAATTAGAAACATGTAACTGTGATGCACCAGAAGCATATAATGTATAATACATATTTACTGTAAAACAAAGAGAGACCCGGGAAGGAAGGAGAGGGAGAGTGGGAGAGAGATAGACATAAAGATATGCAAAACAGAAGAAGAATTTCACACTCATAATTTACTCATGCCATGATGGTCCCTTTTTACATTTTGGAATATGAACTTTCAGGACATTTTTTTGCATTTATGTATATTTAAGATCATATAATCCTATATAAATCTGTCAGAAAGATTGAAATAACACTCTTCATATTGTTTTGTAACCTCCTTTTTGCATTTTTCAATTTATGGGCATTTTTCTACATTCCATGTGTTAGTGTTAATTTCCTTTTTGCTCGCGTGAGATTGCATTAAACAGCAGTCTGTGGTTGGCTTTTAATGACCTCAAGTAATGGACCGTCCATCGCTGTTTCTGGAAGACTGCATGGCTACAGTCCAGCCCCCTAGATCCCCCGTTGATACTTCTGTAAGTTGGTTTGGTGCCCACTTTCAGGCACTGAAAATTCACTTTACCTCCCTCTGCCTGTAGATCAACTGGGAAAAAACAAAAAACTGCTATACATGATCTAAGGTCATCTAGCAGATTATTTCATGCACTGATCTGACTACACACAGATACGAACAGAAATCCTTCCTTCAGCTGGAGTTATGATCTTCTATCTTAGAGCATTCACTTACTGAAGGAAAAATTACACAATGTAAGAAAATCTTCACATTAGGTATCTCTGAAACACTTGAAAAAAGTCTACTGTATATTAACTCATGTCATTAGGAATATGACATCAGAAGCCCGATCATGAAAGCTCGATATGGAATCGCAGACATATGAACACTTTACCCACACATAGGAACTACCTTCCTCTCTTGCACTGCAGATTAATAGTCGACCTTCCAACACTTTCTCATTGAGAGGAATATGATACATCATAAGAGTCTCTTCACAAAAGTGCAAGTAAATCCCACAGAATCATGAAACGTCAGCATTAAATAGTACCTCGGAAATTGTCTACGGAATGACGGACTATTTAGGTCCCAAATTAAAGATCTGGGCAGACATTTGCCAAATGTGGGCACACAGGCAACATTGACATTTGGCATAGCTGTCTACATTCCCCGCTGGTGACAAAGTGAGGAGTAAAAAGAGGGAAAGGATCCAAAACAAACTAGCTCAGGTCTGACATGTCTTTGAGAGGGCACATATGCCTTCCCATGTTGAAAAGCAGACTGCCATCAGATGTGCACACAGACCTAGTGAAAAAAGGGCAGCCTTTATCCATAGCACAGAAGTTCCAACTTGGAGCCGTTCAGTAAAAGGGACTCTGGAAAGACTCTAGCGTGTATGCCAAGAACCAGTCAGCTCTGTCCTCAGACAGACTCCATTTTCAGACAACCTTGAAATGTGGTGGTTGGTAAGAGAGAGCAGGAAAAACAGTCTGCTTCACTGAAATATCCCATGTTGAGGATAAAAACATAAATAAATGTATAATCGATGAATAGGCATCTGTTGTGAGACCAGAGAGTACGAGATCCTTAATGACCGTTTTGTTTTCCTCCTGACACTGAGGTGTTACTAGACTCACAGGTAAGTCCTGGCTGGGTAAGATTGAAAAAATATTCTCGCCTGTCCTCTTTATTATGGTTAGAGAGAGGAAGGAGAAGAGGAATCCCAACTCGGTCACCACGAGTTCTTATCCAGGGGGAGATTTAGTTGTAGCATAAGGCCCATGTCTAGCTATTTCCAGCAACGTAGTATGTAACATTAGACATCTGACAAATGCCAAGGCCAGGCTAGAAACTGTACAGGGAAGTTCCGTATATGAGGCTGCCAGATGGGAAGATAAACGTACCTCGCTCATTTGTCTCTACACAGTTCAACTTCATTACGCTGCCCACGATAGGCTCACTTGTCCCCAGAAGGACAGCACGTGGTAGGCTCTGCTTGTTTAATAAATTATATTAGCTGGAGATGCCTCCATTTCCAAAGGCCAGACAGAGCCGCTCTCTGACCAGGCTGCGTATGACATTTCCGGCTGCCGGCCTCACTCAGGTGCTGGGGCTTAAGCTCCAACAGCAGATAAAGACTGCAAGGCAGGGGGAAAGGGCAGCTGCCAGAGGTGAGAGGGAGGCCTGGAGAGGGACTCTAGGATCAGGACTCAAGAGGTGGGGCTTTGAGAAGGGAGTTGCCCTTGACTGTCATAACCGAGGTTTGAAGCAAGAGTTCAAAACCACGAAGAATGATAAGCCAAGGAAGAGCATTGTTCATACTGCTTTTCTGTTCTCTCCTTGATTGTCATGCATTTCAAGGGCACCCAGATGTTCCATTATTTTAGCTACCAACTTGGGAAATTACATTATAGTTACTTTCAAAGTTGTCAGAACACTAACCTCAACAATGACAGTTTATAACCCATTTTCTCTAAAGTGCTTAATTTTTTTCTTACAAGCCTGATGGGCTGGCATTCAAATGAAGAAAGTCAGGATTCTGAAATTCAATTAGTTTTTGTATATGAGGAGTTATTCTTTGTGATTATCTCCACATATACTGGATTTCACACATGCATACTGGGTACATTGTACTTTAACTCTTCCTCCATTTGGGTCCAGATTTGTCAAAAATGGGAAATTTGCTTCATGCCTCCGCGTTGAATAATCGTGCTCTCCAATTTTAGACTAAACTATTTAAATTCTCTTGGCATGCAAATGTATGCATTTTTTTCCAGAAAATTGAAGACTAGTTAAAAAGAGCAATGTTATTAATTTTGAAAATGCATATTCCCCCGTTGAATAAAAAACACAATGGTATGTATATCATATTTTACAACCGATTTATTTAAGATTTCTCAGGAAACTCCATTTGTAATCTCCCGTTGCAAGGGGATGAATTTCTTCAGTTGTAATGCCTGCAGCATTCTTATGGTAATTTTGAAATTGGGAGACTTGGCCACATTCATAAATGGTAACTGTAGAAAATCAGCCACTTTCAAATCAAACAAAAGCAGAGAGAACCTTGAGGATGCTTTTGAAAAGAGGAGACTATTTCTAACAAGTCTAGTTACACTGTCTGTCCCTAAAGCAGATGAATGGGAGAGTTCTTATAAGAGTATTGCTGTTGCTTTTTGGTATCGGCTGCTTATATTATCTGTCCCTACAGTACTTAGCACCCTCTTGAACTCAATAAATATGCGGTGGTGATAATATTATTGCTCAGAATTCATTTAGCGCTTTCACATCTTTTAAGTGTCACAATGTTCTGCCTACTAGGTGCAGGGAATTTTAATTTAATGCTCATTCTGAGGCTTAAAGCTTGGAAGTGTAATGACCCATGTGAGATAATCCTCCATTCCAGC